>NW_025421288.1:16602500-17085320 GCF_011764305.1 Mustela putorius furo
GCCTTTTCTGGACGCCTGGGTGGCTCAGTGGGTTAAGTGTCTGCCTGCCGCTCAGGTCATGATCCCCGAGTCCAGGGATCGAGCCCCACATCGGGCCCCCTGCTGAGCAAGCAGCCTGCTTCTGCCTCTCATGCTTCCCCTGCTTGTGCCCCCCCAATCAAATAAATAAAAATCTTAAAAAAAAAAAAAGATTATTTATTTATTTAATTAAAAAAAATTTTTTTTAAAGATTTTTATTTATTTATTTGACAGGTCACAAGTAGGCAGCGAGGCAGGCAGAGAGAGAGGAGGAAGCAGGCTCACCACCAAGCAGAGAGCCCGATGCGGGGCTCCATCCCAGGACCCTGAGATCATGACCTGAGCTGAAGGCAGAGGCTTAACCCACTGAGCCACCCAGGCCCCCTCTCTCCCCCCCCCCTTTTCTTCTTGTTTTAAGTCGGCTCCTTACCCAGTGATCCCAATACGGGGCTTGAGCTCACAACCCTGAGATCATGACCTGAGCCAAAACCAAGAGTCAGATGCTTACTGGCTGAGCCCCTGCCAGCACCCCACCTGCCTTAATGTATGAAAATCCCTGTATCTCTACCCAAGTCCCCAGGATACGTGTTGGCAACCATCCTCCAAACACGCTGGCTGCAGGCTCTGAAGGTTCTCGGGACCAAGATTTGCCCAGACAGTAGTCGGTGACCCCTCAGTGTCCTGGAAGCCTTGCTTCCGAACTCGAACTCCTCAGACTGACACTGTCCTGGCTTCCGGGATACGGTTCCCGCCGTCAGGACGGCTGCCATCCGCAGAGAGCGGGAGCCCCGCGTGTGGGAGGGCGTGCAGGCTGGACCCTGCACCCCGCACGGTCAGCGGAATGGAAGCCGGGCAGCTGCTGTGGAAGACATCGTGGCGGTTCCTGCAGAAATTGAGAATGGAATGACCGTGTGATGGGGCCGTTCCTCTTCTAGTTATGCACCCAGAGAACC
This sequence comes from Mustela putorius furo, assembly GCF_011764305.1. Lineage (NCBI taxonomy): Eukaryota > Metazoa > Chordata > Mammalia > Carnivora > Mustelidae > Mustela > Mustela putorius. Next base: position 16,603,472 of record NW_025421288.1, read on the forward strand.
GAAAGCAGGGACGCGTGTGGACGCTTGCACGCCCGCGTTCACAGCCGCTGACCCACGGGAGCAGCTGCCCCCACGTCCATCGACGGACGCGCGGGTACACGTGGTCCATCCACAACACCAGCCTGTCCCTCGGTCCCACGGAGGGACACACAGACACCTGCCACAGCTGATGGACTTGGGGGACGTGGTGAGGAGTGAAATAGGCCAGACACAGAGGGACAAATACTGCAGGATCCCACCCAGATGGGGTCCCTGGAGTCTCCGGATTCGCAGGGACAGAGAGTGGACGGTGGTGCCAGGGGCCAGGGGAGGGAGGGGGTCGGTGTCTCACGGGGACAGAGTCTCCGTTTGGGAAGATGGAGAGTTCTGGAGACGGGTGGTGGGGACGGCCGCACAACAGTGTGAATGTGCTTCGTGCCCTGAGCCGTGGGCTTAGAGACAGGGAAGACGGCACGTTTTATGTCCTGTGTATTTTACGACGACTGGAAACGAAGACTCTGCGAGTGGCCGCGCTGGGCGGCCGGGCTCGGGCCCTGAGGCCGCGTCGTTGGCTCACTTGACAGGGGCGGGAGTCACCCCGTACTGACCGACCCGCGTGGCCACGGCGGGGGGCCCGTGTTTGCAGCCGTGGGTGCCTCTGCACGTGTGGCCGGCCCCTGTCTGCAGCCTGGGGCTGGGCCACGGGAGACTTGCCTGAAAACGCGTCTCGCGTGGGGCTCCACCCGCCTGACGCGGACGCTCCGACTCACCATGGCCACGACGCCGGCCCCTGTTCTCCTTGAAGCGACGGGGCCCCTCGTTCGTTTGGGGAGAAGGGCCGCCGGGACCCCGGGTCCGAGCAGCCACGGCACGGAGGCCGGGTTCTCCCGAGGGGCCAGGACGGCCGCGGCAGGAGAGCGCTGCCTGGGGCGGCCTGGCCGTGGGCCTCAGCTCGGGGCACGGCTGGGTGGAGAGAGATGAGGTGGTTGTTCCCCGGGACTTCGCACCGCCCCGGGCGCGCGTGGGGGGAAGGGTGCGCCAAGCCTGGTCCTTGCAAAGGAGCCAAGAGACCCCCTCCCCAGGGCCGCTTTACGATAATTGGGTCAAAAAGGCAGTCACTTTGCGGCTCCCCTGGGGCGGCCGCAGCGAAGCGGTCAAGGGCAGGGGTCGAACAGCACGAGTGGGGGAGGGGGCTGAGCTCACGGTGCTGGCGGGGCTGGTCCCCCGGGTTGGGGTTGCGGGGCGCCCCCGACGGCTGCGGACCACTGCGGGAGCTTCTCACCTCGCAGACGACCACGCCCTCACCTCTGCCTCCATGTTCCCGGGACGTGCACCTGTCCGGTGTCATTACAACGACCGCAGTCATGTTGGATTGAGGCCCAACCTAAGGACCCTGCCCTGTGTGAGCCGGGGGGTGGGGACTCAATCCAATGTCCAACACACTCTGTCTTTTTTTTTTTTTTTTTTTTTTTAAAGATTTTATTTATTTATTTGACAGAGAGAGATCACAAGCAGGCAGAGAGGCAGGCAGAGAGAGAGGAGGAAGCAGGCTCCCTGCTGAGCAGAGAGCCCGATGCGGGCCTCGATCCCAGGACCCTGAGATCATGACCTGAGCCGAAGGCAGCGGCTTAACCCACTGAGCCACCCAGGCGCCCCAACACACTCTGTCTTATTAGGACACTCGCTGAGAGCGCGGGCCCCACGGAAGGATACGCCCCACCGGGCCTGCTGCCGGCGTGTGCCGCGGAGGGGGGGGGTCCGCGGCTGGCGACCCGGGCTCCCGTCCCTGTGGGCCGCCCGCGAGCTACATCCTCAGTGATGATGAAGCCAAACTCAGCAGCTCAGTGTGAGGTTTTGAACAGAAACTTCCTCCTCAGCTTTATCTCAAAGACGTTTTCCGCATTTTCTTCCAGGAACCTGGTAATTGTCCTGCTTCTGGGATTCTCTCGGGCTTGTGGGGGAGGTTCCCAGTCTCCTCTCTCTGCTTCTCGGGACACAGAGCCGCCTTCTCAGTGCCGCTCCGCCCGCGAGTCCTCTCTCTGCCGGGGTCATCCCTGCCGAGCACCACCTGGTTCAGGTAACAGGTGCCCCTCTAGGCCGCGTTCCGTCTCTGGCCACTTGGTCCGGGTGTGAAGGACACCTAACCCCTGTGCTAGCCTTTGCCTGCACTAACCTCTGGGGAAATCAAATATTTTGAAAAAGTAAAACAGAAAGGACAAAGAAATGACTCTTTTCCTTTTGTAAAAGATTTTATTTATTGTAGAGAGAGCAAGAGAGAGAGGAAACACAGCAGGGGGAGTAGGAGAGGGAGGAAGCAGGCTCCCCACGGAGCAGGGAGCCCGATGCACGGCTCGATCCCAGCACCCTGAGACCATGACCCAAGTCAAAGGCAGATGCTTAACTGAGTAAGCCACCGAGATGCCCCCAAACCCTCTTCTTAAGGAAGCCCCTCCTGGGGGCGTTCATGGAAAGTGTCCCGCTTCCGTGGGGAGCCTGCCCCTTCCTCTCCCTCTGCCCCTTCCCACCGCTCTCTCTCTCTCTCTCCGTCTCAAGTAAGTAAGTAAGTAAATAAATAAATAAAAATCTTTAAAAAATAAAAAAGAAGCCCCTCTTGGCTCCAGGCCAGTCCCGAGTGGGCGAGGAGGCGAATGAAACCAGCGGGTCGGGGGAGGGCCACAAAGACATGCCTGTCCCTGTAACAGAGACAGGCTTTGTTGGTGGGATGTTTGCCGGCGGCAGAGCCGGGCACAGGGCGGGCGCTGGGTGGGCAGCTCAGCCCCTCCTGCCCAGCGGGACACTCCACGGTCAGACCCTCCGCAGTCCCTGCCACCACCGGGGCTGGCACCACCGGACCCTCCCTCTTTCCTGCTTGCCTAGTCTGGGGTGAGGACAGACCAGGTCAGTCTAGGACACAAATCAGGCCCGGCTGCCTTTGAGGCCAGCTCCTCGCCTGCTCCAGGGCTCTGGGCAGGTGACCTGGCCCCTCTGGACCTTGCTTGCTCGTTCTTTCCTTTTTTTCAAAGATTTTATTTACTTATTTATTCGACAGCGAGAGAGAAAGTGAGAGCGGAAACACGAAACGCGAGCAGGGCTGGGAGAAGGGAGCAGACTCCCCGCCGAGCAGGGAGCCTGATGCAGGGCTCCATCCTAGGACCCTGGGATCAGGACCCAAGCAGAAGGCAGACACTTAATGACTGAGCCCCCGGCGGCGCCCCTGGGCCTTGTTCTTTCTTTTCTTTTCTTTTTTCCTGTGCTTTGTTCTTCATCCAAGCCTACTTTTATGGACCTGAAATCACCAGGATGTCAGACAGGGTGGAGTTCAGTCGTCCCCTAATCTGGTGGCCTTGGACAGGAATGCTGTCATGTACTCACACCTACGCTGAAGGCTATGTGGCCTTGGGCTCACCACACTCAGTCCGTCGGAGGAAGTGGTGGGGAAGCCTCTTCCAGGGGCCCAGAGGCCCAGCAGACAGGTGGGGCCTGACCATCCTGGAACCAGTAGTAGCTCCTGGGTAACAGGAGCTGGCCTAGGGCTGCAGGGGTTAGGGAATGAGGGGCCTGGGGTACTAGGGAGCCAGGGGGCTGGGTCTTGGAGATCAGCTCCTCCTCACGCTGTCCAGGGAGCACAGTGGGGCCAGAGGGGGATGGAGCAGTGGCCCGTGGATGAGATGGAGGAGGTGGGAAGAGACAGCAAGGAAAGAAGCGTAGGATCTGGGGCTCCCAGGGGCTAAGTGACCCCACTGGAAGGGAGTGTCGCCAAAGCCCAGCCAGCACCACCTTCCTGCTGGAGGCAGAGCCCTGCCGGGTGGGGTCAGGATGGGGAGCTGTCCCTCTGAGCTCCAGTTCTAGTGGGCACCACAGGGCCAGCAGAGGCCCCCTTCAGAGCAGGCGGAGCTGGGGGTGCCCATGCCTGCTCCACAGGGTCTGGTCTGGTGGGAGGGTGGTCTGGTCAGGAGGCCCATCCTTCCGGGTGGTTCTAGGCGAGAGGGACCCGGGTTTCTGGAGGGACAGCCAACACACAACCCCTCCCATTCCCTTTTTGGTTCTATTTCCCTGTCTGCGGGGTCCTGCCTGGGTCTGGGAGGATCAACCTTCCTCTTTTGGCCTAGAGCTTAGGGAGGACCTTCCTCTTCCGAGGAGAGGAGGCCATGGCGGTCAAGGCCCGGAGGCAGCCCAGCTTCGGGTGGCCGCGTCCTGGGGGACAGACCCTGTCCCTGCGGTCTGTCCCAGCTGAGCGTCGGGGCTTCTGAGGGCCGAGCCTGGCTTGGTGGCCAACCAGCCGACAGCTGAGAGACAGCCCTCTCCATCCCCCAGCCCCACAAGGAACGACCTCTGCATGGAGCTCCCTGCGGTTGAGGCCCCAGGAATGAGCCCTCCAGACACCCTCACCCAGGGTTGGCCCACCCACTGCTTCTGGAAACGCAGATCAAGAGATCAAGTTGTCCCCATCTGGCCGGGTACTAGGTGCCCCCAGGACGCACACTCTGCAGCACGCAGGGCCGCCGGCAGAGGGCGCCAGAAGCCTCCTCCAAGGGCCAGGCAGGTGAGGTCAGGTGTCCTGGAGGTGCAGAGGGCCGCTGACCAGGGGCTCCTCTACTCCCTGTCGGATACCTCCGAGCTCACCACCACCTCGTCCGGTGCCCGTCAGCACCCTTCTCTGCGGCACCTCCCTCTGCGTGGGGCTGAGCTTCCGCCTTGCCTCTCAGACTCACACCCCTGGCTGGCCCTCCCTGAGGTCCCGAAGACCTGGCTCCCCAGCCCTTCCGCCCACCTGGGTTCCTTGGGCTTTCTGGACACTCGGGCTGGGAGAGCCACAGCGTGCAGAGTGGGCATGGGCCCCTCAACCCTGCACCTCTTAGGGATATCCTCAGGGTCCGCTTGGATACACGTGGTGGTGAGGGGCTCCTGGGTACCCCTACTGGAGGCAGGGGTACATGGCCTCATTTGGAAGGCCCGTGACCCGGCCTCTGCCCAGCGGTTCTTACAGAGGCTGTGAGTGCGGGCAGGCTCCAGGTGCATGATGACCCCAGCCCATCTCCAGGACACAGACATGTGGCTGTCAGGGCGCCTCACTGGTTTAATGACATGGTTATTGACCCGTAGCCACCTCTCATCTCTAGGTGTAACTGGCAGAGTTCAGGGCTCCAAGACTCAACCACCACCCACACAGCACACAGGGCAAGCCTGGCCTTAAACTTGGATGGACAAAGTTCCCTCCTTGAGCTCTGCCTTGGGTGTGTGTGGGGCTGTCTAAGGTCGTACTTGAGTGAGTACGTGTCCAGGCCATCTGGACACCCCTTCTCGCCCCCGCCCCCTATCCTGGCCAGGGTGGAGGGAGTGTAGCACGCACCCACCCCAGGGGAGCTCGGACCACCTCCCAGGACACCCTTGAGAAGCAGCGTGCTGGGTGGGCGCTATGGGCGATATCTGGGGGCGAGGCCCAGCTCAGAGCCGGTGGTCAGGTCGGCTGCCCTTCGGGCCCACAGCCCACCTGGAGGTGTGGAGGTTCAGGTGCATGGAAAACTAGCAGCCGTGGAGGTGAGGTTTGGGGCCAGGGTCACGAGTGCCAGGGGGAACGCCCATGTGGATGGGGGGCCAAAGTTCAGGTCCCTGCCTGCCTCCTGGGGCCTCTGCAGCCTCAGGGAGAGGCGTCACGGGAGGAAGGGGGCTGGGCGGGGCTGGAAAAGCCAGGGCTCTGGCTTCGGGGGCAGGGGCATGAGGGGCTGGCATCTCAGGTGGCTAGTTTGGTGGAGGCAGGCCTCGGGGCGGGCAGACAGGTGTAGGCTGAGGCCTTGTGGCGCCTGAGGACAGGCCTGTGCCATGAAGTGGTGAGCCGTGCCCAGCCGGCACCACCCACCACCCGTGTCCGTGGTCCAAGGTATACACACATACAAAAATAATACTCCATGCACGGCGGCGGGCCTCTCCGCGGGCGCGTCTCCGTCTCCCCCAGCCGCAGGCGTGCCGGGCCCCGCCGGCCAGGTCTAGCTGTCGTCCTCCAGCCGCCGCTGGGTCTTGGAGTGAAACTTGCTGATGAGCTCCTCCAGCTCCGACCCGCCCGGCTGCTTCTGGGGAGCGGGTGGGGCAGCCTCGACTCAGGCCCCGCCCCGGGCCGGCGGCCGGGGGCCTCCCCCTTTCCCCGCCACCCAGGAGCCCCGAAGGAGGAGGGGCGGGGAGGCGCAGGGCGGGGAGGCGCAGGGCGGGGCGGGCAGGCGCACCTCCAGGACGGCCTTCTGCACGGTGAGCTGGCTGTACACGCGGATGCCCTCCTCCCCGCACACCTTCTTCAGCTCGTCCTTGTTGAGTGAGAAGAGCTGCGGCCCCGTCAGGATGCCCAGGTTCTCCACGATCCTGGGCGCGGGGCGGGGCGGGCGTGAGCGCGGGGCGCCCGCCCTCCGCCCCGCGGCCCCGCCCCGCGGCCCCGCCCCGCGGCCCCGCCCCGCGGCCCCGCCCCGCGGCCCCGCCCCGCGGCCCCGCCCCGCGGCCCCGCCCCGCGGCCCCGCCCCGCGGCCCCGCCCCGCGCTCACCGCGCGCTAAAGGCCTTGGCCTCCAGCCAGGCGCGGACCTCGGCCGGCCCCGACTCGTAGGTGAGCGGCACGGCCGCCGGCTGGCTGCGCTCCACGCGGAAGTGCCGCTGCGGCTGCGCCTTGATGTGGCTGATCTTCTTGATGAGCTCGTCGTTGACCTCGTCCATGTGGTGGATCAGCTCTGCGGGCGGGGCCGGCGCTCAGGCCCGCCGCGAGCTGACCCGGGGCGGGGTGGGGCGGAGGCCCTTCCCTGCTCGGGGACCCTCTCCCCGCTGCCTCCCCCCGGGGGCGCTCAGGGCCCCGTACCCGCATCGCTCTGGTGGCCCTCATCCCCCGGCAGGGCGTCTCTCACCGTCTTTGTTCCCTGCGAAGCTTGGGGGCAGCTTGTGTGTGGGGCTGGCAGGACCCCAATATTTCAGACTGGCCTGCGGGGGTGGGGACGCCATCAGCTTCAGCTCAGCATTCCTCCCCGCAGGGTTGTCTCCAGGAGAAGCTGAGGCACCCCTTCTCGCCCCTACCCCCATCCTGGGCCTGCGGCCCCACCCGCCCCGAGGGAGGATCCTGGGGTGGGTCTGCCCCGCCTCTCCCCTTCCGCAGTGGGGGCAGCAGAGGCCCGGCTCCGGGCACTCACCTGCTGGGGGGGTGCCTCCTCTAGCCGAGTCTCATCCAGGATGTTGCTGGGCACGTAGCCCGCCTGGCCGCTGCGATTCCGAACCTTCCACCACTGGTGGCCATCCTCCAGCACCTGCAGGCACCCCCCCCAAGCATCGCCAACTCACAGGCCTCCACCCTGCTGTGGTCCCCAGCGCAGGGTGTGTGAGACCCTCTTTGCAGGCAGGCCAGAGAGAGTTCTAGGTGTTTGCTCTGAACCCCCCCAATCCTGTGGGGGAGTCCTGAGTCCCCCTGGAGGCCTTGCCCTGCCTCCATCCCACCCACAGAGGCTATGGTCCCTCCCTTATCTCCACCCACCCCGCCCCAGCAGCATCCTGAGTGAGGGTGCCTCTGGCCTTTGCATATAGATCACCCCCCCACACAGCAGCCTGCTCCACTTTCTGTCCCCCAGTGGGTGGCCTGGATTCAGGGCTGGCACCAAACAGACCGTGTCTCAAGGGGGCTCCAGGGGTGGGTGTGAATGACGAGCCCTGGCTGAGACCTAGAGGGTCCCCCACTTGGCACAGAGAACACCCATCCTTCAGCGTGAGCCCAGCTTAGCCCAGCACGGGGGGCCCCTGAGCCCCCCTCTGAGATGCCCGAGACAAGGAGGCCCCTTAGCCAGGCTGTGCTGGGGGTGGGCAGGCTGTGGACCCAGACTGGAGCCCAGGAGAAGGGGTCCTGGGGAAAGGGATTGGACAGGTGTGCCGTATGCCAGCATGGGGTCGCCTGGCTCCTGCCTGCCCCGGCCACCACTTAACCTGCCTTTCCTGGAGGGGTCCCTCCTGCCCAGGACCCGGCTCACCTCCAGGACCTCATCCTTGAGCACCGACAGCTCGTTGGCGTTGCGGGCTGTGAAGTCATAGAGGATCCTGACGTACTTGGCCATGGCTGGCCCCGGTTCGTAACCCCTGTGTGGAACAGAAGGGCTGGGGTCTCCTCCTGGGTCTGGGGCTGGGCTGGGGGAGCAGCTTCCCAAGTGCGTGCTGCCTCCTGCTCAGCTCTCTGAGGTCACAGCAGAGAGAGGCTGAGGCTCCTCAGCCGGGAATGGAAACTGTGACAGCCCCAGAGCGTCTAGGGCCCCTGCATGGAGGTGGGGGCTGCGCGGGGGGGGGGGGAGGGGGCCTGTGGGCATGGCAAGGCCTGTTTAAGATCAGGGGCCGCCAGGTCTGGTCCCTCAGGGGACCCAGAGCCAGAAAGGCACCCAGGAAATGACAGGGTCACTGCCATCCCTGGAAGCAGCTGACCAGTGGGGGAGGGCCAGCTGTTTCCAGAGCCACAGCCTGGTGCACAGGCACCCACAGCGGACTGCCCACGGGCTGTAGGGGCGTGGCGTTGGCATCCTGGCCTCAGCACACAGCAGGCCTGTGGCTGCCACCCAGGCTGGGCTGTCCCCTCCTGGCCAGTCTGGCCCCCAGTCATCGAGGCAGCTCCCTCACATGGTGGGCCTTGGGACACCATACAGGGGAGGGAGCTGAGGCCGAGGTGGCCCCAGAGCCAGGACTGGCCAGGGGTTGGAGGCCAAAGGATGAAAATATTTCTTCAAGTGTGGTCCTAGGCCAGGAGTCATGGACATCAGGCTGGCTGTGGGGGGCATCGAGAGGGTCAGACACAGACTTCAGCCCCCTCCCCTACTGAAACTGAATCCTGGGACCTGGCAGGGAAACGAGCTTTCTTCTGGGACAGCTCTTGGGCCAGGAATGAGAACAGAAAGGAGGCGCAGAGGGGAGCAAGGCTGGGCAGTCCCCGAGACCCGAGACCCGGGGTCTGTGGAAGCGCGTGCGCGGGTGGGGCGAGTGGCTGTCCTTGGCTCGAACCTTCAGTCTCCTTTTCTGGCTCTGAAGCTGGGCCTGAATCAGCCCCAATGGGGCGACAGGGTTGGTGACCCCACTTAAGTTTAGTGACTTGGTAAACTTCTTCTTCATTTTTTTTTTTTTAAGATTTTATTTGTTTATTTGACAGAGAGAGACACAGTGGGAGAGGGAGCACAAGCAGGGGGAGTGGGAGAGGGGGAAGCAGGCTTCCCTCTGAGCAGGGAGCCCGATGTGGGGCTCGATCCCATGACCCTGGGATCATGACCTGAGCCAAAGGCATCCGCTTAACAACGGAGCCCCCCAGGTGTCCCTGACTTGGTAAACTTCTAACCGTGATTCTAAGACATACATGAGGACACCCAAAGAGAGAGCGCGTGTGAGTTTACAGGTGGTTTTGAGATTCTTCTCTTCAATTTTATGTTGTAAAGTTAGAATGAAAACCTGGTTCTAGTTTGGAAAAATGCCGTTTTGAACCCCATGAACAAGGCATGTGCCGCCACCTGGTGGCAGCACACTCCTCTCAGCGCCTCCCTGTTTCTAGGGGGGAGTGTCACACTCCCTCATTTTCAGAGGGACTTACCTGTGAGCATGTGGGGCGCTCACTGGGGGAAGAGGGTCTCCCGGGGCCGGAGCTGTGGGCTCAGATACAAGGCTGTGTTTGGGGGAGTTTCGGAAGGATGATCGGTTCACGGGAGTCGGCTGTGGGGAAAACGGACCACCTGGGCTTGGTGTGGGGTGAGGGCAGTGGACAGCAGTGGGCTGAGGCGGTGAGCAGTGGTGGAGGAGGGGAAGGCCCGTCTGGGGTGGGGCCGTGAGTGCTCTGACCTCATCGTCGGGGGCAGACGCCAGCCCCTCCACTTCCCAGGGAGCCTCCTGGAACACGTCCAGGGGTGGCTCCCAGCCGCTGTGGAACTTAGGCACGTAGATGGGCACCTGCGGCTCCCGTGGCCACTCTGATCTGGAGGTGGGAGGTCCTGGGGTGAGCCAGGCCCACCCATGGGAACGGGCCCCACCTCAGCTGGTTCCCACCCCTCACCCAGCCCAGGGGCCCTTCCCACGCCCCCTTGCCCGCTGCTGCCACCGCACCGGGGACGCGTCCATGTCTCCCCCAGCGACTCCCATAGTGTCATCTCCTTGGGGACTAGGTGGCCTTGCAGGAAGCCCACGGCCTCGCGGGAAAGCATAGGGCTGGAGACGGAGCGTGCGATGTCTGGGCCCCCACAGGTGCCGACGATCTAAGGCACAGCGGGATTCAGAGGAGCCCCTGAGCCCCGGACCCCCGTCCCAGCTGGCTCGCTGGCAGCACCACCGGCCAGCCATGCCCACAGCCTGGGCACGTGGCCCCAGTTGCCTGCCCAAGGTAGGCATTTGGTTCCCCCCCCCCCCCGTTTAGCCAGGGGCAAACCACCCCGGGGTCCCGCTCCCAGCCCCAGGCACCAGGTCCAGAGGTCCGAAGAGGAAGTGCACGAGCTCGGCCGCGCTGGGGCTCTGGATGTGCTTCTGCAGCTTGGCCTGGGGGTGAGCAGACAGGCGGGCGATGGGGCTGCCCACAAGGCGGGCAAAGACCCGCACTCCCCGCACTGTCAGCACAGAGGGACGGGTAGGGACGGGGTGGGAGGGGGCCTGGCACTCACCAGCAGGTTGACAGCCAGCTTGATTTTCTGAAAACAGTCGATGAACTGGGCCTCCGTGGGGGGTCGTGCACGCAGCGTCAGGACACCCTCTGGAACGGGGCCCTGGCTCAGCTTGGCCGCCGTTCCCCGCGCCTGGGTGGGCGGCCTGGCCTCCAGCCGCCCGCCTGCCCGGCCCCATCTTCTGCAGCAGTGGCCCCTGCCGCCTTCGCGCCCTGTTGTCTCCTCCCTCCCCGTCTCCGTCTCCCCACACCCCCACAGTCGCTTCGGGGACCCCCTCCCCTTCCGCACCTGCTGGCCCCTTCTTCCCTTTCTTCTTCCCCTTCTTCCGCTGGTTCAGCTGTTTGAAAGCCTCTGCCGCCTTCTGCAGCCGAGCCACGAACCACTCAATGTCGTCCAGGGCACAGTTGAGGATTTGCTGGGGTCAGAGTGGAGGCGGGGGTCAGACTTCGGGGGCAGGGACTGCCCCACACACTGTCTCTTGGTCCCCGGCCTGGGGGAGGAGGTGGGTGCTACCCCGGGGGCTGGCTGGAGGGGCCCCCACCCGATGGGGACCCCGGGCAGGTGAGGGGCGCCCCACCCGCCCCAAGACGCACCGTTTCCTTCTCTATCTTCTGAGCCAGCACCGCGCGGGGCTCCTCATCCTGCGACTCCCGGCGGCGCAAGCCTGGACGGGGGAGGCAGACATCAGCTGTTCCTGCCGAGGGCCGCCCCCAGGGACCCGCAGGCAGCCCCAGTGCGGCTCCCTCCGCAGACCTGGCTCGGGGAGGGGCATCGGCGGGCCCACTCGGTTCTTGGCGGCCGGGGAGTCACCGCCGTAGCGCTGGAAGGGGATGGGGGCTGGGCCCCTGGGGGCGGGCAGGACCGACTGCCGCTGCCGGATCTTCTCCTGGTGTCCCCTGCAAGGGGCCGAAGGGCGCTCAGCCTGGCCCGCCGCCCCCCCGCGCCGCCCTCGCGCCGCCCTCGCGCCGCCCCCGCGCCCCCCGCCTACTTCAGGGTCTGCGGCCGCAGCTTCTTCCCGAGACGGCAGTCGGCCAGCGCGCTCTCGATGTCCTCGTGCACCAGCTCCGCCTGGGGGCACCGGGGGTCAGGCAGGCGCAGGCGCCTGGGCCCTCCCGCCGCCGCCCCTCCTCACCTCCACCTGGTCGCAGTGGAAGAAGTGGATGTCGGGTTTGCTCTGCTCCGAGTCCTGGCACACGAGCAGCAGCACCGAGGGGCACCGCGGCTGGTTGGGCACCGTCTGGCTGTGCCGCACGGTGGGCAGCGGGAAGTTCTCCAGCTCCTCCTGTGGGACAGGGGGCTCGGAGGCAGCTTGGCGGGGTCGCCCGGGCGCGACTCTGGATGTGACCCCCACACACGGCCCGACAGACGCAGGCTCACAGCCACCCGCGCCAGGTGGACTTGGGCCACGGACACAGCGCCCTGGGAGCCCGGCCTGCGGGGTGTGTGCCGTGGACACGGTCACGGACATAACCGATGGGGGACGGGGCACAGACGCCGACCGGGACTCTACCAGGCCCTGGCGCTGCCTTGGGACGGCTGTGAGACAGGCTGGAGCCAGAGGTGGGCAGGGCGCTACGCGGGCCAGGGTCGCCTGGATGCTCGCCGGCCTGCAGCCCTCCCTGCCCCACCGAACCTTCGCCCTCCTCATCCTGCCCGCCCCACGGGGAGGCCCCCGCAGCCTGGGTCCCGGCCTTCGGCTGCCCCGAGGCTGCCACACCTGGGTCTCCACGTCAAGCAGCCGCAGACACTGGTCATTGACCTGCAGCAGCATCTCCTGCGCCCACACCTTCTCCTTGGAGCTCAGCTGCACCAGCTTCCGGATGGCGTCGTCCACAGACACGATCGCCTCACTCTTGTCCATGATGAACGTGGCCAGGTGCTGGGGGTGGCCAGGGGGTCACGCTGGTGAGGCCCCTCCGTGTGCCCAGACGAGGGTCAAGGGGCTGCACCCCGGGGGCCTGAGGTGCCAGGGCCAACCTTGGGAGCCTGAGGGTGGGGTGTGGGGGGAACATCCCCTACCCTGGGGGTCTGAAGACACATAGCCCTACCTTAGGGGAAGGTCTCTGCTCTGCCTTCCTGGCTGTCTGTGGGGGCCGAGGACATGCCCGACAAAACCTTTGGCAGCCGCACACAGACTCTCTGCCTCCCCACCTCATCTGCTGTGGCTGGGCTCCGGGCACACCGGCCTCCCTGTGCCCCCAGCAGACCTGGCTCAGGCTCACCCCAGGCCCTTTGCATGGTCTACTCCCAGTTAGCCTCCCCTGCTCTTCCCCAGCCCTGTCTTCCTTCAAGGCTCCGCTCAGACCTGCTCCCCCTGCCTGGCTCCGGCGGCTGGCACTCTCAACCCCTGACCTGCCTTGTTTTGTTGATCACAGTCTGACACTAGCTGCTGGCTGCTGGACTCACTGCTATGGCCCTAGTGCCTGGGACGGGGCCAGGCACACAGCAGGCCTCAGTGAGTGTACTGGGATGAGGGAGCCTCTGAACGGCCACGTGGAGTGCTTTGTGGGGTGGCCCTGGGGACCCCTGAGCAGCCCAGTCCTCCCCTTCTGGGGACCCTCCTTCTTCCTCCGCGCCCAGGCCTGACTCAGGCTCCTCCTCCCTCTAGGGCTCCCCCACGTGTCTCCCGTCCTTGGCTGCAGTCAGTCACCAGCGCTGAGCCACCCGGAAACACTGTCTGCAACGCTGGGCAGTCGAGGCCCAGCCGCAAAAGCACCAGGAGAAAGTGCTGGACGATTTCTGGTGACCTCAGAACGGCCTTCCTCACGGCCTTCCTAAGCAAGGAAGAAAGTCCAGGCGCTCAGAACAAAAGACCAAAAAATCTGACCTAATGAAAAAGTAAACATTTCTGGGGCGCCTGGGGGGCTCAGTGGGTTAAGCTTCTGCCTTCGGCTCAGGTCATGGTCTTAGGGTCCTGGGATCGAGCCCCGCATCGGGCTCTCTGCTCAGCTGGGAGCCTGCTTCACCCCCCTCTCTCTGCCTGCCTCTCTGCCCACTTGTGATCTCTGTCAAATAAATAAATAAATAAACCTTAAAAAAAAAAAAAAAAGCAGGGCGCCTGGGTGGCTCAGTGGTTAAGCCGCTGCCTTCGGCTCAGGTCATGATCTCAGGGTCCTGGGATCGAGTCCCGCATCGGGCTCTCTGCTCAGCGGGGAGCCTGCTTCCTCCTCTCTCTCTCTCTGCCTGCCTCTCTGCCTACTTGTGATTTCTCTCTGTCGAATAAATAAATAAAATCTTAAAAAAAAAAAAAAAAAAAAAAAAAAAAAAAAAAAAAAAAAAAAAAAAAAAAAAAAGCAAACATTTCTGCCTGGAGAAAACACTGTCTACAAAGTAAAAAGAAAAATAAAAGTGGAACAAACCACTGTAATAGACCCGGCGAAGGCTGATCTTATGTAAAAAGACCAACGTTTAGTCCAACGGCAACTCTTCCTTTGTTAAAAGCTCTATTTTGTTAAGTATAGTTAGTAAGAATACCAGAGATAAATGATTAAATGAATGAAAAAAATCTGTGAATAAGTAAAAGATTAACACTCCAATAGAAAAATCGGCAAAAGAGCTGACAAGAGAGTCTCTGGGAAAAGAAATATAACTCACTTTTTAATACAGAAAATTGTGTGTCGTCTCATTGAACAAAAGAATTGCCAAGTGCAGTCCGACGCCCCTGCTTCTGAGGGGTCAAGTGCCGGCTTTCTGCCCGTTTCACGGACCAGTCCAACGCGTCCTGGCGGGCCCCATGCGCAGGTTAGCTGTGGGGGAGCGGGAGGCCCCGCTCTGCACGCCCCAGGCGCTCTCTCCTCACAATTCAGGGACCCCTACCCCCTTTGAGACCCAGTGTGGTCCTGGGGGGTGGTCCCCGCCGACCTGTGCGTCAGCAGGTCAGAGGGAGCGGGGGCCCTACTGTGGCTGAGGCGGGCGAGTCCCGGAGCACACACTGTTGGCAAAACCTGACGCCACTGAACCAAGCAAAACTATCTCCCTGGCTCCGAGACAAGTCACTGTGCCCTCCACGTGACGGAAACCCGGCAAAGTGTGTTCTGCCCATAATGGGATTATAGAGGAACCAGTAACAGAAATGACTAGAAAACCCTCAAATAATTGGAAATTGAGCAGTGCACTCCTACATCAACATCCAACGGTGAAGGACGTCAGGAGGGAAATCGGGCAAGACTTTGAGACAAATGAAAACAAAGAGAGCCCGGAGCGACCTCAGGACACCGCAGGCCCCACAAGCAGGGGCAGGGGAGAACGTCGCTGAGTGTGTCGCTGTGCGTGCTCAGGTGAGCAAAGACGGGCAGAGAAGGAGTCGTGGGGAACCAGAAAATGTTCGCGACCGAATGGCAGTCAAGGTGCGAGCGTGGGGTCCCTGGTGGCTCAGTAGGTGACGCATCTGCCTTCGGATGAAGTCAGGATTCCCAGGGTGCCAGGGTCGAGGCCCGCCGGGGAGCCCGCTTCTCCCTCTCCCTCTGCCCCTCAGCCTGCTCTTGCTCTCTCTCCGTCGCTCAAATAAGTAAAATTAAATCTTAAAACAATAAAAGCTAAAGGCATGCGTACCAACGGTGCAGGATATGGAGAAAGGAGTTGGTAGGAAGGAACGTACAGCCGTGAATAAAGAAGTTAGAAAAGAAGGAATATTTCATATCCGTGACCTGCACGTCTTCTGTAGGCGTGAAAAAGGCGAGCCCATGAGACCCAAGTAAGCGGGAAGAAGGGTGTCCGGAGGAGAGAAAAGTCATGACCGGACAAGCGGTACAGAAAAATCAACGAAGTCTGAAGTTCGCTCTAGAAAGATGATGAAAATCCGGAAAGATGAATGAAACGGATCAACCCCGCCAGGACTGCTGAGAGGGAGAGAGAGAACACCAGCGGCCAACAACTAGGAGAAGAGGAGGTCGATCACTACAGATCCTCCATGCGTCCAAGTGAATTCATAGCCAAAAATCTCCCATGAAACCCCTATATTCAGAGGGCTTCCCAGGTGAATCCTAAGAAAAACTTAAGGAAGAAGTAAAAACAGTCTTTCACAAATTCTTTCTGAAAGCCAAGGAGTAGGGACGCTTTCCCCACTCATTCGATAAGGCACCACCATTCTGACACCAAGATCCGTCCCGGCTTTACGGGAAAATTATAGAGCAAACCCTCTAATGAACATCAACGCAGACACAATATCCACAAGTGAGTCCCTCCACACACAGAAAGGGTCCTGCACACGGACGAACAAGGTCCATCGCAGAAACGCGAGGGCGGCTCGACATTGAGAAAAATCAGCGTGACGGCCTGAGGAGTCGCAAATACATCTCTGTAAATTTGGAGAAAGCACTGGACAAAATTTAACACCTCTCCTGATAAAAACTCTCGGCAAAGAACGGGAAGGAGCTTCCTCACTCAGAAACTACCTACAAAAATAGGCAGCCTGCACAGCGGGGAAATACTGGATATTTCTTCCTAGAATGGGACACAGGGACGTGCACTCCGTGTTCCTTTTACTCCGCATCGTACTGGCGGTCCTAGCCAGGACGGCGAAGTTCTAAACATACGGTAAGCAGTTCTGTGTTTCAGACAGCCTGTCTGTGGGTAGGAAAGTCAGGGGGTTCCCATCAGGTTGCTCACGCGAGCAGGTGAGTTCAGCCACATCTCAGGACACTCGGTCACTGTACGGAGATTTAATCGTTCCTCCATATGTGATGATCCGAAAGTGCCTTTCTATTTGTTAAGATTTTATTTTATTTATTTGACAGAGAGAGAGAGAGGGAGGCAGCGATCACAAGGAGGCAGAGAGGCAGGTGGGGCGGGGGGAAGCAGGCTCCTGCTGAGCAGAGAGCCAGACGCGGGGCTCGATCCCAGGACCCTGAGATCATGACCTGAGCCGACGGCAGAGGCTTTAGCCCACTGAGCCCCCCAGGTGCCCCCCAAAACGGCTTTTTAAAAGACTGTGCCATTTACCACAGCTTCTACACGTCAAATACCTGAGGAATGTGTAGAGACACTCCAGACCCTTCCAGTGGAAACGGTGAACATTCTGAGGGACGCCCGAGTGACCCTGGCTCACAGAAGGACTCAGGGTCAGCGCGGCGTCCTGTCACGCGACACCTGTTTGGTGGGACTCAACTGACTCAAGGCCAGTCACAGTTCTACCAGGCTTGGGGTGCCCCGCCCCTGACTGCCTCTCTGCCTAGCTGTGATCTCTGTCAAATAAACAAATAAAGTCTTAAAAAACAATTCCAGCAGGCTTTTCTGGGGGCTTGGAATGTGAATGCAGCCCACAGAGCTGGCGCCGGTCGGAAGGTCTTAGGAGAAGGCGTACGAAGCTGCAGGATGAGACTGCTTGGTCTCAAGTTCAGTAACAAAGCCCGAGTGAGGGAAAGGTCGGGAAACAAAGCATGGACAGACTCATCCATGTTCAGCTCCTTGGTTTTTGGCAAGGACACCGAAGCAATTGGATGTCTTCTTGGTGTAACAGCACGTTGCTATGGGGAAAAATTAGCCGCGAGTCTCATACACAAAAATCCAGTTCGAGTGGGTCACAGACTGAAATGGAAAAGCCTCAACTCCGGTGTCTCTAGAAGAAGACACAGGGAGGACTCTTCAGAGCCTTGGGTCGGGCAATGACCACGCACTTCCACCCTAAAAACAAACGCCAACAAAATGCCCTTAACCTTGGGGGAAGTGGATATGGCCGGACAGCTTCAGAATCACGCCCTTCTGCTCATGCGACACAGTCACGCACATCGACCGCGAGCCAGACCCGCAGAAGCTCTCTCTGGCCCACACACTTGACGATGTGTGCAAAGGGTCCCACCCGCCAGCAGGTGCAGTTGTACGCACACGTGTCCAGAAGCAGGGCCACCCGTCGGGTCCTCAGGGGCTAGCATGCCTGGGGGAGATGTTCCTTGCAGCCCAGAGCTTAGAGAAGCCTCATCCTACACATGCGTTTTCTTGAAAGAAGTCCACCCAGCAGAACAAAGGTGTTCTAATATGAATTCCACGACTGGAGCAGCGCGGGGAGAGAGGGGGATTCTCCAAAAGCAAAACTCGAGGGCCAAGGGACAGAGTGGTGTTGCTGGATGGCGCATGGGGAACACGGTGGCTGTCAAGGTCAGCGGCAGTGCGTTCCAGGGTGAAGGAGCTGCTGTGTCCCGGCCAGGTGGGTGACGGCCCCAACCTGAACGGCCGGCCACGCCCTCCCCTGTGGCACACTAACTTAGAAAACAGGAAAACTAACAAACCTGTGAGGCTTGGCAGCCCCCCATTGCCAGGGCCGGGTCTGATCTTGCTCCCACCTCCTTCCCTCGCTGTGTGCCTTGGTTTCCTCACCTGGGAGGGGCAGGCAAAGCCCATCCACTCCCCCAGCCCTGCCAGCTGCTGGACAAGCAGGAGAGGTAGCCCTGGGCTGGGGTCTCTCCACACGTCAGCTTGGAGCAAAGTCCAGAAGGGCAACGTTGCCCCAACCCCGAGAGGGGTGGCCGAGCTGCCTGGAAGGAAGGGGACGAAGCTGACCTGTCCCCACCCTGTGCTCTGCCCTTCGACCCTGAGCCAGCAGATGCCTGGCAGGAAGGGCTGCTCGCTCAACACAGCCCAATTCCGGAGCCTACGGACTCCCAGTGTCTCTGTGGCCCCACATCTAGATCAGGAACCTGACACTCAGAAAGCGGCGACTTGCCTGGCCTCTTGGGTTTAGGGGTTCTGTGGGGAGGGAAGTCCTCATCTTTCCTTCCTGACCAAGTCCGGGCCCCCCTTCCTGACCAAGGACTCCTCTTCCTGATCCAGGGCCCCCCTTCCTGGCTCAGGGTCCCCCTATTTCCTGGTCCAAGCCCCCCCGTTCCTGGTCTAAGGCTGCCCCTCCTCCCTCCTCAGCCCTTCTGAGCCCTGCTGTCCTACAGGCTGGGACAGTGGCCAACAACCAGGAAGGTCATTTAAAAACAAATTTCCTGAGTTCTAAGTGTGAATCAAAGCTCACCCAGGGTGAAAACCCTTCTGAGCTGGCCGCTGGTGCTCGCTTCGGCAGCACATATACTAAAATTGAGCTGGCCGCTGGTCTGGAGTGCGGCCGAGAGTGCGGACCCTCGCAGAGTCCATGTGACCTGGCTTTCCCTGCGGGGCCTCACTAAGCCTGTCTGTGTCCTGTCTTCTCCGTGCTCATCCAGTGTCTTGTCTGGGGCCAGTTTCCTTCCCACAGGGCTCTCCCACCTGAGTGCTGCCAGACAGCACCCGGGCCTTGTCCTCGCCTGGCCTGTGCTGGCCACTGGCAGCTTCATTCCCCTGAAACAGCTCCACGGCTCTCATGGCCCCCAGACTGTGACCTTCCCAGGATTGGAGGGCACCCCCTACTGTGGCTGATCCGAGGACAGGTGTGGGGCAGTCCCTGGCTCTGGCTGCCTGCTGTGGGAGTTGGAAGCTGGGCTGTCTTCTTGTGCCTCAGTTTCCCCATCTGCACAGGGACGCTGGGGGTGCTCCTTGGGGGCTGGCCTCACCTGGACGTGGTACTGGGAGGTCTCCTGCATGATGATGTTGGAGTTGGAGTACTTCTTCCTCTGTTCTGAGCAGGGAGTCACCAGTCACTCACAGCAGAGGGCAGGCCCCACAGCCCTGGCACTGGGACTGGGCGCCCTGGCTGGGCCACAGGGAGGCTGCGTGGAGGCGAGGGGTGCTGCCGCCAGAAAGGACTCGAGGGTGTGAAATGTGAGGGACCTTCTGGGCAGAGCGAAAACCTCCTCTGCCCCCAGAATGGCCCCCGGGAAAGGACCCCCAGCTCCCTCTGCCCCCAGGACCCCTTTGCTAGGGGTCGGTCCTGGGGGGCTGGAAGAGGCTGAGCATCTCCTCCCAAGGAGGCTCCTGGCCCACCTTCCGGGGCAAGTGTCCAGTCCCGGGCATCCCCTCCTCCAAGAGCCGGGAGCTAACATCTCCGGGCCCCTCCCCGGGGCTCCTCACTTTCCAGACAGGGCACACCAGTGAGCCTAGGGGGAGGGGCAGAGCGGGGCGAGGTGGGGCTGGCCAGGCTCCGCCCCTTCAGCCGCCTGGCGCTCGGTCCAGCGGAAGCCGCACCCCCCGGGCTATCGGGTTGCGGCGAAGAGCACTGCCCAATCAATATTGATGGTCCCTGAATTATTAGTAAAGGCCTCTCTCCTTACAGCGAGGGAGGGAAGGAGGAACCTGAGCAGCTGTTGCTTCTTGAGGGTCCAGGGACCTCCTTTGGACACTGAGGGCTGGCCCGCCTCCCTCTGGTGGGCGCCTGGCGCAGCCTGGGAGAGGGGAGTGGGCGAGACCCCACAGCCCATCCTCCAGCCTCACTCACCAAACAGGTCCTTGGCACTCATCTTGGCACACCGTCAGACCGGCCCAGGCTGCCACTGCAGGGGAGGGGCTGTTGAGGGCGAGGCCCACACCGCACCCCTCCCTGGGGACTGCTCAGTGGGTCGGGGGTGGGGACTCACTTGGCAGCACCCGGGCAGCAGCTCACGGACCCCAGCTGGCTCATGGCGTCGTTGGTGGTGGCTGGTGATGGAAAGGCAGCCTTGTGGCTGGAGTCCAGGACCTCGTGCCGGGCCCACACCTGAGTGGAGACCGCAGCCGAGCTGACACCTCCCTGGGGCCTGGTGGGTGGCTTCACAGCTCCCAAGGCTTGATCTCTGCCGCCCACCCAGATCCAGAGGCTGCGGCCCTGATGTCCTCCCCAGGTTCCCCAGGGTGCTTGGGCAGGGTGTCCTCAGGGCGCAGAGTTCTGCCTCCTGGCCACAGCGGGACCTCCGGGCCCAGGTGGCAGCTGGCAGACATGTGCCCCAGGGTGGACCAGTAGGGGAGTCCCGCTCTCAGGGCTATCTGGGGCCGGCCTGCAAGGACAGTGTCCTAGTGCTCTGAAAGGGGACCTGGGAGAGGAACCACTTCCAAGCAGGGGGAACCATGTTCAAAGGCCCTGAAGCAGGTGGGAGCCAATACCAGAGGAAAGCAGCACAGTATGAGACTGGACCCTGGATGGCGTTGGGGTGGGGGACGGGGAGGGAGGTTGGGGACCCAGAGCCCAGAACAAGGTCTAGAGGGAGCACACCCTCTGGGTGGTGAGCAGACCTGGCCCCTCTGGGCCAGGCTAACATGTCCTGTGGGGCCTGTGTCCTCTGGGGACCTCGGCCAAGGCTGTCCCTCTGTATGTAGGGTCAGCCAGAGTGGGTGGTCCCAGGCCAGGGGAATGGGTATCTAGGGTTCCTTCTGGTTTGACCAGGTCCTACTGACATAGAGGGTCTCCAGGAGGTGTGAGAGGCCTGGGGGCTTTAGACCACCCCCTCCCATGTGCCCCCGAGGGTCCTGGCTCTCTGAGGGTGAGCGGGAGTAGAGGCTTGGCCAGATTCCTCTGATCACCCGTCTGTGGAGAATGTCCGGAACGCTCATGACCTCAGCGAGAGAACTGAGTGTTTGCTTAATGGGATTCCTGACGGGCTCAGCCAAGGGCACTGGGCACGTGTGTCTGGGTACACACACACCTGGGCAGAAAAACTAGGCCCCCGGGCACACACAGCCCCCCTCCTTGGGGCGTCTAGGCCAGGCATGGCCGTGAACCCATGGCCTTCAACTCCCTGGAGCAGGGTGGGGGCCGGGCACAGCCAGCCACAGATGTGAGTCCAGGTGCTGGCGTCTGGGGTGGGGAAGAGCTGGGGGAGGGGCCGCCACAGGCCCAGTCCGGCCTGGCAACTGGGGCAGGGGAGCCATGTGGGCCCCTGGGATCGGGACCAGCCCAGGGCCCAGGCTTCACTTTGGTTTTCCTGCAGCCATCTTCCGGGTGCGGAGGGAAGGCCGAGCATGGTGCCTGGTTGGGCTGCGGTGGAGGCCCCAGTAGGGCAGGGAGGGTGGAGGGACCAGCTCCAAGTTCAAATTCCAGCTCACAGCCAAGTGACCTTGGGGAGGAGTCGGCTTAAGGCCCAGGGGGAGCCGGGTGGAGCCCTGGAATGGGGGAACCCCTCTGGTCCTGGCTCTGCCCCTCTGGGAGCCTCCTGCTGGGGAGGCCCCACCTGGCTGGTAAGGACTAAGCCTGGGTGGGGAAGGGGTGGGCTCCGGGTGCGCTGGGGAGGCAGGCACCGGGGACCCGACAGACTGGGCGGGGCCGCATGCTGAGGCGCTGAGGCCCCGTCCTGTCCTAGTCCTAGGCGGGCCCCAGGAGAGGCCCCCCGGGGCAGGGCCCTCCCCCCAGTCCTCCCCAAAGGGGCTGGGGGAGCCGTGCAGGGGTAGGGAAGGAGAGGCGCCCCCAGCTGGGCCCTGGCTCACTGCTGGGGCTGACTACCCCTGGAGCTGGGGCAGAGGTGGTCTTTGGGTGCACCTCAGAAACACCATACACCTGCCTACCCTCCTCCCCTGCCACCAGGGACACCTTCCCACAGAGGGGCGGCCCCAGGCCAGCCTGGCCCAGGGAGAAGGAACCTGGGGGAGCCTCAGGTCCGGCACACACAGGCTTCCTGCAGCCGAGCACACAGCCTCCTCCTCCCTGAAACTCCCACACCCCTTGACCCAGAACTTGACCCTAGCCTGATGCTTCTCTGGCCCTGGATTCCCTCCTGGCTCAGACAGCCAGGAAGTGCCTCCCTACCCGACCCACAGGGAGCCACTGACCGCAAAGGAGGCCTCAGCCTGTCCCGTGGAAGGGGGTTTGGGACCTTCCAGCCGCTTCCCACCCCCTTCGCTGGAGGAAGGGGTTCCGTCCGCCGAGCCCCGGGGCTGGGAGGGGGCCGGCTGACTCAGGGGCCACTGCTTTTAAAAAGTCCCTGTGCACCGGCACCGCCCCAGGATCAGGCCGGGCAGAGCAGGCCGCAGCGGGACCAGGCTTCTGGCCGCAGGTTCCGCGCAGCCCTATCGCACCTCCTGCACTCCGGCCCGGCCCACAGATTCCGGCCAGAGCCCCCATCGCACGGCCGGCTGGGGAAACTGAGGCCGAGTCAGACCGCCGTCTGTCCGCAGGGATTCTGGGTCGCTCCTCCGCCAAAGCTCCGGCGGGTGCCCGGCAGGGCGGGGTGGGCAGGTGGAGACCGTGGGGCGCTCACCTGCTCCTCGCGGCCCCGCGATCGCGCCGCCCGTGGGTCCCCTTGTCCGCGCGTCCGTCCGCCCGTCTGTCGGCTTCTCGCCTGGGCGCCCGGGCTCGGCAGCGGGAGGGACGCGCGGCTGGGCCGGGCCAGGGCGGGGCCGCGGGGAGGAACCTGAGAGGCAGGTTAGAGACCCGGGAGCCCGCGGGCGCGGTGGGCGGGGCGGGGAGGACGCCCCGCCCCTCCGCCTCGGCCCCGCCCCCCGGGGCTCCCTGCGGACGGTCCCTAACGCCCGCCCCGAGGGCCCCCTGGAGACGCAGACCCCGCCCCCAGAGCTGGGGTTCCCATGGACGGGTAGGCGGATCGGGAGCCCCTCACCGGTGGGGATGTGCCGGGCGACCAGGCCCGGCGAAGTTCTAAGATCTTCCCAAGGCAGGCCTCGCTGCGCCCCGGCAGCCGCCAGGTATCCCTTGCCGGGTGCCCCCAAGCCTCAGCTGCCGCAGCAGAGAGAGGGGCCTACCCTGGACGCCAGGCCCCAGGGCAGAATCCCCTCTTCGGCCGGCGCCTCTGGTCTGGGGGGAGGGCTAGCGTCAGGCTTCACTGTGAGTGGGTGTCACAGGCAGGATCGGAGGCCAGAGACCCGGGAGCCCTGTGCTCCCAGCACCCCAGGCAGGAGAGGTTTCTCCTCCACGGTCTTTCTGTGCTGCCCTAGTCCAGCCTGGGCACCCCCCCGCCCCGCCCCGAGGGATGGGGTGTCTGCTGGGAGGGTGGGGGCGCCTGCGGCCTAGGCTGTTTGTTCAGTACTGCCAGGGCGGAGAACAGGTGTGGGAGGGCACTCCAGGCTGGGGCTCCCTCCTTAGGCCCAGGCCCCACCCCCTGCCCAGAGCGAGGGTTGGGGCGGGAAGTGGGTACCCTTCCTCCAATCCGACTCCCCCTGCGTCAGCCAGCTGGCCAGGGAGGAAGGAGAGAAAGGGCAGAAGGCAAGTCCGGGCAGCGGTGGGCACCCCCAGGCGCGTGCAAAGACCCAAAGGTCTGGCCACTGTTCCTGGGGTGGGGTGGAAAAAGGCGCAGGGTCCCAAGGGCAGGAGGCCTTTGTTTACCGCGGCTGAAACAGAGCACTTCCTGGGGACCCCCTGGGGGAATGGAGCCCCCGCCCCAGCCCCAGGGCAGGTCTCCCCTCCACCTGTCTGAGGCCTCACGGGTGAGCTCTCGGAGTGGTGCAGGAAGTGGCCTTCCTCTCTGGTCCGGCCCTGCCCCTGAGCCCTGGCAAGCCCTGGCTTCCTGGTTCTCTCCCCTACCCCGCTGAGCACACAGAGAAGGCACAGGCCTGCCCTCGTCTGTCCTGGAGCCTGAGCCCGGGCGGGCAGGCACGCACAGAAGGGAGCGGCTAAGGTGGGCAGCACTGCGTTTCTGAAATTGAAGTCCCTGTCCTCAGACTGGGAGGCAGCAGGGGGCCTCTGGAGCGACCTGGAGCCATGGTGTCCTCTGAGGACAGCTGACTGCCCCCTCTGTGTGGCCAAAGCGATAGGGGAGTCAGGTCCTGGCCTCAATCCTTGGGCAAGAGGTCATGAATGCTTAAGGCCACAAGTTTCCTGCTGCCAGGTCTGCCCAGGAGCTGGCTGAGCCCTTCCACGGAGAGCGAATGCGCCGGTCCCATCTTCCCAAGTCCCCTGGGGGAGGCCATGGCACCAGAGGCAGGCAGCTCTGCTGAACACCGGAGCAGCAGGTAAGCACGAGGGCGCCCACATGCGGCCCCTGGGGCCACAGATGTGCACTGGACCAGAGCCAAAGTCGGCGGAGGGGGGAGCTCCTGCTCCCACTTGCCCCTGAGGACAAGATGACAGAGTGGGCTGCTGCTACCCCTCTGCTGAAAGCCGGTCTCTGTGGAGGTCTGGGACCGGCCCTGAGGCCCGGCTTTGCTGCTTCCCGGGGGGAAGGGGGAAGCACTGCTCCCTGGGTTTCTGGGTGAGGCCCGGGCGGGGTGTGCTTCTGTGCATCGAGAGCAGCCTGGAAGAGTGGGCGGTCTTAGGAGAAATGCAGGCAGCTACACACGCTCCTTTATTCAACAACACGGCCAAGAGAAGCCGTGTCGATGTTCAAACAGTTACTCCGAACGTGGACAGGGCACGGGGCAGAGGAAGGCAGGTTACTGGCGCGAAGTCCTTCCGGCCCTTCTGGTCGGCAGACACATCCAGCACAGCGCGGGCTGCTGACGTTTCTCGGACTGAGGCCTGGACTGGAGCCCCGAAGCCCCTGCCCAGGACAGTGGCAGGCTGCTCTCTGTCACTCACCTGCTCCCTGCCTCCCTCCCCTCAGTGCCGGGGCTTTAGACCACCTCCCCGCAGAAGCCCCAGAGGGAAGGGGCCACCACTGCAAAAATCCCCCCAAACACCAGAGCTTGCCGGCTCCCTGGCATTTTTCTTTCTGTTGCAAAGCCGGTGTACGCTCGTCCAGGACGTGGCCTGCTGTGGGCCACGGTCCCGGGCTTCCCACACCACGCCGGAGCTCCAAGGGGACCAGTGTGGAAAGCACGGAATCCCAACAATTCTGTGCAAACGTGCACCGTCCTCACCCACTCACCTTGGCGGTCAAGCAGGTTGGCGCAGCTGAGAGGGAGCCACCAGGCATCGCCGAGCACCCAGGGCGTGGCTTCTGTCCGGGGTGTCCCGCCCAGGGTGGGGGATGCCAAGTACCGCCTGCCTAGCTGACGAAGGCAGCAATGGCCACCAGCTGCAGGACGGCCTCCAGGCCATGCAGTGCCAGGAGCGTGGTGCTGAGGATGCAGTCTGCCCACAGCACCAGCGTCTGCCAGAGCAGGAAGTAGGTGGACAGCAGGGCGCCGCCCGCGGTAAGGACCAGGCTGATGGCCAGCGGCACCTCGGCCTCTGTCAGGTTGCCCTTGGTGCCTGGAGAGCAGAGCAGACGGGTGAGTGGGTGCTGGGCTCCGGGACACCTACTCTGACCCGTGTGTGCCCAGGAGGGCTGTGAGGCGGTGGGGAGGCCGAGTGCAAGCTTGTCACCAGCACGGCCCTCTGGACGCAGGGCTGAGGACCTCCGGTCAAAGGTCCCGTTGGGGCCACATCACCCATGAATCGTCAGAAAGCGAAGTGTGACAAAGGGTGTGTTCTCCCTAGAGAGGGTAAAAACCAGTCGCCAGATAATGTTTGAATCTCAGCCTCTGGGTCAGTTGTGGGCGCGGGAGAGGGCATTTCCTTTTCTAAAATCGATCCCAGTTGCATTCTGATACCTTTTCCTAATTCCAAATGGACTGAGAAGTTTTTGTTTATAAATTTCCAAAAATTGGGGCGCCTGGGTGGCTCAGTGGGTTAAGCCTCTGCCTTCGGCTCAGGTCATGATCCTGGGGTCCTGGGATGGAGCCCCGTGTCGGGCTCCCTGCTCGGTGGGGGGGCCTGCTTCCTCTTCTCTCTCTGCCTGCCTCTCTGCCTACTTGTGATCTCTGTCTGTCAAATAAATAAAATCTTAAAAAAAAATTTTTTTCCCAAAACTATTTTACTCTGGGCTAAGGCCAACTCCGGAAAATGCCATGCACGCCTGTAAAAAGTCAAACCAAAGTGAGTACTTTACAGACAAATGGCTCGATCCCAGGAAACGCTGATCCCTGGCTGCTGCGGCGGACCCAGGGGCCCAGCACCATCTGCCTCCCTCCCAGCTGCGTGGGCTCGTCCGTGAGAGCGGACACGGACAGCCCCACGTGCCCAGCATGATGGCCCAGGAGACTTGCTCCTGTCCCCTGAAGAGTCCTGAGGCCCTGCTGACAAGGGCGTGTACCCACTTCCTCGCCACTGACGGCGTCCCTGGTGTGCGTGTGCAAGGGGCCTGGGAGCGCCAGCTGTCACCGGCTCGACCAGCTCTTCCAACGGAGGGCGTGTTTCCCAGACGTAGTCGCGGAACACGCATGTACGATCCCATCGTGGAACGCAGATGTGCTGGCATGAGTGTGCCTGTGAGCTGGCCAGAGGCGAGCCTGCACCCTGTGTGCTGAGCGCTGGCCGGGCCGGGCTACAGGGCAAAGCTCACGCTGAGGGAGAACTCAAACGGGGCTGCCTGAGGGCCCCTGCGTGGCCCGGAGCTGGACCGAGGCTGCTGGGGGGCCCTCCCGCAACTCCAGGCTCCGCTGGCCTGTTGGGGACTCGACAGAACACTCCAGATCCTGCTCCAGACTGCTGAGGCCAACGGGAGGGGAAGGAAGGAGATGAGGTGAATATTTTGGGGCTCTCGGCGCCGCGCGCCCCCCTGTGGCTTCTCAGGACAGGCTTCCAGTGGAAGCTGCTCTCCCAAGGCCGCTGCCAGAGTTGTCCTGAATAGGCCGGCCAGTGCTTCGTGCCAGGGGGAGGCAAGCAAAGCGAGCGGCTGAGTGGTCGGCTGTAGGAAGCACGTGATAAAGGACGGACGTCGTAAAGGGTTCCCGGGCCGGAAGCGAGGGATCCGTGGCCCTCTGCAACTCACCGAGATACAGCCGGGTCACTTCCAGAGCCCCCATCAGAAGCAGCAGAGTCAGGTCGAGGACCAGGTAAGGATGAGGGTAGCTGAAAACCTGACCTGCAGGACGGCGGGCAACAGAGCAGAACTCCAGTTCCGCGGGCGCGGGGGCAGCGAGGACCCCTCCCGCGGCCTCTGCGGTGAAGACTCACTTTTATACAGAATCATCAGGAGCGTAGCTAGGAGGTGCAGGGCCCAGCAGGCCCCGCTCAGGTAGAGCAGCAGCTGCAGAGAGACGGACGAGAGCTGGCCAGCCGTTAAGGACTCACGGGCCTGGAGACGGGCCCTGCCCGCGCGTCCACCCCAGGGGGCACACCCGCCAGCTGCGAGCGGCACCTGCAGGTGGCCTCGGGGACCTGGCCACCGGCACCCTGCCTGGCGCGGAGCGGGGGGCTTCCTCCCACCTCCTCCGGTGTCACAGGAAGTGTCCTAGCCTGGAACCGGAGGGCTGTGTCTGTCCCTGGTGACTGCAGGCAGGATGGCCTTGGAACACCAGGCTTCCTTGGGGGCATCACCCTGACTGTGGCCCAGGTTACGAGATAGAAAAAAATGACTTTTTTTTCTCATTTTCTTTAAAGAAAATATATTCTTTTCTTGTGCAGTTAAAGGTCTACCAACCCTACCGCTTTGTTTACGGTAAAAAAGTTCAAAGGGAGGGGCCTCCACTGTCTTGCCCCGGGGTTGGGCGGGTCTTGCTGGGAGGCAGGCAGCCACAGACACAGACACACAGACACACAGACACACAGACACCCAGACACACACCCCCCACCCCGCCCCCCGTGCAGGGGAGCCGCCTGGCCCACTGAAGTCTCATTGACTCAGTCTGTTCACGAGTGTCCCTCCCGTTTAGCCAACTGCGCCACCCACTCAGTCCATCTAAAAGCAGAATTCCTACCAAACTTGGAGAAAGGGTCTGTGTGGGGTTTAAAGGAACAGAAAGCTGGAACTCAAAGCTGCCTTCATGTGTCCAGCAAACTAGCTCTCGGGTGCCGTCCCGGGGCTGCCCGGGCCTGAGGCCGGCTGAGGGACCCAGGGACACAGCAGAAGGATACGACTGCTGAGGAAGCCCTCCCTGGAAAAGAAAGCGCATCAGTGAGTGAGGCCGCAGGTCCAACCCGGTGCCTACCTGGGTCATTTCCGGCCCTGACGGAGGATCCCGGCTTATTCTTTTCTCCTGTGTTTATAGGAAGGAGCCACCGTTATCTGGGCCCGTAGCTAGGTCCCTCCCTCCGAGGAGAGTCTGCCCTCTGCTTTTCCGAACCCGGGGCTGGGAGAGAGCACTCGGGACCCCAGCGGCGCGAGGGAAGAGGCCTCCAGCCAGGAGAGGCAGAATTCTGCTGCCCTGCCAGGGAGGGGAAAGGCGTGGGCACCAGCACACTCAGCTCTTCTCACCCCCCTGCCTCCAGCACATTGACCGCGGGGAATCAGAGGAGAACCTTCTCTAATTCAGGGTACAAATCTTTCTGGGGGGGCAATTGATGATACTTTCTCTCCCCCAGAATTTTGTATATTGTCCCAAACGTCACCCAAAGAGTCATTTCCTACAGCAGCCATCCGGTCTGTCACGTGCGTCTCAGACGTTCCCACCCCACAGCAGGTGCGTGTTTCCCCGCATCCCACGACGCCGGCCGCTCTCCCCGTGAAATGGTGAAATGGTCTTCACGCGGCTCAGCCTCTGCTGGAATGTCTCCTGGGGCCGACTTACCGTCTCAAGAGGCTCACGCTAGTGGCACATCTGGGACAGTAACGTCAGTGACAATTTAGAATCTGGGAGACGGGCCCTCTAGAAGGAGACGGGAGCCACACCGCCAAGCGGCAGGCAGGACAGCGATGGGAACCATCTGTCTGGTCTTCTCTCCAGTTCCACTTTCCCTGAACCCCCAAGAGGGCAGGAGAGAGACGCTCAGCCTCGGTGAGTGTCTGTGGGGGACATCAAAGTGGATTCGGGCCTTCTGGAGTCTCGCGTGGGCAGAGGTCTTCAAGGGGTCAGCAGGGGAACTGGCCCCCGAGACCCCGAGCTCGGCGTGCAGGAGGCAGCACGTGCAGGGAGTGAGAAGCCGGGCGGGATAGAAACCTGGATCGCATCTGGGCAGTGAGCCCCTGAAACCCAATCTGCTCCTCTCCAGGCCCTAGCGAAACGCGGCGGCCTCCGCACTTGCCGCCACTTGGGTGGGTTTCGCAGTAACTGGGGTTTTCCTCCCTTTTGATTCTTCTCTTGAAGGCTGGCTTCAGACGCTTCAAATCTACCTGCCAGCCGCGGTCACAGACCAGGACCGCGGGGGCTCAGGGAGCAACCGTGGCATAAAAACCCTACACCATCCGGGGCTTAAATAACTGACATTAAAGGCGGCTACGATCAGGTTGGCTGGTCTAGGGGTTTCAGACCTCCAGGAGCTCGGCCTAAGGACCGCTTCTGGCAGCCGCAACGAGTCCCTCTGACAAGAGCCCCAGAACAGGGGCAAGTTCCCATGGAAGTGAAGGGAGCACACGCTCCCCCTAAGGTGACCGAGGACGCTGCAGAGACCCCGTGTGACTTCTCACTGCAGTGAACTGGAGCGGGCGGGGGCTCTCCCAAAGCACAGACCGGGGCCCCTCGGCTGCCCACCTCGGCTCCCTGCTCTCCGTCCTCGGGCCAGAGGTTTCCCGCGGGGCAGAGGCTGGGGGAGGCTTTGCGTCCGGAGAGGGCAAGCGCCCAGACGAACCCGGGGCGAGCAACCCAGCCGCCCTCCCCTCGTGCACAGGGGTGCACACGAGAGCCGGCCCGCCTGCCGACAGCCGGGAGCTGCAAGGGACACTGCCCGCGGGGACCCGGTGGTGCGAGCAGAACCTGCACCGGCAGGAGCAATGCCCACGGCTTGGGGCTCCCACCGCCGACGCGGGGGACCCGGTCTCCAGCAGGGGCTTGCCACGTTGCCCAGCACTCTGTCCTGGACACAAAGCTGCTGGCGACGGCGACAGGGTGCCCCCCCCCCCTCCGGCGCTGACAAGCTCTTGCCCGGCCTCAAGGCCCCCGGTGCCCCCTCCCTCTCTGGAGCAAGCCGCTGCCCCCGCCCGGATCCCAGCGCCCGGGGCCCACGGCAGGGTGCACGCGGCCCCCCGGGGGCCGGGGTCCCCCCGGGGCCGGCGTTGGGAGACGGGGTCCCCCCCCCGGGGCAGGCGGCGGGAGACGGGGTCCCCCCCGGGGCCGGCGTTGGGAGACGGGGTCCCCCCGGGGTCGGCGGCGGGAGACGGGGTCCCCCCCGGGGTCGGCGTTGGGAGACGGGGTCCCCCCGGGGCCGGCGGCGGGAGACGGGGTCCCCCCGGGAACGAGGTCCCCCTGGGGTCGGCGGCGGGAGACGGGGTCCCCCCCCGGGGCCGGCGGCGGGAGACGG
This sequence comes from Mustela putorius furo, assembly GCF_011764305.1. NCBI lineage: Eukaryota > Metazoa > Chordata > Mammalia > Carnivora > Mustelidae > Mustela > Mustela putorius. Next base: position 16,633,944 of record NW_025421288.1, read on the forward strand.
GGTCCCCCCGGGGCCGGCGGCGGGAGACGGGGTCCCCCCGGGGTCGGCGTTGGGAGACGGGGTCCCCCCCGGGGTCGGCGGCGGGAGACGGGGTCCCCCCCGGGGTCGGCGTTGGGAGACGGGGTCCCCCCGGGGCCGGCGGCGGGAGACGGGGTCCCCCCGGGGCCGGCGGCGGGAGACGGGGTCCCCCCGGGAACGAGGTCCCCCCGGGGTCGGCGGCGGGAGACGGGGTCCCCCCGGGGTCGGCGTTGGGAGACGGGGTCCCCCCGGGGCCGGCGGCGGGAGACGGGGTCCCCCCGGGAACGAGGTCCCCCCGGGGTCGGCGGCGGGAGACGGGGTCCCCCCGGGGTCGGCGGCGGGAGACGGGGTCCCCCCGGGGTCGGCGTTGGGAGACGGGGTCCCGCCGGGGTCGGCGTTGGGAGACGGGGTCCCCCCGGGGCCGGCGGCGGGGGACGGGGTCCCCCCGGGGCCGGCGGCGGGGAACGACTCCCACAACCCTCCAGGGCCGTGTACAGCCGGGTGTCTGCGCCTAGCGGGGCGCCGGCCACCGGCGGGCAAGAGGCGCCCGAAGGGCCGGGGCTGCACCTCGCCGAGACTCGAGACGGCCGCACCGCCACCGCCGGAGCCGCCTCACTCCGGTCCGCCTTTCCATCACCGGAAAGAACCAGACCCGACCGACCCCCCTTCCTGAGATGACCTCCGCCCCCGCCCGCCTGGGCCCCCAGCCCAAGCCGCGGGCCTACGAGCTCTGCGCTGTCCCGAGACCGTCGCGTCCCGCCCCGGGGCCCCCGGCGGCTCCCCAAGCGCCCATCCCGGGCCCTCACCTGGCCCTCCGGCAGCCATCTTGCCGCCCGGCCCCGCCCGCCGAGTCCTCCGCGATCCCAGCAGTCTCTCGGCTCCGCGCTATTCGCGTCCCTTCGGCCATTTTCGTTTCTGCTCCCGAAGGGGCCCGACCGCGCCGCACTTCGGGAGTTGATTCCGATCCGCGGCCGAGGCCGGTTCAACCCGTCCGGCAGCGCTCGGGCACTTTCGTACTGGAGGAGGCGGAGAGCCGAGGCTCGGGCGTATCCGGGCTCGGCAGGGTTCGGCTCCGTTCGGCTCCGCCTCGGACGGACTCGGCTCCCACTCGCGGCGGGGGCGAGCGGAGCCTACGGCGAAAGGTTCTCTGGGCGCGCTGCGTCGGAGGCCGGCGAGATTCGGCCCCGCAGTCGGCGACCCCGTTGCGGGGCACGGCGGGTGGCGCAGGCCTCCTAGGCGCCGAGTGAGGGTAGCGCAGAGCCGCTCGGAAGTCCTCGTGCCGCCTCGGGCCAATTCGGACAGACTCGGCTCCGCGCTTCGGGCCGCTTCGGCCCTCCTCGGTTCCGGACTCTTGGCCGTCGGCAGGGCTCGACTGGGCCGCTTCGTGCCGGTTCGGCCCCTGTTCGGGCGGCCTCGGCTCGGCGGGGCGGGCGGCTTCGGGCAGGCTCGGCTCGGCTGGCCGCTTCGGGCGGCCTCGGCTCGGCTCGGGCGGCCCTGCTCGCGCGGCGCGCTTCGGGCCCCGTCCCGGCCTTCGGGCGGCCCCGGCCGACGCCTTCGGGCCGGCTCGGTGGAGTCCGGATGGAGGACTCGGACTCGGCCGCCAAGCAGCTGGGCCTGGCCGAGGCGGCGGCGGTGGCGGCCGCGGCCGCTGTGGCGGCGGCGGCCGCGGCCGCAGCGGGAGGCGAGGCGGAGGAGCCGGTGCTCAGCAGGGACGAGGATTCGGAGGAGGACGGGGACTCGGAGGCAGAGCGCGAGACGCGGCGGGTGACGGCCGTGGCGGTGATGGCCGCCGAGCCCGGGCACATGGACATGGGCGCCGAGGCCCTCCCGGGCCCCGACGAGGCCGCCGCGGCCGCCGCCTTCGCAGGCAAGTGCCGCCGCCCGCGGTTCCCGCGCACCTGCCCCGCGCACCTGCGCACCCGCCCCGCGCACCTGCCCTGCACACACCCGCTGTGCGCGCACCTGCCCTGCACTCACCCGCTGTGCGCGCACCTGCCCTGCACTCACCCGCTGTGCGCGCACCTGCCCTGCACTCACCCGCTGTGCGCGCACCTGCCCTGCACTCACCCGCTGTGCGCGCCCCGCCGGCCTCTGCTCCCCCGACCACGTGCCCCCTGCATGCCTCACACCTACCTCGTGCGCCTTGACGTTGCCGCATGCCGCCCGCGTCGCCGGCCCAGCCCGCCCACCCCGCACTCTTCCCCGAAACTGCCTCCCACACCTCTTTCCCGTGTGCCCGCGCCACTCCCCTGTGAAGCATCCTGTGCTCTTTCCAGAACCTTCCCCGCACCTGCCTCTCCCCCTGCCGGACCTCTGCTCTGTCTCTCTCTGGCGCTGGTGACCCTGGGGGCTGGGGGTTAGGGGAGTGGGGATCCGACCTGGCTCCTGCCCCAGACAAGCCTGGGGGTGCCTGTGTCCGGTCACCTGGAATCCTAAGGGCCAGCTCAGGGTTGATCTGAGAGCTGGGGAGCAAGACAGTGCTCACCCAGCTGGGGAGCCCTGTGACCTGCGGGCGCAGCATCCTTTGACTCCTCAGATGGCCGTCCTGGTCTGTCACTGTCTGTCTCCTCATTCTGCCAACCCAGAGATGGCAGAGACTTTCCCAGGGGTTGGACCCCGCTTAACTGGGAGCTCCCCGGTGGCCCTGGAGGCCTTGGGGACTCAGAGCTGTGAGTGGGAACCCTGGCAGAGCCCCATGGTGTTGCCTTCACACATTATCAGGCACTTTCCCCTACGGAGCCTCCTGGCTTCGGGGACTGGACGGCAGCCGCCTCGGTCCTGGTGGTCCTGGTCACTCCAGGTGTTCACCTGCCCTCAGGTGCAGGCCACGTCCTGCTTGCCCCCGTGCCGCGGCTCTGGGTGTGGTCTGCTCGGGGTCCTCCCGAACGAGGGGTGAAGGCTTTGTGGCTGTTAGAGTCTTTGTCTTGTCACTAAATTGGTTTAATATTGGGACTTGGGACCATGAAGCTTTTCTTTTTTCTTTCTTTCTTTTCTTTTTTTTTTGTGATTTTTGCGTGTACTTTTTGTGGATGCAGAAAAGAAATGGGATACCGTTCATCGCAGCCTCAGAGAAATGAGTTGTTTTTCCTGCAAAATTTTACTGTGTTTTTACATACATGAAACCATTAGTGCTTTTCTAAGTTCCTGAGGTCACGATGTTTCCAGGTGGAAACAACCCAGCGGGATGTGAGGCCGCCTCCTCCGGGCAGACAGCTGCTTGGCCGAGTCCGGTGTGTTCAGGCGGGGATCCCCTCGGCCCTCCTGCGGTGTGGTCTAGGGCAGGGTGCAGACGGGGGACAGGTGTTCCAGCGTGGTTTGGGGGGCGCCGGCTTGATGGAGTGTGCAGGACTCTTCCAGCCCGTGTTTGTGGGTGTTTCCCACATGCCAGAGGCTGCCCAGAAGCGTGGTGGGACCCAGCCCCCGAGCGGGAGAGCCTCTGCAGCGGGCAGGGGCCTGGAGAGGGGGAGGTGGAGGAGGAGGACAGTGAAGGGGCCTGAACCTGCCCTGTGCTGACCTGGAGAGGGGGGCGGGGACGAGGGGGAACTGTGTGTTGGTGACAGGGCAGCTGTCTGGTCACGGGATGACCTCAGCACGTGTGGAGCCGTGGTGTGTGGTTTTCTCCTAGAAGGGAGCACGAAGCCCGGGGGCAGCTCAGTGGGAGCGCGGCGGGGTGGTTTTCTCTGCGGATGAAAGGCTCTGATGCTGGGAGAGCCTCTCCTCTCTTCTGGAGACCCGGGTCACCTAGGCTGTGGCCTAGAAGTGTTGCACTTAGTGTACAAATGTCGAGTCCCTTGGTTGGAAACGCAGATACCTGATGGGGAGATGCTGTTTTGGGGTCCAGTTGGGAGGCCCCCGGCTCTGATGACGTGCTGAGTCAGGCCCCTGTGTTGCAGAGGTGACCACGGTGACCGTGGCCAACGTGGGTGCCTCCGCAGACAACGTCTTCACCACGTCCGTGGCGAATGCTGCCTCCCTGTCGGGACACGTTCTGGTAAGCGGCCCTGCGAGCACTGTTCCCCAGACCCCAGAGCGCGTCTTCCCTGAGGCTGGCTCTCCCAGAGGCCTGCTCTGGGTTCCCTGGCTGCCTGGAGGCTTGTGGCTGCGCCCTGCCCTCAGGCTGTGCTCCGGTCTCCCGGGTCTTGCCCGAAGACCACACCATGTGGGACTCTTCTGGAGCTTTGCCACAGCTCTTAGTTACGGTTTCTTTCTTTCTTTTTTTTTAATTAATGTATTTATTTGTGAGAGAGGAAGAGAGAGAGAGAACGCAAGCGGGCAGAGAGGCGGAGAGAGAAGCAGGCTCCCTCCTGAGCCCGATGCAGGACTCGATCCTAGGACGCTGAGACCATGACCTGAGCCGAAGGCAGCGGCTCAACCCACTGAGCCACCCAGGCGTCCCTTAGTTACGGTTCCTTTCTAGCCTTGGTAGAAGAGCCTGGAGCCAGAGGGTCAGGGAGCTAGGGAGGACCATCCTGGGTGTGGTGCTCGCAGCAGGCTCCGAGGACTGGAGACCCTGTGGACTCCGTGTGATCCTGCTGGAAACCGAAAGGGAGCCCGCCCAATATCTCTGTACTGTCGTTGGCCTCAGTGAGGAAAACGGTTCTGTGATGCGTAGCTGACCGCGGAGCAGAGGGTTGCACGTCTTCAGTGATCCTGCACGAGCCGTGTGCACGTGCTTAAGCAAGACAGCGACCCTCCAGGTGTATAAGCCCAGGCCCTTGGTGTGGCGCAGGTGTGTGTGCCTGGGCGGGAGCTGCTACTCACCTTCCCTGATTGGGTTTTCAGATGTAAGGGAAGGTCTTTTTCTTTTTAAAGATTTTATTTATCTATTTGACAGACAGAGATCCCAAGTAGGCAGAGAGGTGGGAGGGGGAGCAGGCTCCCTGTGGAGCAGAGAGCCTGATGCGGGGCTCGATCCCAGGACCCTGAGATCATGACCTGAGCTGAAGACAGAGGCTTTAACCCACTGAGCCACCCAGACGCCCCAAGGGAAGGTCTTTTTCACTTGCCTTTGTGGTTTCTGTTCTCACCAGGAAGCATCAGAGCAGCCCAGGTGCTGGCTTTGAACCGGCGGCTTGGAGTGAGTGGCGCCCACCCCAGGGCGGTCTGGGCAAAGCCTTGAGAGTTCGTTTGCCGGAGCCCTGTGAGGCGGGGGCCTAGGGACAGCAGGGACAGGAGGGGGCACCTGGCTCGCCTGGGGAGCAGGGCAGCTTGAAGGACGAGGCCAGGCTGACCCAGAGGAAGCAGATGCTGTCATTGTAGCCCCTGGCCACGGTGGCCAGGTGTGAGCAGTGCGGCAGGGGAGGTCCTGGTGTGCAGTGGCCATCGGCAGAGCTGTGCTTGGGCACGGGTGTGAGAAGGGAGTCCCGTGCCAGACCCCGGCTGTGACTGTGCTTGGTTTCTCGGGACCCTCCCTAGAGACCTGTGAGCGTGCGGGCTGCTCAGGCAGACGGGAGGGGCCTTTTTTCCTTTATGGGACGTGCTCCTTCTTTCCCTTGGGCAGGTGGAGGTGAGTGTTTGCACTGGGCCTCCCAGGTAGAGCACGGCCCTTCTTGTGCTTGGCCCTGTGTTTCGGGAATTCGGAGCACCTGAAGTCCAGTGAGGTGCCCTTGTTGTGGCGGTTGGCAAGGACCAGGGGCCAGGCCCTGTAGCGGTCGTCTGAGACGACTCAGGGATGTTCTGTCTCCAGTCTGGCAGGACGGCGCTGCAGATCGGGGACAGCCTGAACACCGAGAAGGCCACGCTGATCGTCGTGCACACAGACGGGAGCATCGTGGAGACGGCCGGGCTGAAGGGGCCCGCCGCTCCGCTCACCCCAGGTGCTGCCCGTCCCCACTCCAGGCCTCCCGGGGCAGAACACACCCGAGTGCGCTGGGACTGGCTTAGTCGTGTGGTAAACTTGGAATAGAAATGCTGTTTGAGTCGAGGACGTGGGCTTTTCCAGGCTGAGAAGGGGCTGCCCAGGGTGGAAGGGGCCGTGCTGCTGCGTCCGGGTGGGAGCGGGAGAACCCGCCGTCGGAGCCCAGGCGGTGCTCGTGCCTTTCCAGGTAGGCTGGGTGCGCCCCGCCTCTCTTACTTTCCAAATGCTTCCTTTGCCCAAGGCCCTCAGTGTCCTCCAAGTCCTGCAGCTCCCGGCCAGGAAAGAGGAGGCACCAAGTACAACTGGGACCCGTCAGTGTATGACAGCGAGCTGCCCGTGCGGTGCCGGAACATCAGCGGCACGTTGTTCAAGAGTCGGCTGGGCTCAGGTGAGGCGGCGTGGGGCTGGGCTGCGGGCACACCCTTACCCCCGGCCGCCCCTGCCCAGCGCGGGCCCAGCGGGGCAGGCCAGGCTCGCGGCCCTGGGCACTAGAGCTGAGGCCACGACAGGTTTGGGGCGTGGTGGGGGCACGTGGAGAGGACATAGTGGCCGAGGGAAAGCCAGGGGAGAGGCAGGACTGGAATGAGCTTCCTAAGTTCCCGGGTCAGGATGGGGACCCATGGGCGATGGGGACTCTCCCCCATTCTGGGAGCGCGGCAGATGCCATGAGCTCCGCGTGAGACCGTGGCGGGTTGTGGTGCGCGGGGGGGCGGTGCGCCGAGAGAGAGCAGGCGGGGGTTTGTGGGGGATTCCGCGGAGGGGCGCGGTCGTGTAGGCCTGGGCAGGGGCTCTGGTGTGGGAGCGGCTCAGCGGGCGCCGGGCGGGAGACGGGCAAGCAGAGCCGGGGTGCTGCGGGCGGGCCGCGCCTTCACTCTGCCGGCCCGGCTGTCGCTTCAGGGGGCCGGGGCCGCTGCATTAAGCAGGGGGAGAACTGGTACAGTCCCACCGAGTTTGAGGCCATGGCGGGGAGAGCCAGCAGTAAAGACTGGAAGAGGAGCATCCGCTACGCAGGCCGGCCGCTGCAGTGCCTCATTCAGGTGCTGCGTCTGACGGAGGGCCGAGGGCGCCGGCGGGGCGGCGGGGGGCTCCCGGGACTGGGCCGGGGAGGGGGTGTGTGGCGAAGGGTGCTTCCCTGGGCCACCGCGCCCCGTGGGGAGCACAGAATGCAGGCGTGAGGTCAGGCCATGGGTCCTCTGCCCCTGGGACGTGTGGCCCTGGACCAGGCACCCAGGCTCGTCTTGCCGGGGCTTCACGCAGGGCGGTGACGGTTTGGGCAGGAGCATGACACGACGTGGCCAGTCCGGCCGAGGCCCAGGCCCTCTTTGGAAGCCCAGCTTCCCTCTGTCTCCGTGTATTCGTCATGTGAGGACAGGCCTCTGACTGCTCCTCGCAGCGGAGCACTTTGGGCGCTGGTCAAGAAGTGATGGCCGGGGTCGCCTGGGAGGCTCAGTCCGCTGGGCAGCCGCCTTCGGCTCAGGTCCTGGCCTCAGGGTCCTGGCTTGGGTTCCGCATCGGGCTCGCTGCTCAGCTGATAGCCTCCTCCTCCCTCTGCCCCTCCCCTTGCTGTGCTCTCTCTCCCTGTCTTGACAAACAAATGGATAAAATCTTAGAAAGAAGGGAAGAATGCCCATAGAATCTTTTCACCTCCTGGAGAGGAAACAGTGGATCCTGCCCTTGGTAATGGCCTTGCATAGACGTGTGGGGGAGAGCAGTTTCTGGAAGTGACAGGGCTTTAACCCACGAGTGGCAGACTGGCGGCAGAGCTGGCTGCCCCTCTCTAGCGCTGGTGGTTTGCGCGGAAGGCCGACTTTCTCACGCACCGCCGGGGCTCTCTGAATTTCAGGACGGGATCCTAAACCCTCATGCTGCGTCTTGCACCTGCGCCGCGTGCTGTGACGACATGACCTTGGTGAGTCGCCAGGAAGTGACCAGTCACCAGGCTCGCTCAGCGGCTCTGTCTGCTCACAGGCGCTTCCGACCCTCAGCTCCCTGCTTGCGTGCCTGTCCTGTCCAGCTATCTGGCCGTGTGTCCTTGGGTCCCTCGCGCCCCGCAGCCTAGCGAGGGGTTGTTGGCAGTGTCTCACCCAAATTCAGCTTCTCAGATGTTACTCTGATGCCTCGGGTGGTACACGAGGCCGGCCCCACACAGTGGTCAAAGCACACGGAAGGGGACTTGTCCAAACAGTAGAAAGCGCCTGTGACGTCACCATCTTCACCCCAAACCAGACGCACGCTTTGCTTCTGTGGTTATGAGACGTGTACGTGTGCTGCTTTATGTTCTACATTTTTTAATGTCATGTCTTAAAACTACTATGTTGAAATTATTTTAAAGGAGCTTTATTATCTTTTGAAGTATTTTTTTATCCCGAATCCTTAACAGGTTCGGAAAGGATAATTGTTTTTCATTGATTTTAGTGGATGTTGCTGTACGGCTTTCTAAAGCGTGGTACTGACTCGCCTGAATACCCCAGTGTTTAGTCTTCCTTAGTGTTGGGTTCTGTTTTAAAATATTTTCAGGTTTTAATAGCTGCTTGATGAGATTTCCTGACTTTATTTTGATTACTCATCTGCTTCATTATTAGAAGATATGAAAGAACGTTTAATTGAAGAGACATCACCCCCTTGGGTGGAAAACTAAGTATTCTAGAATTGTCTAGGTCCTGTATAGACTAGATGTGATTCTGGTGGAATCAACAAGGGGATACTTTTGTGAAAATTAAATGAATTTGCAGTTCGCCTGGAGAAGCTAGTGGTGAGATTCCGGGGACTCTTGTAGGGGAAAGCGGTGGGAGGAAATTCGCTTCGTTCGGAAGTTCGGGCCACTTGGTAGAATTGTCTGCGGTTACTCCGCGATGTTGAAATGACGTGAATCTGAGAACGTGTACCGGATCCGTGTATGAAAAACCTAGAAAACGCCGTCAAGAAGACCCCGGGGAGAGCCGGGACAGTGCGCCAGGGCCGTGGGGTGGACAGCGAGGCAAGTGCCGGCTCCCCTCAGTGCTCTGTAGGTTCCCGCGCTTCCCACCACAATCTCCGCGGGGCCCTGGCGCTTCAGACGAGCTGACTTGAAAGCGCATCTGGAAAGGCACAGGGCGTAGGATGGCCGACGCAGTTCTGAGACGGCGACTGAAGCTGGCGGCGCCCAGCACAGGCCGGGTAGGCCCTGTCCCACAGTGGCTGTCGCGAAGACGTACCGTTCGGCGACGCCAGAGGCTCCGTGTGCCCCCGCATGTGCTGCGGGCACAGCTGGACGCCGTGCGCTGGGGACACGCCTTGGCCTCACCCCAGTGCTTTATGTGCAAGTGCCTCCAAAACAGCACGGATCCGGATTTATCCAAAACACAAACCTAACGTGTGTGGAAGAAAACGGGAGAGCTTCACGGCCTGGGGTTTCTCGGGTGGAAACCAAAGGCACGATCTGTAAACTAAAACTTGGTGACTGGAACTTGTAAATGCTAACACTTCGGCTTCCCCTTCAGGGACAGTAGCCTGAAGAGCCCCGCACACCTCATTCCCGCTTCCCTACAGCGCTGTGTGCAGGGAGCCCCAGTCCCTGTCCCCTCGGCACTGCGACCGGGACCGGGAGGACAGCAGCATTTCCCGGGCCCAGTCCTGGCTCTGAGTTGCAGAAACTAAATTCTGGGCAAGCATGACCGGGAGATCGGGGTTCTCTTCCTGCACCCAGCCTCTCCCAGAGGGCAGAGGCTCCCCCAGGAGTGTCCAGGCAGGGATACCGTGCCCCAGTGTCCCCCAGCTTGCTCCTAGCATGGGGGTCCATGCCACGGGAGGCAGGCCGGGACCAGAAGCTCTGCCCCTGCCCAGTGCCCTGCTGCTAAAGCCGACGTGGCGACCCTTCCTGCCCCTGCCTCCGGAGCAGGGCCGTGTGGACATGGGCCCCGCGGAGGAGGCCGGCAGAGCACGAGAGCAGCAGGCTGACCGGAGAACCAGTCAGAGGAGTCCTGGGATGAGATCAGACCCCAAAGATTTGTCTTGAAAATTCCCCGTAAAGGAGCCCTCCTGCAGTTGGGGTCCGACGGTGGGGCAGTTTATGCCCCGGGCGTTTGGGGGCACTGGTGCTGCCAGCGGAAGCCGCGGAGCACCTCTGGGGGTGTGACCCCCCCTCCCCAGTGTGACTCCACTGTGAGACTCTGCAGGGGTGACTCCCCGCCCCTCACAGAAACTCTGCCGGATGGGACTCCCCCACCGGGGGACTCCCCTGTGTGACTCCGCCGGGGCATAGCCTGGTCCCCAAGCCCATGGGCAGCAGCAGGAGGCCCCGCAAAGAAGGGGTCGGTCTCGGTGTCGCTAGAGTACAGCTCCTAAAACATCCAGTTTTCAACAAAAAGTTGTAAGACACACAAGCAGCGAGTGCGAGCCACACAGAAGAAAAGGTGCGGCGGACTTGGCTGAGATGTCGCTGGGACGGAGGCCGCGGTACCGTCGGTGTTCACAGAACCGAGGGACGCATCTGGAGAACCCATGGCCCATGTCTCAGTCGCTCCAGTGGCCGCTGCAGAGCACCACAGACCGGCGGGGGGTGGGGGGCTTCACCCCTGCACTGGTTTCTAACCGGCGAGGCCCCCTGGCCGCGGGGGTGGTGCACGTACAGCCCTGATCCCCGTGGCCGCACTTCAGAAACAGCGGCTGGGGGTCCGGCCTTCACGTGTGCCCTGTGCAGAGCGGGGGCGGGGCGGGCTGTGTCTCTAACGAGTGGGGAATTACAAGAAAGCTCCAGTGGAGATTCTAGAATTGAAAGCCAGAAGACCCAGGTGAAAGCCCGAGGGGCGGGGTTCACGGCGGTGGGCCTGCGTCCGCTCCTGAAGGTCTCACGCCCCTGGGCACTGCGCCGTCCAGCAAGAAGGTGTGGCCCTTGGGGTCTGCAGTCATCCCCCCCGCCCTGGCCCCGGGGATCTGGTCCGTGTTGGTCACTGCCGCTTCTGTGGCAGCTGGTTTGTTGTCTCCCCTGTGCTTGGCGACCACAAGGCCGCCTCCTCCCCGCTGAGATCCTCCGGCTGGGGCAGGGGCTCTCCTGTCTCCGTAACTCGGTCGCGGTTTGCTTTGGCTCTTTGCGCTCACCTAACCCTAAAACCCCGTGTGTTGGTGATTCTTCTGTTCAAACAGTGTGAGTCCCGTGTTCTTCCGTCCCGGTAAGGAACCTGGGGTCTGAAGGAGGTCGGTCCTTGGTCCCCGGCCGTGATGAGTCTTGCCCTGCCCCCAGCGCAGGGGGCAGCCGAGCTGGTGGCTGCGTCAGCAGTGGGGCTGGGGGCGGCGCTGTCCTCCCCCTCATTAACCCCTCTCCCCACAGAGCGGCCCGGTCAGGCTCTTCGTCCCCTACAAAAGGCGCAAGAAGGAGAGTGAGCTGCCTGCAACCCCCGTGAAGAAGGAGCCCCCCAAAAACATCGCACTGCTCCCTGCCGCAGCGGCCGCCGCCTGTGAGTGGGAGCGGGCGGGGCCACGCCGCCCCCGACCTCTGACCCCTGGGGCTTGCCTTGATGTTCAGGGCAGGGTCCCCTCGGGGGCTCCTTGGTCTCCACAGACCCCTCTGCACACACGCGCACGTATTTCCTCATGAGGCGAATCTTCCCAGCGAAGGCTCTCCTTAGGTTTCAGTGCCCGCGGCCCGTGAACAGCCTAGAGGACGGGGAAAGTCTGCGTTTGTGGCCCAGGCGGGGTGGCAGGGACCGAGGGCGTGGGGCAGGGCCGTCCTGGGGGGCTGCGCGTCGGGCCGGTGCCAGGCACCCGCAGAAGCTGTGGACACACGGTGGCCGGGCAGAGTCGGGCAGAGTCAGGCCACGGGGAGCAGCCTTTGGGGGGGCGATGCTTTGTGCCTTGTTCCCACTGAGGCCCTTCCTGCCTCTGTGGCCAGTCGGGATGCGAGTGGGTTGTCATGGAGAGCCTGCCCCCCGTGCCTCGGCCCCAGTCCCCTCCCCGGCGCCTGGGGTCCCCGGTCTCTTCCTGCCTTTGCAGAGGCGTCTAGGGCCTGCCCCGTGGGTGAGCCGGTGGTGAAAGGTACTTGTGCTTTTCCAGTCACCGTGACCCCCTCAGGACAGATCACTACCTCGGGCGCGCTGACCTTTGACCGGGCGTCCACTGTGGAGGCTACCGCAGTCATCTCAGAGAGCCCGGCCCAGGGCGATGTCTTCGCGGGAGCCACGGGTGAGTTGTCCTCAGCACCTGCCCCGCGGGGACCCGTCACCTCTGTTGACCTGGGGCATGGTGGGGGCAGCCTGGAGCCGAGGCCTGGGATGGGTGGGTGCGGGGGGGGGGCACCAGGCAGGCCTGCGGGCATGGGTCCCACCAGTGTCACAGAAAGCGCTCTGGTCCGCCCACGGCTGCTGTCGGCCCGCTGCGCAGCTCGAGCCCCTGGGAGCACCGGTAGGGGCTGCGGGAGCGATGGCCAGAAGCCGGAGAGACGCAGCTGGGGCTCGGCATGGCCCGGGGTACCCCGCTTCCAGCATCTCCGCCGCCCCGACTGAGCCGGGCGCTGGTGCGGCCGTAGTCAGGTCAGCAGGCCAGCGGGTCCCCTCTGTCCCGACAGTGCAAGAGGCAGGGGTGCAGCCCTCCTGCAGAGTCGGCCACCCGGAGCCCCACTACCCAGGTTACCAGGACAGCTGTCAGATTGCGCCGTTTCCAGAAGCTGCGTTGCCGACATCTCATCCCAAAATAGGTGGGTCCGAGAGCCCGGCTTGCAGGCTGGGAGCCCCAAGTTGCTCATGAAGGTGCACTTTGGAGGCGAAGTGGGTTTTGTCTGGGTTTTTCCGGTTGAGGCACTCCAGCGGGGGCTGGCGAAGTCCCCTCCGCGGCCCGTGTCTGTGGCTGCGTGTCTGTTCAAGCTCAGCCCACGTGGCGGCCCACGGGGGGCCTGAGCCACTGCGGGGACCTGCCAAGGGAGGCGGTGCCCTCGCGTCACCTGCCTGCGGGGGTGCGCGGTCCCTGCGGCACGGGGACGGGGGACGGCAAGGCGTGCTCAGTGTTGCCGAACGTGGAAGGACCCATGTTGGCGTCGCTCCACGTCGAAACCTAGGAAGGAAGCGTGTTGACATCCTGTTCCATTTCGCTCTCCGTCTGACCCAGTGCTAACCTCGCTGCCGGCCTTGGCAGTTCCACCGTCCGCCCCCACCAAAGCCGCGTCTCCCACGGCGGTCACCGGGCTGGAAATGTCGGAGCCGCGGAGCTGGCTGTACCTGGAAGAGATGGTCAACTCCTTGCTCAGTACGGCGCAGCAGCTGAAGACGCTGTTCGAGCAGGCCAAGCAGGCCAGCTCCTACCGAGAAGCGGCCGTGGCCCAGGCCCGCGTCCAGGCAGAGACCGAGCGGAAAGAGGTAATGTCAGGCTGAGCAGAAGGCCCGGTCTGTGGCTGATCGGCCTGCGCCTTCTGCTGGCCTGGGGGCCCTCTGTGCGCTGTCTACGGTGGCTTACGTTCCCCACCTTTCTGGAAGAGCAGGACCAGAGAATCGTTCACATACGAGGCTTTTCTCAGAGGACGCTGACCGCTTTCCGTGCTCGGGTGTTTCTGTTCTTGTAAATGGGGTTGGTGTATTTCGAGAGGGAGAGCCGCTCTGCACTGGCCCGTGCTACTTGGTTTTGGACCCTCATCTGTCACAGACAGATGTCGTGTGTACTTTCAGACCGTCGGCTCTGTGCGGTTTGCAGAGGCCTCCTCTGGGCTGTCTTGGAGGCAGCTGGTGGGCAGGCGTGTGGCTTTCCCGTTTCTACCCCCTTTCCGGTCCTAGTCCCTTGTCTGCATCTCGGTGCCCTGCGGAGACCGCCTCCTTGGCCCCTTGGGCACCGTTGTGGGCGTTTCCCTTAAAGCTTCCATCGTGTTCTTCAGAAATAAGATCCCAAGCGTGACTCAGGGTTCGTGGGCCTCGGGACAGAGCGCTTTCTCACGGCAGCTGGTCGCTGCAGCACAGAGAAGGCTCAGCCCCTTTGGCTTTTCTCGCACGGCCTTTCCGTTGCGGGGGGCCTGTCTCCCCCCCCACCGTGGCACGAGGACGCAGGCGTGCGCCCGCGGGGCGGTCTGTGTGCCGCGGAGTGCGGTCCGTTGGGTCACACAGAACGGAGCAGAGGCTGGAAACACGCCAGCAGGCGATGGTGGTGGTTTCTGTAAAGGTTTCATCTGTCTGTCTGTCTGTCTGTCACACACACAAGCAGGGGAAGGGACAGCGCAGAGGGAGAAGCAGGTCCCCCGCTGAGTAGAGAGCTGCCGAGGGCTCGATCCCAGGACCCTGAGACCATGACCTGAGCTGAAGGCGGACACGTAACCGGCTAAGCCACCCAGGCGCCTCTGGGTTCTTAATTTTTTTTTTTTTAAGGTTTTATTTATTTATTTGACAGAGAGAGATCACAAGTAGACAGAGAGGCAGGCAGAGAGAGAGGGGGAAGCAGGCTCCCCGCTGAGCAGAGAGCCCGATGCGGGGCTCGATCCCAGGACCCTGAGATCATGACCTGAGCCGAAGGCAGCGGCTTAACCCACTGAGCCACCCAGGCGCCCCTCTTAATTTTTTTTAAATTTCTTTTCAGTGTCCCAGAATTCATTGTTTATGCACCACACCAGTGCTCCAGGCAGTACCTGCCTCCTTAATACCACCACCAGGCCCTCCCAGTCCCCCGCCCCCGCCCCTCCAAAATCCTGTTCGTTCCTCAGAGTCCACAGTCTCGCGTGGTGCCTCTCCCCCTCCGACTTCCCCCAACTCCCTTCTCCTCTCCATCTTGGGAGCTTAATGTAGGGTTTTTTTCCAAGGAAGAAAAATGTTGCTCCCTCGAAGAAGCAGATAAATTTAAAATATTTTTTGAAAAACTATAATTTTAAAGTAATACATAATCCATGATGAATTCTGTAAAAAAAGAGAAAAGCAGAAAAAAAATTTTAATCTCTTTACCTAAAGATAATGACTGGTAGGTTCTCAAATGTTTGAGAAGTTTCTAGATTTCTTCCTGATGTTGGTCTCAGACAGAATCCCGTGTCAGTGAGAGGCTCTGTGGTGCTGCTTGGCCGCTTCCTGAGACGGCTCTCCCGTGGTCAGCGGTCTGGTTGCCGGCTGTGGGTGCTCACGGCCCCACTGATCCCGCGCCTCTGCCCTGGCATTGGTTGGCGCATGGCGTGCCTCGTGGTGTGGCGCGGGCACCGTGCCCCCTTTCCTCCCGAAGTCTGGCGGCGGGGCTGATGTCATGCAGACAGTGAGGCTCAGGCGGCCCAGTGGGTGGGAGCGGGTGTCTCCCTGTGCTGTGCTTCCCCTCGGGGACACAATGACAGCCAGCCACTGGACCACGCGCTGTCTGCGCCGGGGCCGTCTCTCTGCAGGCCTCTGCCCATCTTAAAATCGGTATTTGTGTTTGATTAGAAAAAGTACTCTTAGGGGCTCTTGGCTGGTTTGGTCAGTTAGGCATCTGACTCTTGATCTCAGCTCAGGTCTTGGTCTCGAGGTTGTGAGTTCAAGCCCCGGGAAGTCAATGTGATTGTAAAAGGTAAAAGTGACAGCTGTGCATTGGGTCCCCTGTGATGGCTGCACGTACCCCCAGGGGCTGAGTGGGTGTTGCTGGGATCTTCCCCCAGAGTTAAAAGGATCATTTAAAGGGAGGGGAAAGGGGCGCCTGGGTGGCTCAGTCGGTTGAGTGTCTGCGTCTGGCTGATGTCATGATCTCGGGGTCCTGGGATCGAGCCCCACATTGGGCTCCCTGCTCAGCCGGGAGTGTACTTCTCCTGCTTCCCCTGCCTGCCCTCACTCTCACTATCTCTGTCATTGTCTGTGTCTCAAATAAATAAGATCTTTAAAGAAGTAAAAATTAAAAAAAAAAGAATTAAGGGTGAGGAAGGAATGTGAGCTGGGAAGGAAAGCCTCCTGCCTGGCGTCCCGTGGCCCAGGCTGCACACGGGGCGGCTGCCAGCTCCTCGACTGCTCCTTCTGTCTGTCCAGCAGCCTCCTTCTGGGAAGGAGAGGACGTCCCTGCACCGCCGCCCGGGCAGCGTCTAGGGACTGAAAAGGAAGAAGTGTCTGCATTTTGCTAATTCAGACTCCGCAGAAGCATAGACGGGAAAACAGACATTGGTGTTCCTACTCCGAACGGTCACTGAGCTGCGGGCCCATCCCTGGTGGCTGGCGCAGCCTGGTTCCGTGCTGCGGAGACTAGCGTCTGGGGACACCCTGTGCTCTGTGCGCCCCCCCCGCCAGCCGGGGGCACCGGGACCGCCTCCCCGTGAGTGCAGCTCCTGTCAGACAGGTCCAGGTGGCACCGGCCGCACAGAAATCTCCGCTTCGAGCTGGCGAGGAGAGGAGCCGGGGAGGGAGTTGTGGTTTTAGATTTGTCCACACTCATTCACGTGGGCTTTTCTCTCACAGAATAGAATTTGTAGGTGACCCCTTGGTCAGAATTCTCCAGTGACGAGTAGGTCGGACATGAAAGCACATGGAGACACAGTGGGTGGGGGTGCCCGTCTGCCGGGCTGCGGCCACACTCAGCGGCGTGGAGCTCAGCACTGGGGCCGCCGGCATGTCCGCTTTCTCCTGTGCAAGAGCACACACGTTCTCCGTTCACACTCACGGTCCAAAAGCCGAACTCCTGTTGGGAAAAGTGTGTGACACAGGGGCCAGTCTCTTGCCTGTGGCTGGATTGGGAAGGTTACCCCCACCCCAAGGTGGGGCTCTGGATTTTATTGGTAATTTTATGTATTTTTAAGAAAGAAACAGACACAAAATGCTTTTATTCTCAAAAATCCACAGGTGGGAGAACATAGCCTTTCTGGGAAAGGGCCGCTTCCGGGCGCGTCTTCCCCGCTGAGCACGTCCGTCCCGTCGGCGTCCCGCGGTGGAATCAGCTGGACCTGTGACAGGTCCGTGTCTTCTCTTGAGCCCTGGACAGGACGTGTCATTTTTTTTTTTTTTTTAAGATTTTATTCAACTATTTGACAGAGATCTCAAGTAGGCAGGCAGACTGCCTGAGCAGAGAGCCCGACGCGGGGCTCGATCCCAGGACCCTGAGATCATGACCTGAGCCGAAGGCAGAGGCTTAATCCACTGAGCCACCCAGGCGTCCCAGGACATGTCATTCTTAAATGTGGGTGGCCTGGTGATGTCACGTGCGCTTGCAGAGCCCAGTTATGCTCATGGGGGAATGACAGGTCTGAGCTCTGTGGCCCTGTGGTGGCCACGCCTGCATGCTCTGGTCTTGTGAAGTGAAGGGACCTCGCGGCCCCCATGGAGAGCCTGCTGTCAGGGACCTTCTGGGGCCTGGCGGGGTTCGGAAGGGCAGGAAGGGCCCCCCGCAAGCCGGTGGGAGGGGGGAGGCCCAGAGCAGGTGTCCCACCGCGAGAAGCAGCCCCCAGCATGGGGACAGAGGCCCGTGAGGCGGCCGGACAGCCGCGTGGGTCCACGGGCCGTCTGGGCTCTTCGTGTGGAGACCGCGAAGTGTCTCTGTGGCGGGACTCGCCGTGACAGGAGGGTTGGACATGGGCCAGTGTGAAAGCAGATCTCCCTCCCTGCGGCTCCCGCCCACGGAGAACACACGCTTCCGTGCCATCGCGGGGCGTCCTCGGTGTGACTGCGGTGTGGGGACACGTTCGGGGTTGGAAAAGCACACGCTGCTGGCTGCTTGACTGGAAAGATCGTGGTGCAGCCTGTCCCGAAGTATGTCCCCAGGAGTATCGGGGGGTCAGGGTCAGGACTCGAGCAGTGAGGGCCGTAGGGTTCAGGAAGACGCCGGGAACCCTGCCTCGGGGGCTCCCTGAGCAAGAACGCGGCTGTCGCTGTCCAGGGCGGCAGGCCTCGGACCGCCCGCCGGACGCTTCGTCCACGATTGCGAAGGAGAAAAGCAGACTGGGCCGGGGTGAGACGCGTCCCACGTTCGCAGTTTTCTTCCTGCGTGGTTTGCGCCCGCGTGTGTAATTAGCTCAGCAGCGATCCCACGGGGCAGAAGAGCAGACCCTTCCCTGTCAGGGCCATGGTGTCCAGCAGAAGCCGGCCCATGGCCTCTGGGTCCTGAGCCCCGGCTGGGGCCGGCCGTGGTGC
Organism: Mustela putorius furo; assembly: GCF_011764305.1. NCBI lineage: Eukaryota > Metazoa > Chordata > Mammalia > Carnivora > Mustelidae > Mustela > Mustela putorius. The sequence continues at coordinate 16,651,824 of NW_025421288.1, forward strand.
TCCTGGCTGATGGCCCTGCCTGGCCACCAGCGGCCCTTCGCCAGGCCTCAGCCTCGTGCTGGTCATCCTCAGTTTGAAGACCCAAGCGCGGCACGGCACAGAAGTGCCCAGTGGAGGGATTGCGCGGGTACCTGGGGCCCAGACAGTCCCCTGGGCCGGGGTCGAGTCGGGGCGCCCGCCGGCTTGTGGGCTCGGGTCCCCGAGGGCCTCTTCCAGGCTGCGGACCCCACGTGCTCATCGTGGGCTCCCCTTGGGGCACGGAGCGCTCTCTGCTCTCTCCGGGGCACTCATCCCTCACAGGCCCACCCTCTGGCCCTGATCTAACCCTGAAGGACCCAAGACCCCAAGGCTCGGCTTGGGCACCTGGGGGGCAGGCCACAGGCAGCAGGAGGCTCAGGGGTTTTTCCTGCGCCCGGCAGGGCACGGCAGGGCTGGGCGCGGCATCCGGGTGTTTGGAATTCTTGTGCGTTAGATATGCGTTTTGTTTGTTCGCATCAGGCTGGCTCGTGGCCGTGTGCTTCCTGTCTGGCTGTGCCCCACCTGCTCCTTCCTCTGCCCGCTGGGCGCTCTGGCTCGGCTCCTGGGTCCCTCTGGCGTCCTCCCACCGGTGCACTTTCTGGCGCCGGACGACCCCCAGACCTAGCTTGGCCTCTCCTTCCCCAGGCCTGGAACCAGCCCCTCCTCCGGGAGCCCCGGTTCCCTCGCTGGACGACGGTCTGGGGAACCGAGTTGCGGGGGCCGGTGTGCTCGTCGCCACTGGGGCGTCGTAGCTTCTGGGCCCCTTGGCGGAGGGACGGAGTCGGGCGTGCTCACAACCTGCGTGTACAGACCGGTCGGTGTTTCCGTCCCTGTCCGTCTGTCTCTGTACGGGCAGCTGAAGCGGCAGACTCTGGTGCCAGCCGCAGTGTGATTTCTGTTAAATACTTACCCCGCGTGGGGCAGGTGGAGATGCGGGGCGTTCCCACGCGCTGGAGGCGTCCGTCCCCGGCCGGGTGTTTGTTGTGACCTTTCGATTCCGTTCCGAGGCTCTGCTTCCTGTGGGCACCTCTGGGCGGTTGGAGCGCGAACCTGGGAGAGCACGTGCTCCCTGCGGGGAGAGACGCGGGGGGACTCGGAGCCCCCCCGCTCCTGCAGCGTGAAGCCTCTCCCGGGCGCGCGCTCCCACCGAGCCCCTACCTGGGAGGGCCTCCCGCCCAGCCGCACCTCTGCGTCCACTTGGCGGGCCGTGAACTCTGGGAAGCCCTTGCTCTTCTGGAGAAATTTCCGTAGTGGCTCTAGACGGTCTTTTCTTTCTTCCCTTTGCGTGTTTGTCTTATAAAGCAGAGGCAGGTGGCAAACTGAACCGCTTGGGCGCCTGCTATTGCTCCTACTTCCAGGAGCGAGCCGGGCTCCCCGGGGCGTTTTACGAGCAGAAGAACGTTAGACATGGAGAACACGACGGCTTGTGAGGAAGGAAGCGGACGTTCAGAACGGAGCCCTGCGGCCGGCCGGCTGCGGCCCCTCACCCACGCCAAGCCGGGCCCCGGGGACCAGCAGGCGCGTCTGCCCCACATGGGCACTTCCCACACCCTGACCCACCGCCGCACGCGCACAGGCCCTCGCTGGCTGTCAGTGTCGCCGGGACACTCTTGTGCTCTCTGGCCTCTGCAGACCCGGTGTCCCGGCCTGTGCCTCGCACCTGTCTCCATGCCGGGGCGTTGGCGGGGAGCCCAGGGCTTGATGGCCCCTGCACGGGCCGCGCCACTGCGATCAGCCAGGGACAGGTCACTTACCTGCGTGAAGTCCTCACTTAGTTCAAAGGCAAAGCTCCATTTACGGGGTTCGGGGAAGAGCGCGCAGAGCGCGTGTCTCCACCAACATAGAGACCGGCGGGCTGGTGGGGTGGCACAGGCTGGGGATGGGGTGGCGGGGTGGGGTCCCAATGTGCTCCCGGCCACTCCGGCGCAGTCCGGGGGTTCGCAGGCGCGGGCGGCGTCAGCCACGACTGAGGGCCGTCGGCCTTCGGCGGTGAAGCTAGTTGCTCCAGGCTGGCGTCCTTTGCTTTCTTGGCGCCAATGAAGTGCCTCGGGCTCCGGAAAACGCAGCTTGTTGGCGTGTCCGCGTCTGCCGTGGGCGAGGCGCGTAGACCCTCTTGGGTAGAGAGAAGGAGCTGGCTGTGGGCGTGACGGGGACATGCGTCTGGGCGTCCCTGGGGGTGAGGACACGTGTGAGGGCGGACGGGCAGGACACTGACCGGCCTGTGTCCATCTTGCAGCAGTCCTGTGTCAACTGCGGCCGGGAGGCCCTGAGCGAGTGCACCGGCTGCCACAAAGTGAACTACTGCTCCACCTTCTGCCAGCGCAAGGTGCGTGTTCGCCGCCCCGCCCCCACCGGTCCCCGCTCAGAGACGCTGCCGGCCCCTTCCAGGAGGCCCAGCCCCCGCCCGCCCTGGCTAGCCTGTTTACCCAGGGTCTGTGGGCTCCGTGAAAGCCACTGTGGCAAGTACTGTGGCCAGGCCTTGGGGGACCCCTGCCCTGAGGCTGCCACGGTCCACACTTCCCAGCCCCGGGCCCTTGGGTGTGGGTCCTGGCAGGTGGCTCTGCCCGCCTCTCTGCTTCTGGGGCTCACGGGCATTTCTGGAGTCGCGGCTGTGCGAGCCGGTGTTGGCAGCTCTTCCTGCGGACTCAGCAGGGAGCTGAGCTGCACGGCGACCGCGGGTGTGATTCCCTCTCGGCGGCAGAGCCGAGAAGGCATCGTGTTGTGTGGACGAGCAAATGGAGCCGTTAGGGCCGCCGTCCTGCTGCCTTTACGAGGTGGACATGTGCATGCTGACATCGCTGTCCCCAGCCAGGGCACTTGCCACTTGGTGGCTTTCCGAAGCTCTCCTTGGCCCCCAGTGAGTCTGTGGCCCGGGTAGCGATGCTGGTCGGGAGGGGGTGAAGATGATGGGGGGGTGAGCGCTGGGTCTGCGGGAGCCTGAGGCCTTCACAAGGCAGAGGCTGCGGCCCAGGTAGGAAAGGGCGGGTTCTCCCATCCTGCGGGGCCCAGAGACCTGCCCGTCGCCCCCAACGGGGCACCAGGGCGTGTTGCTGCTAAGGCCTTGGTGGCCTGTAGCTGCGTCTGTGGGAGCAGGACCTGCCTCCCGTCTGTCCGTCCATCTGCGTTTCCCTGCAGTGGTTGTCAGCAGGCTCTGCACTGAGGAGATGGAGGCAGGGTTCACCGGCCACCATGGGGCAGGAGCCTGTGCCCAGGACTGAGCAGGAGACCTGACCGGGGGGGCCGGGAGGGCGCAGCGCTCTAGGCTGGTCTCCGCCATCCACCCTGAACGGGGGCCTGGGCAGGAGGGTCTGTGGGTTTATTTCTTGGTGGGATTCTTTCAGACCAGGTTTTGTCTGGATGTAAACTAGGGTCTGGGGCCTCCGTCTGTGAACTGGGAGGCCTTCCAAGGCGCAGGCTTGTTGACCGATTCCCTTGCTCCATGGGCCACCTTTCCTGTGTGTTGTGTGGACGAAGACGTGCTATTTCTGCAAGTTGGTAGAAAATGTATTTTGAAAACTGTATGTCTCATGTTGGACCCAAAATGAACTCTGGACGGGGTATGAGGGAGAGCCGGGAACCCGAGCCCCTCGTAGTCGGCTGGAGATGCCGACTTCAGGACCCGCGCGGTCCCGCCAGAAGGGCCGCCACCAGTTCTCTGTGCCCTGAGAACGGGTGATGGGGGTTGGTGCTGCTGGGTGGCCCTGGGTGGGACCCTTGTGGATTCCAGCCCTCAGACTGCGTCCTTCCTGTGTCCCGTGCCCACATGCGGGGTGCACCTTCGTGGACAGGTGACGGCCACACCACAGAACCGCCCCTTTTCAGCTGTAACTGAGGGATTGTTCAAAATGCACGTGCCCTTCAGAACCTCCCGCCACCCTGGAAGACCCCGTGGCCACCCCCCGGCTCTAGTCTGCATAGAGTTGCCTTCTGCGGGCAGCTCAGTGCCCAGAGCCTCTGGCTTCTCAGCTCTGTGTGGTTGCCTGGCCCGTCTGCTGTGAGGTGCGCACGTCTCGGCTCCTGCGCCAGTGGCATGTGTCGTCGCCAGTTCCTGCCCCGTGTGGTGTGCCTTCTCGGGTGTGCACGTGTCCGCACGCCCAGCTGGACACAGTGGTGCAGGCGTGCTGGGTCGTCTGGAAGTTTGAGTTTAGCTTTGCTGAGACAGTTCCCAACTGCCTTCCCACACTGGGTGCCGTGCGGCAGACCGTGGTCGTGTTGGCCGGGTCCGGCGGTGTGCCAGCGCGGTTAATCCGCACTCTGCCCGTAACTGGGGACGCTGAGAACCCTCCCCAGCTGCTGGGAGGCCATGCGTCCTTTCCCGCGCTCGGTGGGCATTGGTGCGTCTTTTTGGAGGAAACATTTGTTCAACTATTTTCCCCCTGTGCGCGGAGGGCTCTGTACACCTGGACACAGTCCTTCCTCAGACTCCGGACTCCACACGTTTCCTCCCGGCCTGGGACTTGTCCGCTCACTTTCTCACCGGTGTCGTCTGCAGGGCAGAGCTCTTTAGCGGAGATCGTGCTGTGGGCATTGAGTCTTAGAACTCTTGCCAGTTTCCTGTTTCCTCTTAAAACACGTATGATTCCCGCTGTCCCACATGCCGCCACGACGCAGGTTGAGTTAACTGTCGTGTAGGGCTCAGATGCGGCGGACCTGACGCCAGCCTGGAGGGCTCACATACTGTGAGGATTTACAGAGTTTATTTTAGGTAATTCCAAGTTAGACTTCCATTTTTTTGATATAACGATTTTATTTTATTTTATTAAAGATTTTTCTTATTGGGGCGCCTGGGTGGCTCAGTGGGTTAAGTCTCTGCCTTTAGCTCAGGTCATGATCCCAGGGTCCTGGGGTCGAGTCCCGCGTCGGGCTCTCTGCTCAGCGGGGAGCCTGCTTCCTCCTCTCTCTCCCTGCCTCTGCCTGCTTGTGATCTCTGTCTGTCAAATAAGTAAATAAAATCTTAAAAAAAAAAAAAAGATTTTCTTTATTTGACAGAGAGAGACAACGAGAGAGCACAAGCAGGGGGAGCAGCAGGCAGAGGGAGAAACAGGCTTCCTGCCGTGCAGCGACCCCCCCCCCCAACACGGGGCTCCATCCCAGGATCCTGGGATCATGACCTGAGCCATAGGGAGATGCTTAATGATTGAGCCACCCAGGCCCCTTATACAATGCTTTTAAACGTTACTATTTTATTGTAAAAATAGGGCGCACTTACTGTAGGGAGTTTGGAGAACGTAGGACAGCACGAAGACGGCAGGAGTCCTGCCGGCCTAGAAGCCACCTGTTGGCGTGCGGGTGCGTGTGTTTCCCCTGAGCGTGTTTACAGTCACTCGTGTCCTGTCACTTTCTAATCAAACGCTAACCTCGTCTAGGGTTACGTCTGTCTGTTTTGACTAACGCCCTCGCTGGCCCTGGCCGCCAAGCCTCCTGCAGAAGCCCATCCAGGCCGAGAGGCGGCTCCACACGGCCTGCACATGGCTCCAGCCTCGCCGGAGCTCAGCTCTCTTTCTGCCCACAAAGAGGCTGGTGGCAGCCTCTGTCCCGTCTTCCCACGAGCCAGTGCCACCAAACCGTTCTGCGGACTCGTGGCTGGCTCCAGCTTTCCTTACTTTGGGATTGCAAATAAAACCGTGGGCAACAGTATCAGGTATAAAAATTTCCTTGTACACACGAGCATTTCTTTTGTGCGCCTCTCCGAAAGGCAGGAGGGGCCGGAGTGTAGACGTGCTTCTGGGTCTCGGCGTGTTTCAGGCCCGTCCCGGCGGTCGGCCTCGTGAGCAGAGGCTGCGCGTGGCGGGGGTGGCCCCCGCCCCAGGCCCTGCCCCGCTGCGCCGTGAGGTGGTCGCTCATGGTAACGGGGGCTGTGCTCTCCTTTTAGGACTGGAAGGACCACCAGCACCTGTGTGGTCAGTCGGCAGCCGTCACTGTCCAGGCGGACGAAGTCCACGTCACTGACAGCGTGATGGAGAAAGTCACCGTGTGAGGGTCCCCGGGTCCTCCCGCCTTGGTTCCACGGAGCTGCCGGGGGTTGGGGACCTCAGGGGACGTTGAGGAGAAGGTGAAAACACTTGCTGGTCAAGTTGTTAACAGACTCTAAGTGACCTGTGCCCTCAGAAATGAGCTCCCGCCACCCAGAAGTCCAGAGGGAGGCCGGGGCAGCGGCTGGTGGACGCAGGCCCCGGGCCCATGGCGCCTTCTCTCGGTGCTGTTTTTATCCCCTGGATCGCGTGCGCCTGGTCTTTCCCACAGGTGTGACGTGTGTGGTAACACACGTGTACATAACGTGTCTGTCAATAAAGGTGACCTCCCTGCCCCCCCCGGGACGGGTGACCCCAGCTCCAGCTTCCCAGATGTCCAGGAGGTGGGTGGGCCCCAGTTTCATCTCTCCTGACTGCGCGGGGCCGCGGTGAGGCCGGGCCACAGCGTTCACCCCACGGAGGCCCGAGCGCCGGGCAGGTGCTGCCCCAGGCCCGGGGCCCCTCCTGTCCCGTCTGTCCAGTGACGCGGCCCCGGCTCTCTTCCGCTCTGCTCCAGCACGAGGTTCCACCCCGAGTACCCTGACCGCTCGGAGCCGAGGCCGGCCTTGCTTCCCCCTGCCTGCTCTGAGGGGCAGAGGGCAGAGGGTCACTGGGCCCGGCGCCTGGGGGGTCAGGCTCGGCTGGCCCTGGAAACAGGACCTGCCTCCCCCCGTTGACCAGGAGTGGTGCCTGAGGAACTGTCACCTGTGTTCTGGAAGCTTCTGTGGGTTTCCAGAAATGCCCTTGTGGCCCTGGCACCCGCGGCAGCAGGAGACCACATCTGCTGTGCGGTGGCGGTGGCGGTGGCGTGGCGGTGGCGGTGGCGGGCCTGCCCGGCCGCGGGGGCTCAGACCCACCTGTGGGGATCATCCCGCGGTTTTGACGCGCGCCTCCAAGTGACGTTTCAGTGAGTCACACACACACACACACACACACACACTCTCTTCCGTTAAGTTCTTCCAAGTCGGTAGCACCCTGGAGACTTCGCATTTGGGGCTCCGGCTCTGGAGCAAGCTGAGGGGGCGTCCACCGCGGTGATGGCCAGGGCCGTGAGCTCGGGAGTTGCAGAAGCCGCTACTGCCCCCTCAGCCGTGTCCCCGGGGCGGGGCCGGCCTGGCCCTGGGCTTAGGACAGAAGTGCAGCCTGCGGCTCTCAGGGAGCCCACCAGGAGCCCCGCTCTCCGGAACCCAGCCCTGCCTCTGGGCTCCTTGAGCTCTTCAGCTGAGCTGGGTTCTTTGGGTTTTTCTTTTACTGAGTCTAACAAGTACCGGAGCCCCTGTACTTCATCTTCCTGCCTCTGCCACCAGCTCTCGGGGAGATGGAGGCCGAGAAGTCGGGGCCTGTGCCCAGGGCTAAGGAGCTGGCAGTGGGATGTGACCCTGGCCCCGTCGTGTGCCCCAGACCGTCTCCCCCCGGGGCACCTTCATCACGCACGCGGAGCGGTTTTTCCGCCGCTGCAGACAGAACACGGCGGGAAGGGGGCAGTTCTCAACCCTTGGCCATGGGCCTGCTTCCCTGGGGTGGGGGGAGCAGGTCAGCCTCCACAGAAGGGGTCTGCATCTTCAGAAGCAACCTCTCCATCCCAGAAATGCTCGCAAAGTAAGCACCAGAGTCCTTGCAAGTAAAGTTCCGGCCCCGCACCGCCCCCGCGCCCCTGCCTGGGGCTGGCTCCATCCCAGGGTGGGGGCACCTTGCTCTCCCCGGGCACCTGGGTGCCTCAGTCGGTTAAGGGGCCAACTCATGATCTCAGGGTCGACAGTTCAAGCCCCGTACTGGGCCACACTGAGCATGGGGCCTCCGTAAAGTAAGAAGAAAAAAATAGAGCCCTCAGGACCGCACGTTTTGGGGACGGTTTTTCAGTGTCTCCTTTCTTGGCCACAAAATGTTCTCTGTGTGGCCACACCTGGGGGGTGGGCAGGAGACCGGAGGAACGGCCTTTGTTGCAGGTCCTCAAGAGTTCGGGTCAAGGCTTCTGACAACATCTCCTGCTGGGCGCAGCCTCGGGAGACAGGCGAGGGGCCAGCCATCGGCACAGGCCAGGCCACTTGGGGTGCTGTGGGTCTTCTGAGCCGAAGCTCCAGGGAGCGACAGGCTAGGGTGACCCTGGGCGTCGGTGGGGGTGGCTGAGTGAGCCGGACAGCCGGGGCTCCTCTGGGGGCTTCCCTGCTAGCCAGGCCCTCTGTGGCTCTGTGTGTGCACCCCTACCCCCAGTGCGCACCTTGTCCTCTGCTGCGGGAGCTGCAGGTTCTGCCTCCAGGGCCAGTGGGGACAGTACGGGGTCCCCAGCAGCTCCAGCCTGTTCCCAGCTCAGCCTGAGGGCAGGTGCAGCTCACAGGTGGGTCAGCCCTGCCCGCACACACGCGAAGGTGAGGAGTGCACCCAAGGGACGGAGCTGAGCTCGGGAGTGGCCTGCCGTTGCCATGTGGTGCTGGTCAAGGGTACGGCTCGCTGTCTACCTGCAGGGGCTTCACAGGTGCCCCTGGCAGAAGCATCAGAGGGCACAGGGGCAGGGGGGTTGCTCTGACCTTGCCTTCCACCGGGGGCCCCAGGGACCCTCCCTGGTCTTCAAGTCTGAGACCCCCAGGAGGGACCGTCTGTGCCAAAGATAGCCAGTTGGGACAGCTCCGTTGTGCCATTTGGGCCTCCGGTCCCCACATCAGGGCTGCTCCCTGTGGGGAGACCCAGGGTGCCTGCTGCAACTATCCTCACGCTTCATGGGCAAGAGGGTGCCAGAAACTCAAGGAGCCACCAGAGCCAGAGTCTACCACATGGCCCTCGCCTCCCTCCCACGGAGACCTTGGGCGAGGGAGGGCGGGCACCCACGGGTGGGGAGGGGCAACCCACGCTCTTGTGAGTTTGGGCCCCAGGACGGGGAGAGCAGGTTGGAGGGGCTGAGAGCCGCCCCCACCTCCCCAGGATGGCAGCTGGTGGCTCGGCCTTGCCTTGGGCCAGGCACCTCCTGCAAGGGGAGGGAGGCTGCCCCGCTGGGCCCAGCCAGCACCCCAGGCCTGTCTCCTCAGGGCTTTGGACCTCGTCAAAGCTGAGCAGGCAGGGAGCGGCGCTCTGACCTGGGGGGCAGCCGCCAAAATGGCGGGCGAGGCCCGCTCCCTGGAGAGGGGTGCGTAGCCACCCTGGAGTTCCTTGCTGAAGCAGGGGCCCGGTCTGGGCGGGGCTGTCTTCCCCCTGGGGCAAGGGCAGTCTCAGGAAGCTGCCACGTCCAGACTGCAGGACAGCTGTCCACACTCTCCCGCTGAGAGAGGGGGCCGAGGGGGCTGAGGCTGCTGACCCGGGACAGCTGGGATGGGGGTGTCAGGAGGGAACCTTTTGGAGGACGGTGTGAATCCCGGTAAGTGAGCCTGTAGGCAGCCCCGCAGAGTCCCGGCCTACGCGGGCAAGGGCTGCGCTGGTTCTGGAAGTTTCTCCCTGGGATAAGCAGAAGGGACTTCCCTGGAGTCTCCCTGCCCTGCCCCCCCCCCCCAAAGCTGGCTTGCTTCCCGCCTCACCTCCCACCCCAGCCTGGAGCCGGTTTTGTGGGGTCAGTTCTCTGGGCTTCCTCGGGAGGGAGGGGCTTAGCTGGCCGGGCCGGTTTAGTGGGGCGGGGGGGGGGGGTCCTGCGCTCCACGTGCGGCCGAAGCTCCTCCTCCGCGCACCGCCCCACCCCTGCCTCCTCCCCTCGCGCACTCCCCACCGCCGGCCTTCCCAGCAGGTGTTCCGGAAGGTACTGGTTTAATCAGCCCGACAAAGCCGCCCCCACCCTCGCTGGGGTCCTGCCCCCTGAGGCACCGCCAGGTCCCCGCAGAGGACTCTCGGGGGCGGGGGCGGGGGCGGGGGGCTGCTCAGCAGCAGAGGCGAAGGGCCTTGCGGAAGACCGCGCGGAACTCGGCGTTGAAGACCGTGTAGATGAGGGGGTTGAGCGCGCTGTTGACGTAGCCCAGCCAGGTGACGGCGCTGACCAGCCGCGGAGGCACGGCGCAGGCGGGACACAGCGCCCCGGTGATGTGCACCACGAAGAAGGGCGTCCAGCACACCAGGAAGGCCCCTGGGGGCGGGGGCGGGGCGGCGGTGAGCCGGGGTCCCTGCGGCGCCCCCCGCCTGCCCCGGGCTCCGTCTCCCGCCGTGGGCGCTGCCCGCTTCCCCTCCGCCCACCGACCCCAGGCGGGAACCCACCGACCACCACGGGCAGGACCCTCATGGCCTTGCGCTCGCGGCCCGTGATCTTGGCGCGCCTCTCCTCGCTCGCCGGCAGCGCGGGCTCGGCCAGAGTGGCGTCGGGAGTCGGGATGGCCTCGGGGGCCTCGGGGGTCTCGACGGCCTCGGGGGGCGGCGGGCCGGGGCCGCTGGGCCGGCGCGGCCGGCGGCCGTGCAGCTTGGTGCGACGGGCGGCCTCCCAGCGCCGCAGGCCGCGGAACGTGGCCCAGTAGAGCAGCAGCATGACCGGGCAGGGCAGGAAGAAGGAGCAGACGGACGAGTAGACCACGTAGTCGCGGTCCTCCAGGCGGCACACGGCGGGGTCGCGGCCGCGCGCGTCGTTGAGGCCGCACAGCACCGGCGCCGCCACCGCGGCCGACAGCAGCCACGTGGCGCCGATGAGCAGCAGCTGACGCCCGCCGCCGCTCTGGCGGTTGTAGCTCAGCGGCACGGCCACCGCCACGAACCTGTGGGTGGGGGGGGCGGCGCGGGCGGCCGGGACAGGGGAGGGGCGCGGTGAGGGCGCGGAGGGGCGCGGGGCCGGGCGCGGCCGGGCGCGGGGCGGGGCGGCGGCGGCTCACCTGTCGGCGCTGATGGCGCACAGGTTGAAGATGGAGGCCGTGCACAGCATGACGTCCATGGCCATGAGAGCGTCGCAGAGGCCGGGGCTGAACTGCCACACGCCACCCTGGACCTGCGCCCCGGGAAGGGGCACGGGGTGCGGGGGACAACAGACACAAGGCCCGCCGCTGGTCTCCCTCCGAGACCTCATAGCCACCGGCACTGTGCGCTTCTGACCCCCACACGCCTGGGGGAGCGGGGCTGTGCCAGAGGCCCGCACACCCGGGCAGTCTTCCCACTGAGCTGGACAAGATTCCCTCCCTCCCCACTTTCTGCAAAAGCCAAGAGAGGCCTGGGGGCACCCCTGGAGATGGGGCCTCGAGGGTCCGGGACTCTGATCCCTGATGCTGCAGAGCTCGGGGGAGGGGGTGCTCCCCCAGGAGGCCGGCTGCCTGGAGCCTGAAGCCCACTGACCTCCTTTCCTGCCAACAGGATGGCTAAGAGTCAGCCTGTGTGGTTAGACTCCGTCACCACTCTGGCACTCCACAGGTCACCTCACTTTTGTCCCCTCATCTGTAAAACGAGGGTGACAATAGTATCCACACAATTGCCTTGAGGGTAAATGAGTTGCAAGATGTAAAGGCCTTGGCACCGGCCCGCTGCCCCTACCAAGGGCAAAGGAGCAGACAGCCACCCCCCTTCTAAATCCCCTCCGCTGATTTGGGGCGATTAGGAGCTTAAGAGCTGTCACTGTGACGTCTGTCTGTGGCTCCAGGGGAGGGGCAGGTCATGTGTGTCCTTGTCCTGCTAGCTCTGTCCCAGCCCTGCCCAGTCTCACCATGTCCACTTTAGAAAAATGGAGCGTCCCCGACTCTCCCCCCTGCCTGGGTCACTGTGCTCCCCGCCCAGGCGTAAGCAGCTTTTCTCTGTCCAAATCACGAAGTAGTCAAGGGCTGGCACCAAGGAGGACCCACCTGAGGGCCAGATGTGGTCTGGGGACGGAGGCTTCTGGACCCTGGTTCTTGGAAGGGGCGCTGGACCCCACACCAACCCCTGCTTTGGGTTCCAGCATCAGGGCAGGGCCTCCCCTTCCAACCCTGCTCACTTCCCCTCAGCTCCTGGCAGCTAAATGGTCCTCCTGCTGTGGGCACTATGTGTACGAGTGAGGGTCTCCTTCCCTGGGGTGCTCTGATGTGCGCGTGTTCCTGGTCACGCCTGGCTGTGGCTTTGTGCAGTGATGTGTGTATGTCCCTGTGCCCCAGGGAGAGCAGGGGTGGCGGGGGGAGAGTAAACCGGAATCTGCCTGTCCATCTGGCTCCCCTGGGGAATGGAACCTCGGCTGAGGAGGTGGTGGGTGGCTGGACTGCCCACGTTGCCTGTTTCTGAGGTCCCTAGCTTGAAAGGCAAAGACCTCTCTTAGGTGGGAGACGCCAAAACAGGGACAGAAGAGAGATACAGAGGAAGGACAGACAACCAGTTAGCCAGGCAGGTTAACTGACAGTGAGATGCTGCGGGGAGTCAGAGCGGACCGAGGACCAGGCACAGGGTCCTTGCAGCCGCCCTGGCTCAGGGTTCCCGAGAAGCCCAGCGGCCGGGTGGTTCTGGGTCCTCAGGGTGGACGGGGACAGGGGACGAAGGAGCAGGTGAGGCGTGCGCGTGCGGTCCGGACGCGGGCTCACCTCGGAGTAGACGAAGAGGGGCAGCACGAGCAGGGCGAGGAGCAGGTCGGCGGCCGCCAGGCTCACGATGAAGTAGTTGGTGGGCGTCTGCAGGGCGCGCTCGGCCGCCACGCTGACGCACACGAGCGCGTTCCCCGCGAGCACCGCTCCGATGAGCAGCACGCCCCCCGCCAGCGCCGCCGCCGCTCCGGGAGACCCTGCGCCGCCGCCGGTTCCCGGCCCGCGCCCCGCCAGCAGCCCGTCCGCGTCCGCCGCGCTGCGGTTCCCCATGGCTCCCCTGCGCCCCCGCGGCGCCCCGGCGGGCGCTCAGCACCGCGGACAGCGCCGGGGTCGCGACCCCGGGAGCCCCGCCCCCCGGGCACGCCCCCAGCGCGGCGAGAGTCCCGGCCCGACCCGCCGCGCTCCGTGCGCCCCGGGCACTCTAAGGTGCCTTTGTGGCTCTTGGGTTCTCGCGCTCCGACAGGCGCGCAGGACGCGTGCCCTCGAGGGAAGACTTAAGCGAGATGATCGGCGCGGGGGGCCCCCATCGCCCCGCCGCGCAGGGCTGGAGGTACGCGCGGGGCTGCGCTCTGGGAAACCGACCCGGGTGGAAGGTCTGCCGGACCCTCCCTCGAGGTGTGCGGGCGCCCCACGCCAGCGCCGTCCCCGGGCCCCGGAGATCCCCGGCCCCGGAGATCTCGGGCCCCGCCTGCGCCCGAGGGGCATCTGCTCCCCGGGAGGCGGCTCCAGGCGGAGGCGGGGCCGCTTCACGCGCCCACAGGGCAGCCGGAGAACACCCTTATCAGGCCGGTTCCGCCAGACGGCGGGAGACCCCAACTCCTCGCCGGTGTCCCCCGTGGGCCCCCTGATGGGGCTTCCCTCGGTTCACCCGACCCAACCTCTCGTGCCCCAGGGCGTCCCCCACCTCTGGGGCCTGCGCCCCATCCCCTGAAGCAGCCTCTCATCCCCGACCCGGACGGACCCTGCCCAGTTACTCTCCAACAAAGGTCGCGGCCGGGTGCTTCCTTCTGAGCGTGAAGTGAGGTAACAGGACGACTGTGCGCTCGGAGCTTCGCGATTGTCCTGGTCCCGCCTGCCCCAAACGAGACCCCCACAGCCTGCACCGCCAATCCTACAAACTCGCAGGATCCCGGGCCAAGTCGGTGGGTCACCGCCGCCTGCCAACACATGACTGTGGGGGCACGGGAGGCTAGGGCGGTGGGGGCTGTGGGGGGCAGTGTCCCAGGTCCGCGTAGGCGGGACTGCTCACCGCACAGAGTTAGCCGGAGATGGCGGGGCGGCGGGGTCAGCCCGGCTGCGGGGTCAGGTACACGGAACTTGCCGTTTGGCGAGAATTACTAAACCAGAGTGACCCAGAGCCCAGAGCCCCTGGCCAACGGGCGGGAAATGCGCCCTCCACCTGCGTGGCTCTGTGGGACCGCCCCAGGCGCAGTTCCCACGCCGGGGAGGCCCGGAGACTCAGGGGGGGCCTGGAGCACAGAGCTGCGGCCAAGAGCTCACAGGGGCAGCAGGGGACGCAGTGGCCAGCTCGATGAGCCGAGCACCCGAGTATTAAAGAGAAAAAAAGGGGCGCCTAGGTGGCTCAGCCTCAGACTCCTTCCGGTGATCTAGGCCCCCTGATCTAGGCGCCTGGGGGACTCTGCGCTCTGCCAGGACTCTGCTTGCGCTCCGCTGCTGCTCCCTCCGCCTCCACCCCGCTCCCTGCTGGCTCTCGCGCACGCTCTCTCTCTCAAATAAAGAAAACCTGGAAGAGAAAACAAGGACTCTGGGGAAAAATGCCGTACTGGTTGTGTTAAGGGGTGAGGGCACATGGATCTGGCACAGGAAATGTGTGTGCAGGGCCCGTGTGGCTGGACTCCCAGATCTGAGGCCCGTCTGGCACCCCCATCCCTTTCGGCCGGAGCAGTAGAGGGACGGGCAGGCTTTCTGCCCTGCGGAGCCTGGAACAAGATGGCTGGTGAGGCTGGTGACTGGAGCAGGAGGAACGTGGTTCTCTCACAGTTCAGGGCAGAGGCAGCTCTGCCATCTGGGGTTGGGTGCCAACTAGTGAATGCGGTCTAGCCTCTGACCGGCTTGGAGTTTCCTCCTGGCCCCCAGATGTCCGCGACCATTAAGAGTGAAAAGGCTTGGGGCGCCTGGGTGGCTCGTGGGTTAAAGCCTCTGCCTCCGGCTCAGGTCATGATCCTGGGTCCTGGGATCGAGTCCTGCATGGGTCTCCGGGCTCAGTGGAAGCCTGCTTCTCCCTCTTTCTCTCTCTCTCTCAAATAAATTAAAAATACAGAAATAAATAAATAAGATTAAAAACGAGTCAGATACATGATGTGAAAATATTTTCTCCCAGGCTGTACCTTGTTACTTCATTCTCACGTCTTACTCTTTTTTACACAGAAGGTGTGAGCTGAAGCTCTGTCTGTCTGTCCTTGCCTATGGCTGTCCGATCATCTCCGCATCATCTGTTGAATAGACTCTTCTCTCCATGAGATTGCTTTTGAACTTCTATCAGAAAATCACTTGATTGTATTCGTGTGGAGCTCTTTCTTTTTCCTCCCTCTCCGGTCCCCGCTGTCTCCCACTAGCTGCAGGTCCGTGTCTGCCCCTCCGGCTACAACACGCAGCCTGGACCACGGCTTCACGGAAAGTCAGGACATCAGGCTCCTGGAGTGCTTGAACTTTGTTCCTTCATAAAATTGTTTCGACTGTTCTAGTTCTTTTGTCTCTATGTATGGATTTTTTAAAAGACTTTATTTATTTATTTATTTGAGAGAGAGAAAACAAGCAGGGTTGAGAGGGAGAAGCAGGCCCCCTGCTGAACGGGGAGCCCACATGAGGCCTCGATCCCAGGACCCCAGATCCTGACCTGAGCTGAAGGCAGACGCTTCAGTAACTGAGCCGCCAGGGCACGCCTGTGTCTGTGGATTTTGATCAGGTTGTCTGTATCAACGAACACAGGCCTGCTGGGAATGTGGTCGCCCTCGTGTTCAATCCCAGCCGCTAGTTTGGGGCCAACTGACCTCTCCAGGGGGTGGGGTCCCCCAGTCTGTGAGTACAGGTGCGTCTCTCCATTTGATTTCTTTCTTCAGTATTTTGTTTTTAGCATAAGGATCCTGCACATATTTTGTAAGATTTATAACTAAATGTGTCATGGCTTCTTTTTAGAAATATTTCTAATTGTCTTTGCTGACATGTAGAAATATAGGGCTTGTTATTTTTTATTTTTTAAAGATTGTATTTATTTGACAGAGAGAGAAACAGCAAGGGAGGGAACAGAAGCAGGGGGAGTGGGAGAAGGAGAAGCTCCCGGCAGAGCAGGGGCCCGTCGCTGGACCCGATTCCCGGACTCCAGGATCATGACCTGAGCTGAAGGCAGACGCTTAACCGACTGAGCCACCCAGGCGTCCCCAGAAATACAGTTTTTATGTGTTGACCTTGTGTCTTTGTTGTTGCTAAAACTTATTAATGCCAGGATTTTTGTTTGTTTGTTTTTTAGTTTTCCTCAGAATTTCTAACTAAGGACAGACCACTTGACGTCTCCCGTTCTTGCCTGGACGCCCTTCCTCATTTCTTCCCCCTTATTTTACTAACTGGAACTTGCCAGAAGGTTCAGAAATGGTGAAAGCAGACATATTTGCCTTGTTCTTATGGGGAAAGCTTCCGCCTGCCCCCGGTGAGCGGCCGGGCGGCCGTGGGTGTGGGTTCCGCCCGCGGTTCGGGAACGTCTATTCTTAGGCCGCCTGAAGGCAAGCAGGTGTCCAGGCCTCTCGGGTCTTCTTACCGCCGTGGAGAGGCTCGCAGGCTCCCCCCGAGCTGCTGCTGCGCTGGAGCTGGCCCGGGTGGGGGCCGCCGGCCGGCCTTGCCCTCAGCACGAGGCCCGGTGGGCGGGGGGCGCCCTTCCTTGCACAGAGGCCGGCTTCGGGGCGGCATCGCGGGTCCGGGGGCTCCGCGGCTGTGGCCCTCTCGCAGGCGGCCTCGGCCCGGCGCGGGTCTGCTCACTGCGCGGCGGCGCCCCCTTCGCTTCTCCGGTCGGCAGCACATCGGGGCGGACGGGCGCCCGCGGGGGTCGCCGCGACGGCGTCCGGCCCTGTTCCCTTCCCGGGCCGCAGGCCGGCGAGGACGCGTGTCCGCGCGGAGCCGGAGTCTCCGGGTCGTCCTCACGTGGCCCACGCGTCCCTGCGCGAGCCGTGTCCGCGCGCAGGTTTCCGCGGCCAAGGCCCCTTCGTCCCTCTGTTCGCGAAGTGTGTGTTTTTCTAGAATACAGCAGCCTTTGTGCTAGAGGTTTCTTAATGTTCCTCATCTTTTCAAAGAACCAACTTTGGTTTCATTGATTTTTTCCCTACAGTTTGTTTCAGTTTCACTCATTTCTGCTTTTATCTCTGTTTATCCTCCTGCGGGCTCTGTCCCCAGTTTGTCCTGTTTCTGGTTTGTGAGCCCAGTGCTTTCCTGACACAACCACTTAACGCTACATACGTCCCTCCGACATGCGTCCCACACATTTGTCTGATCCATTGATCACGTTCAGTTAAAAATATTTTCTTCTGGGGCGCCTGTGTTGCTCAGTGGGCAAAGCCTCTGCCTTGGCTCAGGTCATGATCCCCGGGTCCTGGGATCGAGTCCCGCATCAGGCTCTCTGCTCAGCAGGGGCCTGCTTCCCCCGCATCTCTCGCTGCCTGCCTCTCTGCCTACTTGGGATCTCTGTCTGTCAAATAAATAAATAAATAAATAAATCTTTAAAAAAAATTCTTAAAAAATAAAAAATTTTTTAAAGATTTTATTTATTTATTTGACAGAGAGAGAGATCACAAGTAGGCAGAGAGGCAGGCAGAGAGAGAGAGGAGGAAGCAGGCTCCTGCTGAGCAGAGAGCCCGATGCGGGGCTTCATCCCAGGACCCTGGGATCATGACTGAGCCGAAGGCAGAGGCTTTACCCACTGAACCACCCAGGTGCCCCTGAATACATTTTTTTAAATTCATAGAACCATACCTCAAAAAGAGTAGCCATAGGGGTGCCTGAGGGGTTCAGGGGGTGAAGCCTCCGCCTTCAGCTCAGGTCAGGATCCCAGGGTTCTGGAATCGAGTCCCACATCCGGCTCCCTGCTCAGAGGGAGCCTGCTTTTCCTTCTCCCTCTGCTGCTCCCCCTGCTTGTGCTCTCTCTCTCTCTCTGACAAGTAAATAAATAATAAAAATCTTTAAAAAAAAAAAAAAAAGGTGCAGAGCTGAGCAGCTCAGCCTGATGGAATGATGTCCTAATTCTGTCCAAAGCCTCCGGCTGGTGAAAGCTGGGATATGCAGCCTTGAAGGTCCCTCCCCCCTGCTGGGACTGATGAGTGTCTGCAACCCTCAAGACTAGGACAGAAGCCAGAGCTGTCAGCCTCGTGGTGACACTGGAACAGGTGCTGGAGCCAGTTTTGTAGCCATTTGCTGCAGAATTTTATGGGATGCTTGAAACATTCTAGATAACACTTATTTGGCTTTTAAGAGTTGTTTGATAGTTTAAGACTCTCTCCTTAATCAATAGAAAAAGTAGAAAGTCAGCAAAGCTATCGAAGAAGCTGCATGACCATCAACCAAGTAGACAGATTTGACATTTATGGAGCAGTGCGTGCAATGACAGAGAAATACAGATGCTCTTCAAGTTGACATGGCACATTCACCAAGCTAGACCATATTCTGCATCAAAAAAGAAAGCTTAACATATGTTTTTAAAAGAATGTAAGTCATACAAAGTATGTTCTCTGACCATAAAGGGATTAAACTAGAAACCAACAGAAAGAAAGCAGAAAAATCTCTAAAAATTTTGGAATTAACACAATTTGAAGTAAAAAGTGGGTCAAAGGAGAAATTAGAAAATAATTTGAACTAAAGGGAAAAAAAAACATGATATCAAAATTTATGGGACGGAGCTAAAGCTCTGTTCAGGGGAAAATTCATAGCATTAACTACTTAATTTGAAAAGAAGGATGGTCTCAAACTAATGTAAAATATCATTTGGCAATCCAAAGAAGAAATACCACATGATCGTATTGACTGATGGAGAAAAACATTTGAGAAAATTCAATATGTGCTCATGATGAAAGTGCTTAGCAACCTAGAACCGGAAGGTGCTCCCTCAACCCAGCAAAAGGCATCTTCAAACCCTGCAGCCAGCATGACTCTTAATGATGCAAGATTGAGTGCTTTCCACCTAAACTCAGGAAAAAGGGTGTCCGTTCTCACCATTGTTAGTCAACATTGTGCTGCCATTCCAGCCAGTGCAATTGAGCGATAAAAAATTCACAAATAAAATACATGCAGATTGCAGAGGGAGAAGCAAACTGCCCCTATTCACAGACAACATGACTGTCTAAGTAAAATCCCAAGGAATCTACAAAAGCTCCCAGAACTAACAAGTCAGCTGAGCCAGGTGGCAGGGTTCAAAGTTGACACATGAAGATCCTTGTGTTTCTGTACACCAGCGACAAATAACTGGAAGCCAAAATTAAAAAGTAAAAGCACAACAGCATTTACAACAGCTTATGTATTATGTACAACAATTACATTATGTAATATGTAGAAATCTGACAAAACAGGTACTGGATTGGGGCTCCCAGGTGGCTCAGTGGTTAAATGCCTGCCTTCAGCTCAGGTCATGGTCCTAGTGTCCTGGGCTGAGCCAAGCTTGGGGCTCTCTGCTCAGCAGAGAGTCCGCTTTTCCCCCTCCCTCTGCCTCTCCCCATGCTTGTGCACTCGCTCTCTCTCTCAAATAAATAACATCTTTTTTTTTAAAGTTTAAAAAATTTCCACTCATAGAATAGGAGAAAATATCAGCAGATTACATTTTTAGCAAAGGACTTGTATACAACATATATAAAGAACTCTCAGAGCTCAACAATGACATCACAAGAAAGAAAGCTCCAGATTAATATCCCTTATAAATATATATACAAAACTCTTCAACAGGGATGACCACGTGGCTCAGTCGGTTAAGCGTCTGCCTTCCACTTGGGTCATGATCCCGGGGTCCTCAGAGGGAGCCCCACATCCTGCTCTCTGCTCGGTGGGGAGCCTGCTGCTCCCTCTGCCGGCTGCTCCCCCTGCTTGTGCACCCTTGCTCTTTCTCTCTCCCTCTGACAAATACATAAATAAAATCTCTAAAAAGAAAACAAAAAAACAAAACTCTTCAACAAAATCTGAGCAAACTTAATCCAGCAGCATTTTTCAAAAGATTATGCACTTGGTGGTGTTTATTCAAGGAAGGCACCAGTAATTCAACAGAAAAAACTCAGCAAGTGTAGTATATCACATTGCTAGAACAGAGGGGAAATGCCCATTTAATCAATGCAACAGATGCAGAAAAAGCATTTGATGAAATCCAATACCCTTCTATGATTTAAAAAAAAAAAACAAACCTCAATAAACTATGAGTAGAAAGAAACTTAAGAAAAGAAAGAAAGAAACTTCCTCAACGTGATAAAGGACATCTATCAAAAACCCACAGGAGGGGCGCCTGGGTGGCTCAGTGGGTTAAAGCCTCTGCCTTCTGCTCAGGACATGATCTCAGGGTCCTGGGATCGAGCCCCGCATCGGGCTCTCTGCTCAGCGGGGAACCTGCTTCCTCCTCTCTCTCTGCCTGCCTCTCTGCCTGCTTGTGATCTCTCTCTGTCAAATAAATAAATAGATAAATAAATAAATAAAAATCTTAAAAAAAAAAACCCACAGGAAACATTACACTCAACAGTGAGAGACTGGAAGCTTTTCTCCTAAGATCAAGAAAACGACAATGACACCCTCTTGTGCTGCTTCTCCTTGTCATGTGCTAGAAGTTCTAGCTAGAACAATTAGGCAAGAAAAAGAAATAAAAGGTATCCAAAATTGGAAAGGAAAAAATAAACTATTTCTAATTGCAGATGACATGATCTTATGCATAGAAAATCCAACAAAACAAAACCCTATTACAGCTAATAAATAAATTCAGAAAAGTTGCAGGGCGTGAGATCATCATGCAAAAATCAGTTTTATTTCTGTATACTAACAAAGAACAATTCAGAAATGAAGTTAAGAAAATACCTCATTTGTAATAGCATCAAAAAGAATAAAATGGGGACGCCTGGGTGGCTCAGTTGGTTAAGCGGCTGCCTTCGGCTCAGGTCGTGATCCCAGCGTCCTGGGATCGAGTCCCGCATCGGGCTCCTTGCTCGGCGGGGAGCCTGCTTCTCCCTCTGCCTCTGCCTGCCTCTCTGTCTGCCTGTGCTCACTTGCTCTCTCTCCCTCTGTCTCTGACAAATAAATAAATAAAATCTTTAAAAAAAAAGAAGGATAAAATGCATAGAGGGCAACCCTCCAGGGTTCCTTCCCTCTTCTGGAACTTTGTACTGTCACTCAATAAACCTTACTATCCGTTAATAAACTTTTTGCTACTCACCAAAGAAAAAAAAGGAATAAAATAGTCAGAAAAAAATTCCAAGGGGGCCCGTGGCTGGCACAGTGAGCTGAGATTCCCACTCTGGCTTTCCGCTCGGGCTGTGCCGTCTGGCCGACGTGGGGCTCCACACTCCACTCGCGCCACTCGGAATCGCCTTGGGGTTCTCTCTCCCTCTCCCTCCGCTCTTCCCACGTGTGCGCGTGCTCTCTCTCTCTCAACTGTCTCTGTCTCTCTCAAATAAGTAAATCTTAAAAATAAAAATAGAGAAGAAGAAATTTAAGCAAGATGAAAGACGTGCACACCGATAGTACGAAACGTTGTTGGCGAGGCTAAAGGCGGCGACGCTCATGGCCTAGAAGACTTCGTAGTGTGAAGGCGGCCTTTCTCAGCAAACCCAACGGTCGATTTGATACCCTCCCTAGCAGAATTCCCTTAGCTTCTTCTTCTTCTTTTTTTTTTTTACGAAATAGAAAAGCCAATCCTAAGTTCGTATGGACGTGTATGTAAGGAACCACAAATAACCAAGACGATCTTGAAAAAGAAAAACAGTCGTAGGACTCATGGCTCCTAATTTCAAAATTTACTACAAAGCTACAGGAATCAAAACAGAATGATACGGGCAGACAGTTAGACATAGATCAATGGAACAGAGTTTAGAATTCAGAAATCAATACTCATACATTTAAAATAAATTGATTTTCTTTTTTAGAAAGATATTTATTTATTTTAAAAAATATTTTATTTATTTATCTGACAGAGAGAGATCACACGTAGGCAGCGAGGCAGGCAGAGAGAGAGGAGGAAGCAGGCTCCCCGCCGAGCAGAGAGCCTGATGCGGGGCTCGATCCCAGGACCCTGAGATCATGACCTGAGCCGAAGGCAGAGGCTTTAACCCACTGAGTCACCCAGGTGCCCCTATTTATTTATTTTTAAAGATTTTATTTATTTATTTGACAGAGAGAGACACAGCGAGAGGGGGAACACAGCAGGGGGAGTGGGAGTGGGAGAGACAGGCCTCCTGCTGAGCAGGGAGCCAGGTATGGGGCTGGATCCCACGACCCTGGGATTATGACATGAGCTGAAGGGAGACGCTTAACAACTGAGCCACCCAGGCACCCTTAGATTTTTATTTATTTGATAGAGAAAGAGCACACCAGAGCACAAGCAGGGGGCAGGGCAGAAGGGGAAGCAGACCCCCCGCTGAGCAGGGAGCCCAGGGCAGGGCTGGATCCCAGGACCCTGGGTTCATGACCTGAGCGCAAGGCAGAGGCTTAACCAGCCGGGCCACTCAGGCGCCCCAAATCAACTGATTTTCAACAAGGGTGTCAGGAGTGTTCATCGAGGGAAGAAGAGTCTGAGCCGCACAGTGTTGGGACAACGCTGCATCCCCGAGCACGACAAGAACTACATGCAAAAAAGAACTCAAAATGGATCAGAGACCTAAATGTATGATCTAAAACTGTAGAAATCTTAGAGGAAGATATAGGAGCAAATCTTCACGACCTTGAATTTGGCAATGGTTTCTTAAGCCTAACACCAGAAGCACCAAGAAAACACCAAGTGATAATTGGATTTCATGAAACAAAAATCTTTTGTGCATCAAAGGACACTATCAAAGGAGTGAAAACAGGACTCACAGAATGGGTGAAGATATTTATAAATCACATATCTGATAAGTGTCTTCTTTTATTCCCGCCGCCTGGGTGGCTCCATTGGTTCATGAGGGTGTAGGCCAGGACCCTGGGGAGGCCAACCCAAGCCCCAGACTCTGGGGGGGGGCAGGGGAGAGGCGTGGGGTGTGGAAGTGGGCTGCAGGCAGAGCTGGATCCAGCCTCAGGATGCCCTTCATTTGAACTTCCCAAGGCTGGAGAGGCTGCATGCAGACTGGGGTTGGACAGGAGGTGGAGATGCAGACAGACTGCTGGGAAAAAGGCAGGCAGCCCAGTTACTCCTGCTTAATCAATAGGGGATTAAATCAGTTTAGGCTTTTAAAAACCAGTACTAATGAAATCCTTAAACAGAAATTACAAAACTAGTAAATGAAATGATAAACCAGTAGTTTTTGTGTTAAACTTTACATTCATTTTATTTTACTTATTTTTTAAAGATTTTATTTATTTATTTGGCAGACAGAGGTCACAAGTAGGCAGAGAGGCAGGCAGAGAGAGAGGAGGAAGCAGGTTCCCCGCTGAGCAGAGAGCCTGATGCGGGGCTCGATCCCAGGACCCTGGGATCATGACCTGAGCCGAAGGCAGAGGCTTAACCCACTGAGCCACCCAGGTGCCCCTTTACATTCATTTAAAAAAATTTTTTTTGAGTTTTTATTTATATAAGTAATCTTTACACCCAATGTGGGGTTCAAACTCACGACCCCAAGATCAAGAATCGAATGCCCTACTGACTGAACCAGACTGGTGCCCCAAACTTTACACTCATTTAAAAATAATCAGTAGAGGGGCGCCTGGGTGGCTCAGTGGGTTAAGCCGCTGCCTTCGGCTCAGGTCATGATCTCAGGGTCCTGGGATCGAGCCCCGCGTCGGGCTCTCTGCTCAGCGGGGAGCCTGCTTCCCTTTCTCTCTCTCTGCCTGCCTCTCCATCTACTTGTGATCTCTCTCTGTCAAATAAATAAATAAAATCTTTAAAAAAAATAAAAAATAAAAATAAAAATAATCAGCAGAATTTCATAAAGAGCAGTTTTATGTTTAAGAAAAATTGAGCAGTAGGTTCAGGCAAGAGGCACCCGCCCAGCCTTCCCCATTCCCACCGCCCGCCCCGCCTCTCCCGCGGAGTCCCCGGCCCGGGGCCCTCGCCCCCTCTGCGCCCAGAGCGGAAACGGCTCGGAGGCTTTGCACATGCTGTTCCCGCTGCAGCCTCGCCCGCACGTCCCTCCGCCCTCGGGGGCGCCCTTCCCCGACCCCCGCGGGCGCGCGCCCCGGCGCAGCGCTCCCCTCCCTGCCCAGCCAGCCAAGGGGCGCCGCCGCGGCGGTGGGGGCGGGCGGCCAGCCCGGGCGACAGCTGGGTGGGCGGCTCTGACCTTCGGGTTCGATCGATGCCCCGCTCCCGGGCGCTATAAAGGGGCCGCGCGGAGCTCGGGCGGCCGCAGCAGCGCTCAGCCCCCCGCGCGCCCGCCATGGCCGTCGCGCCCCTGCTGCTGCTGCTGCTGCCGCCGCTGCTCCGGGGCTCCGCCGCGCTCCCCGCGCCCCCCAGGTGAGGGACCCACGCCCGCTCCTCGAACCCCACCCCCCCCACCCCCGGCCCGGCGCGCCCCCCGCCCCCCGCCTGGCCCTGAACCGGCGCGCGCCCCCGCCCCCCGCCCCGCAGGGCCCCGCGGCACTCGGACGGGACGTTCACCAGCGAGCTCAGCCGCCTGCGGGAGAGCGCGCGGCTGCAGCGGCTGCTCCAGGGCCTGGTGGGCAAGCGCAGGTGAGGGGCTGCGGCGCTCCCCCGGCTGCGGGAGAACTGCGGGGCGTGGGCGCCGGGCACCTCCGGGACTAATTCGACTTGGGATGGGGGGCAGCGAGCAGGACCCGGAGAACAGCACGAGCTGGACCAAGTCGGCCGAGGGCCGCCTCTGCCTGCACTGGCCGTACACACCCACCCTGCAGGCCTGGTGAGCCCCGCCGCCCGCGGCACCCACCTGCTCCTGCCCCGCACCCTTCCTCTGCCCCCCCCCCCGAGGACCCTGGGTCTGGGACAGGAACGGGGCGCGGCCGGGGGCCCGGCGTCTGGGAAGGGGAAACAGTGCTGGTGACCAGAGGAGGCCCGGTTCCCCTAGGGGGCTCGCAGTCTCCCGCCCCTGACCTGGCTGTCCCCGCAGGATGCCCCTGAGGGACCCCCTGGATCAGACCTGGTCTCCCCGGTTGCCTCCTGGGTCCGGGTCTGGGGCCACCTTGGCAGAGCCAGCCATCCCCGCTGTGGAGGCCACCCGAAGCCAGCCCTGAGGAAGAAGGCGTCCCCGCGGGCACCGGCACCTGCACGGAGCGGCCAGGGGAGGGGGGAGGAGGAGGAGGAGGGCTTGCACTTGTCGCCAATAAAGGAGGAATTCAGACGCTGGCCCTGTGAGCTCACTCCGCGCCCTCTCCCAGGTCAGGGCGGTCAGAATGCAGGAGGCCCCGACCGCAGCCTGTAGCCCGGTGACCGCACCCAGCTGCCCTTTAAACCTGGGGAGCCAGCGGGCGCCTCTCCTCCCCTATCTCTGCTGTCCCCGGAGCTTCCCCGAGACACACCCGCATCCCTGCCGTCCACTCGGCAAACACTCTGGGGCTCTGGGTGCGGGGGTGGGGGGCACAGGACGTCTGTCCCGGAGGCTCCCTGTGGGGCAGTGGAGCGGCTGAGGGGGGAGACTGAGGGGGCGAGGAGGCCCCGGGCAGGAAGCGGCGGCAGAAGGGCCCCGGCGTCCGCTCCAGGAGAGAGGACCCCCACGCATGCCACAGCTCCGGCTCCAGGTTCTGTGGTCTCTCGTGGCTTGACTGCTTTGAGCCTGACGAGTGGGGGGGGTCACGAAACCCCCGGAGGAGCTGGGGCCTGCGGGAGCCAGGCAGGCACCACCTGCAGGGGCCGGGAGCCTTAGGGGGCAGCGGCCAGGCAAAGCTAGAGAGCGGAAGGACCACAGCCACCCCCCACCCCCCCCTCCCCCCCACCCCGGGTGTGGTAGCGGCCCCTCCCTCCTGCCTCTCCCTGCTGCTGCTGAGGCCTGGCCCGTGGGGGTGGGGCGGGGGGTGCCTTTGAGGGAAGGGCAGTTGGGGGTCTGGGCCAAGGAGCCTTGCCAGGAACTCCTCTGGCAAGCACCGGAACCCATGGGGCCCCCCAGGAGCTCCCGCAGCCCCCTGGCAAGCACCGGAACCCATGGGGCCCCCCAGGAGCTCCCGCAGCCCCCTGAAGCTCAGCCATCCTCATTTCTGCGGTCCTGCCCACCCCACCCCCCTGGAGGGGAGGGGCTGGTTTCCAGGACAAGCAGGGGTGATCCCAGGGCACAAACAGCCTTTTCCTTCCAGACTTAGATGGTTGGTGTGGGGGTAGGCGGGAGGAGGTGGACCTGGAGGGAGCAACTGGGGCCTGAACCTTGCTCCAGGATGATTCTGGAAGAAGAGGCCAGCAGAGGGGCTGCCAGGATTGGGGGGGAGGGGTGGGTACAGCCAACACAGAAGCCACAGCTGAGCCCCTGCCCCCCAGCTCCCTGCCCCAGCTTCTGCCCACCCAGCCACACCCCCCAGCCCCCTCCCCAGGCCCAGGGTATCCTGAGCACCTTCTACGTCCTGCCCTGGGTTTGAGAGCTGAGCCCCCTTGGTCCGCCATATGTGGCCCAGCTCTGTTGGGGAACCCCCACCCCAGCTTGCCCCCTCCCCGCAGCAGGGTAGGCCTGGCCGGGCGGCCGGCGGGAGCCCCCTTGGAGGAGGCCTGCGGCTTGTAAAGGATCATGACACGGGGCGGTGCCTGGCGGGAGCGAAGGTCGCCCGGCCCAGCCGCCACCAGCAGCGCCAGCCAGCTGCTCAGAGGGTCTGGCCAGGGGACGGCCACCAAGATGGGGGCTTGGGCCCTGCTGCTGTCACTTCTCATGGCCACGGCCCGGGCCCAGGGTACCTGCGGGGCGGGGGCAGGGGACTGGGCGGTGGGCGGGTCCCAGGAGGGCACTGACTCTTCCTCTCCAACTTTCCAGTCTGCTCTGTGAGCGACACCATCTTCGAAGTCGCAGAGAACACTAACCGGCCTGAGCCCCTGGCTGACATCTCTGTCCCCGCGGGCCAGCACGTGACCCTCGGACCGTCGTCCACCCCCGACGCCTTCCGGATCCAGGGGACTCAGCTCTTTCTCAACGTGACCCCCGACTATGAGGTGCAGATGGCAGGCCGGGCGGGGTACCCCCGTGGGGGCGGCGGGAGGGCTAACCCTCCACAGACCCAAGCCGCCGCCCGCACCCCTCCCCAGACAAGGCGTCCCAGGCGGCCTGAGGTTTCTGCGCCCTCCAGGCAATGACTGGCCCTTCTTGGGGCCCCAAGGTGGGTAGGGTGGTTGGGGGCTCGAGCTGCCTGGGCCCCCGATGCCCTCTGGACTTAGCAGGGTTGCTGGGGACCCTCCCCGCCTGTCTCCTCACTTGTGACATGGGGCCAGCATGCTGCGGTCAGCTGGGCAGGTGACCCTGACCCTCGTCTGCCCCCTCAGGAGAACACGATGCTGGAGGCGCACCTGGAGTGCAGAAGTGGCGGCACCGTGGTGAGTACCCCCCGCACCCCCCGCCCCTGTGTGGCCACCCCCAGCCTGTGATGTCAGCGCACTCCAGGCCCCGACCTCTCCACTCTGCTCAGCTTGGTCCAGGGCCACTCCCTGGTGACCTCACCCTGTGGTATGTTGACGCCCACACTTCCTCCAGCCCAGACTCTGCCCTGAGATGCAGACCCCAGCAGAGACCCCTGACCCAGAGCCCCCACCACGGAAGGCACTTCACCCTGCCGGGTCCCTCACCCCCCACTGAGCTCCTCATGTCTCTCTGTCAGCAAGGCTGTGGGCTCTGCCTCAGGCAGGACTCCACATCAGTCAGAGCCTTGGCCACCAGCATCTCCTTTCTGGAAACTTCCAACTGTCAACCGGTCCGCTTGCTCCCCTCTTGGCCCTGGCCAGTCCACTCTCAGTGCGGCCAGACACTCTTACGAAGCAAGTGGACAGCCCGGCTGCTTTCTCACTCGGAGCCGAGGCCGCACGGACCGCGGGGTGCAGGCTGGGTGCGCAGACCCCGACCTCACTCCAGCCAGCCTCGAGCCCTCTCCCCAGATGGGCACCTGCCGCCCTCTCCCACCGTCTCGCGTCTTCCCTCCGAGCTCCCCTTCCCAGGGAGGCATCGACCGCCCTGTTTTAAGCCACAAGCCCCGCGCACGCACCTGCCGGCTGGACTGGACCCACGGCCCACAGGCTCCAGTGCTCCAGTGCCTGGAGCTGTCCTGGCGCAGACGGTAGGCACGCCACCACGACACCTCAGCACGGGACTCCGGAAGACAAGGCCTTCCTAAACAGCCACAGTGCCGCGGCCTCCGGGAAAAGGGCTCCTCAGCATCATGTCACACCTGACGCCCTCCCAGTCCCACAGTCACAGAGACCCCGGCACAGCCCACCTACTGCGCCTGGCCGCTAGGCCTCCCGAGTCCCCCCCCTCCCCCCTTCCTTCCTAGGTTGGTGGATTCTTTAAGTCCTCTCTACCGGCGACGGCGACGTGGGCTTCAGCTCACAACCGGAGATGGAGAGTCAACTTCTCCTCCCACTGAGCCAGCTGGGTGCCCCTCTTAAGCCTCTTATTATTTTTTTTTTTTAAGATTTTTAAAATTTATTTGACAGAGACCACAGGCAGGCAGAGAGGCAGGCAGAGAGAGAGAGAGGAGGAAGCAGGCTCCCCGCGGAGCAGAGAGCCCGACGTGGGGCTCGATCCCAGGACCCTGAGATCATGACCTGAGCCGAAGGCAGCGGGTTTAACCCACTGAGCCCCCCAGGCGCCCCCTCTTAAGCCTCCTTCAATCTACGGCTTCTCCTTCTCTCTTCCTTGTTCTTGAGAATAATAATTTCTGAAGCACCTCGAGCGTTCTCCCACTGTTCTCACGAAGGGTTTTGCCGGGCCCCCCCCACCCTGCCCCGCGCCTGTGCTGCTCTCCGGGGCGCTGGCCGCCTCGTGAGCTGCGGGGTTGTGTCTGTGCTCTGTCTGCAATCCACGCGGAGCAGGAGCCCAGGACCGGCGGCCACCAGAGCGCAGCACGGCTGACCCCACCCTGTCCCGCAGGTGACGCAGCTCAGAGTCTTTGTGTTTGTGCTGGACATCAACGACAACCCGCCCACGTTCCCCTTTCAAGTCAAGGTGGAGAAAGTGTCTGAGGTGAGCGAGAGGGCCAGGGGCTCGACCACGGGGGTCAAGGGTACAGCCAGACCACTCACTCCCCCGCTTCCCAGGACACTAAAGTGAGCACCATCGTCATCCCTGCGACGGGACTGGAGGCCCAGGATCGCGACCAGGATGACATCTTGTTCTATACCCTCCAGGAGGTGACCCCGGTCAGTGTCCCCCCAAACCCTCCTTCTGTGTCCTCCTGGGCTCCAAGACTGGGTCCCACCCCCTGCCTCCCCAGGGCGCTGGTAGCTTCTTCTCCCTGGTGGGCACCAACCTCCCCGCCCTGCGGCTGGACCGGCGCCTGGACTTCGACGCGCAGCAGAGCATCGACTTCCTGCTGCTGGTGCGGGTAAGCAGGCGGGGGCTCAGGTCCCCCCCGAGCCACCCCCAGCCCAGGACCCCCGGGCTTGATCCAGCCGGGCTCCGCTGCTGCAGGACACACGGGAGGAGAACGCAGAGCCCAGCCACACGGCCACGGCCACCTTGATCCTGGAAGTGCAGCCTGCTGACCTTCGCCCCCCCTGGTTCCTGCCCTGTGCCTACTCAGACCACCACGTCTGCATCAACGCCGAGTACCATGGTGCTGTCCCCACGGGGCACCAGCTGGTACGGGGGGTCAGGGAGGGCAGGAAGGACATAGGGGGCAGGGCTCGGGAGTCAGGGGGCCACATTTGGTTGCGATTTTCATGCGAACGTTCTTTGGAAGCCAATCCCACCCAACCACGGGGTGGCGAGCGGTGACGGAGCCCCTCAGTGTAGACGGAGGTGCGTGGCCTGGTGGTCTCGGGGCAGGGCTGGGCAGCGCCTTGGGGACCTAGTCCCGTGCGCTGGGAGGGCGGCAGCGTGAGGGGCCGTGGTGCTGCTCCAGGCGGCCTCTCTGACCCGCTGACGTCCCTGCTCCGGCCCAAGAGGCCCACGGAGACGCCGGAGCACAGTGGAGCGTCCTGAGCACCTGACCCCGACTCCCCATGACTTCTGCCTGTCCCACGCGCGTGCCCGCTCTGGAAACGCCCGTTGTTCCATCGGTCGGGTGTCTTTGAGCAAGTCAAGTCCGTAGCAGCGGAGCGGGGGGCCGGGAGGGCCCTCGCGGAGAGACAACTTTCCTGTTAAGGGACGTCGGACGGTCAGCTGGGCCCGACACCCCAGCCCCAAGGCATCTCCTCCTGTCCCTGTCCCCGCAGCCAGGCCCCCTCGTGCTCCGTCCAGGGCCCGTCCACGCCGTGGACGGGGATCAGGGCATCAGCCAGCACATCCTCTACAGCATTGTGCGGGGTGAGTGCGGGCCGCAGCCCTGTTTCCCTCTGTGTCCTGCACCCCACCCCACCCTGGGCTGCGGGGGCTCTGGGGGACTTGGGCAGAGCCCGTGGGACCCTCGCCCTCAGGCCGCTGGAGGGGGCAGGAGGCCAAGCTTTCCCACCACCCTCGCAGGACAAGAAGATGGCACATTTGCCATTGGCGCTGACTCGGGCAATCTCACCATGACCAGAAGTGTCCCCAGCCCAAAGACCTTCACTCTGGTGGTCAAGGTGGGCGCCCTGGCCAGGCCTCCACGGCCTTCCTGAGCCTCAGGCTGCAAGACTTGCCCTTGAGAACCCGCTGGTCGCTGAGGCCTCCCCTTCCCCCAGGGTGAGCAGGCAGACGGCGCCCGCTACTCGGTGACCTGGGTCCAGATCGAGGCCCGAAATGCCGCCGGGAGCCCGCCCTACTTCGCCAAGAGCCGCTACCACGGCATGGTGGCGCGCGGCTCTGGAGGCGGCGTGGAGGTCAAGGACGCAGCCGCTCCCTCCCTGCCTCTGAGGGTCTGGGCCCAGGACCCTGACTTTCCGGTAGGCGCCAGCCCCGCTGCGGGGGGGCTGGGGGGGCCGCCTGGGCCTGGGACTCACTGGGCCATGTTTAGGACCTCAACTCTGCCATCACCTACCGCGTCACCAATAACACTGACTTCCGGATGGATGGCGAGACCCTGCTCACCGCCTCCCTGTTGGCTGACGAGGGGGTCTTCTACGCAGAGGTGAGGGCAGGGGGCATCTTCAAGGGGCAGGGGCTAAGGCGGGGCCTGCGAGGGACAAGCCCCCTTTCTGCTCCAGGTTGAGGCCAACAACACAGTGACCGCGAGTACAGCCCGCACGGTGGTGGAGGTACAGGTGCTGGAGTGGGAGGAGCCCACCCCCCCCACAGGTGAGCCGGACGCGGACCCCCCAGGCAGCGGCTCAGGGAAGGCCTCTTGCCTCAGCTGGGCTGGTGGCTTCCCCAGGGCAGGCTTGCTGGAGGCAGAGCCAAGCCTGAATCCTGTCCCTGGTCCCCAGGTTCCCCCGAGACCCCCACATCCCCAGAGACTGGAAGAACAAGCCGGCCCCCCAGCAGCACCACGTTGGAAGCCCCCAGACCCCCGGGGCCCTCTCAGGGACCCTCGACGACCAGCTCTGCGACCCCGGGGCCCTCTCAGGGACCCTCGACGGCCAGCTCTGCGACCCCGGGGCCCTCTCAGGGACCCTCGACGGCCAGCTCTGTGACCCCGGGGCCCTCTCAGGGCCCACAGCCCCCTTCAAGCACAATTCCAAGGCCACCTGCCTCATCTACGCCCGGCGGGCCCCCCAGCGTGGAAACCAGCACCTTCCTCCCATCAGCTTCAACCAGCGGGGGCTCAACACAGTCGCTGAAGCCAGGAACCTCTCAGCCGATGCCCTCTGGGCCCAGCAGAACTCCCCAAACCTCAGGTAGCCCTCTCATTTGCCCCAGAGTCACCCATATATTCCCTGATGCTTACTGTGGGGGTCCTGGGAATCCCTGTAGGGCAGGGCCCACCCGGGGCAGGGGGAGGCCCAGCCTGACCACACTGACCATGAAATCCCAGGGGGTCTGCTCTGGTCTGGGTAGAGACCTGTTCTGGGGCTCCCAACAGGTAACCTGGGGAAGGTGTATAGAGGAAGGGGCAGAAGCCAGATTTGGGGTCCAGTGGGCCTATAGTTCCAGGCTGTTCTCTCCAGGGGCCCAGCACTGCCTTCATGGTCCCTCCTATGGTGCTGGGCCCCCCACTTCCACCAGGAGCTGGTGGGCCTTGACCCCCATCTCCCCCCATTTGGCAGCCTCCCCAAGGGCCCCGGGAACACACAGCTCCTCGGCAGGGCGGTGGGCGGCAGGGGAGTGGTACCATGCCCCAGAACCCCAGCTCTGGTGGGACACCCGGTTTGGCTTGTTGTCACGGTGTCTAAAGCCTGGGGCAGGTCTGTCTGGGAAGCGCTTGGGATGCTGATGGTCAGTGGGTGGTGTTGCTCCCAGGGCCAGCCCAGACTGGAGGAGGCAGCACTGCGGGGACCCCCGGGGACGGCGAGCCCGGTGTCGGTGCCGCCGGGGACCGGCGCTTCTCTGTCGTGGACATGGCGGCCCTGGGCGGGGTGCTGGGCGCACTGCTCCTTCTGGCTCTGCTCGCCCTGCTCATTCTGGTCCACAAGCACTACGGCCAGCAGCTCAAGTGTTGCTCTGGGAAAGCTGTGGTGAGGCCCTGGGGGGCTGGGGGCAGGACTAGAGAGGGAGACAGGCAGGTGAGGTGGACAGGGGGACAGAGAA
The DNA here is from genome assembly GCF_011764305.1 of Mustela putorius furo. Classification (NCBI taxonomy): domain Eukaryota; kingdom Metazoa; phylum Chordata; class Mammalia; order Carnivora; family Mustelidae; genus Mustela; species Mustela putorius. The sequence goes on from NW_025421288.1 coordinate 16,684,107, forward strand.
GGGGCAGGGGCGGGAGCAGAGGTGCGGAAGGCTGGGGTATAGTGCACACAATGCGGAGGAGGCCGAAAGAGGCGAAAAGGAAGGGCTAGCCTGGGTCCTTGTCTCTGGGGTGGGGTCCCGGCCCAGGCCTGGGGTCCTGGTTGAGGCCCTGGCCGCCCCTCTCCCCTCCGCAGGAGCAGCCCCTCGGCTTTGACAATGAGGCCTTCGATGCTCCCCAGGAGGCCAACTGGGCCCCAGCTCCCTACTCCTCCCCTGGTCTCATGCGGGCGGCTCCGGAGCCCGCGGAGCCACCAGAGCCTGCGCTTCCGGAGCCCCCCAGCACTACGACCCTGCGTCCAGCCTCAGAGTCCCCCGAGCTGACCCGCGATGGAGGCAGCCCAGGGGCCGTGAGGTCCATCCTGACCAAGGAGCGGCGGCCTGAGGGCGGCTACAAGGCCGTGTGGTTTGGGGAGGACATTGGGGCTGAGGCCGACGTGGTGGTCCTCAACACGCCCGCCTCCGACGCGGCTGGCGCCAACGACTCTGGCAGCGAGGCCGGCAGCGACGAGGAAGCGGTTGCTGGTCCCCATGCCGATGACACGCCCAGCACTGGCTCCTCCTACGTTTAGCTGGGCTCCCCCCCCCCCCCCCCCGGTGGGCAGGACCTGATGTCTGCCAGCCACTCGCCCCCACTCCAATGCGCACAATAAAGCGACAGTTTCCAAGTTCGGCTGCATGAGAGTCAGCGGCCCCTCCAGCCAGGGTCGTTCCCCCCCAGCTGCTGGCCGAGGGAGGTGACGGCGCATCCTATCCCTGGCCCCGCCCCTGCCTGGGCCGGGTGGCACTGGGGCTTCCCGTAAACCACGTGCTGTGCCCGCCCGCAGTGGGCCTTTCCACACTAGCGCCAGCGGGAGGCCTCAGTTCCTCTCAAGGCCTGACCGCGGGGGCGGGAGGGAGGCCTGCACTGCGGGGCCCCCACCTCCCCAGCTGACATGGAGATTCTTGACCTGAGCAAACTCCCTGGAGACCTCGCGGGGGGGTGACAGCCTGTGGGCCTGTGAGGTCCCCTGTGGGCAGTAAACACTCGGGGCGGGGAGGCACCCGGTCCTGGCTTCCGGACTGTCACCTGTGGCTTGGTGCAGGGGCTGAGTGACAGGACTGGGAAGCAGTGGCTGCAGGCCATGGGCGGGGGAGGATTGTGGCAGGTGGACCCCCGCTAGGAGGGGCACCAGAGCCAGAGAGTGGGGGACAGAGCCTCCTCTGCCGGCCTCCCCAGGGCAGGACCGCAGGCTGGACTTCCTCCCTGACCCCCTCCTCACTGTCCCTTGTGGGTCCTCTGCGTGTTTCCTATGAAAAGCCACCACGAACTGCTTTCCAAATATCTTATTCTCAAGGGTGTGAGCATTCTTGTCTGAACAATTCTCATTAAGATTACAAAGGCGGAAGGGTGGGGGCGCCTGGTTGGCTCCGTGGGTCACCCACGGACTCTGGATTTCCCTTCAGGTGGTGATCTCGGGGTCTGGCTTCCAGCCAGGAGGGGGCTCCGCACTCGGCGGGGACCGGCTTGGAGACCCTCTCCCTCCCACCTCCCTTCTGCTCCTGCAAGCTCTCTCTTCCACAAATAAATCTTTAAAGAACCCCAAACCAGCGGGGTGCCTGGGTGGCTTGGCCGGTGGAGCACCCCACCTTGCTCTCAGCGGGGGTCTGGACGATGGGATCCCCCTGGTTGGCGCTACTCTGGGTGCGAAGCTACTTAAAAAAAAAAAAAAAAAAAATCCAAAGCGCAGGGCTGCCCCTTGGCCCACGCTCTCCTCCACGACCCACTTCCCCGGGGAAGAGAAGGGAAGAAGGGTGGGGTCTTCAGTTCACCCCACTGCCTCCCCACCCCCACGAGTTGCCAGTGGCGCCCTGCCCCGTCCCTGCGTGTGCGGGGCTGGGGGCTCCTCGAGGGAGAGGAGTGACTGGACCCCGCAGGACCCGCCAGTCCCGCCGCCCCTGCACGACCCCCGCCCGCATCCGGGAGCCTCGGCGGGGGCCTGGGAAACGCGTCCCCCCAGCACACAGGGGACCCCGGCGCCGGAGCACGTGACTTCCTCGGCTGCACCTGCAGCCCCGCCCCGCCCCCCGCCCCCCCGCAGGCCGGTCCCCATAAAAGCGCGCGTTCCGGCCGCTCCGGGAGACCAGGCTTCCAGCCCCGGCGGCCCGGCGCGTGGGGAGGGTCCGGCGCCCGGAGTCGGGGCGGGACGGAGAGGGGGCGGTCGTCCCGCTGACGGGCCGCGGGTGGCGAGCGGCGAGCGGTCCCGGCTTCGGCTTAGGTTTCGCTTTCCCGGCGCGCGGTTTCGCTTTCCCGGCGCCCGGAGCGCGCCCCAGCCCGCGGCCGCCCCCGCGGTGTCTCCGAAGGGGGCCCCGACGGCGCCCTCCCGCCCAGGACTGGGCGCCGACTCCACGCCCGGGACCCCCGGCGCCCGCGCAGCCCCCCGGCAGCCCCGCGCTGTGCTCATCCCCGCGCCGCCGCCGCCCGGAGCCCGCACCTCGGCAACGTCGTGGCCCGCGGCCCTCCGCCGCGTCTGGGGTCCCCGCACGTGGAGCGCCTGCGCCGCACCGTCCGTGGGCACCCGCGAGCCACGCTTCCCGGCTGCGGCCGTGACCGCCCCTCCCGGCGGAGGCCCCCCGCGTCCCCCGCGTCCCCCGCGTCGGTCCCGCGCAGCGAGCGATGGCCGCGGCCGCTGACAGGTGAGCCCCCGTCCCACCCCGGCTGCGCGGCCACTCCGCCGGCCGCCCGCACCCTCACCCGCCGGCCGCCCCGCCCGCAGGAGGCCCCCGCGCCTGCTCTTCGGAGACTGGCTCCTGGGGGAGGTCAGCAGCGGCCGCTACGAGGGTCTGCGGTGGCTGGACGCGGCCCGCACGCGCTTCCGCGTGCCCTGGAAGCACTTCTCGCGGAAGGACCTGGGGGAGGCGGACTCCCGCATCTTCAAGGTGGGACCCCCAGCCCGGCTGGGTGGGAGGGCCGGCCCGGGGCCTGGCGCGCGCCCCCATGCTCGCTCACACCGTCGGTCCCTCCCCCCAGGCCTGGGCGGTGGCTCGCGGCAGGTGGCCGCCCAGCAGCAGCGAAGGCAGGGGCGGGGGTGACCAGCTGGCCCTGGAGGGCGCGCTCCGGGCCGTCTGGAAAACCAACTTCCGCTGTGCGCTGCACAGCACCCAGCGGTTCGTGATGCTGCAGGACAACTCAGGGGACCCCGCTGACCCGCACAAAGTGTACGCGCTCAGCTTCGAGCCTGCGGAGACAGGTGAGGAGCCGGGGGTGCGGCAGGACGTTTGGGGCAGAGATCGGGGCTGGGAGGGCACTGGGATTCTGCTCTCCGCTGGACACAGACCCCACGAGCAGAGCCGTGCTTTCCAGAAACTGGCCTCAGAGAGGCTGGTGCCAGGTTGTTGGGGGAGGGCAGGGAAAGCTGATTGGGACTGCTGGGATTAGTGGGGGGGGGGCAGCTCTGAGGGCCTACCCAGAGACACGTACCCAAGCGTCCCACTCCAGAGTCTCATCCCATACTGCCCTGATCTCAATTCTCTCTTGTAAGGTGCGGGCACTCAGCAGGGGGAGGTGGCCCTTGAAGACGCCCTGCCCTTGATGGTGAGCCTGTTCAGCCCTCCTTGTTTCCAGGTGGGGGCTGCCAGTCTTCCCTGGGGCTGGCGAGCTGCTGACGCCAGCCCCTCCTCCCCTGCAGGGTGAGCTCCCAGGGCCATGCCTGGCAGGAGACGCTGCTGAGAGGCCAGGGCTTGGACTGAGCCCTGAGCTCGGCGCCCCAAGCCCTCCTTTTGGCGCAGCCGACAGTGCTGGGGACCTCTTGCTCCAGGCTCTGGAGCAGAGCTGCCTGGAGGCCCACCTGCTGGAAGCTGCATGGGTGGGGGACCCGGTGCCCCCAGAGGCTCCCGGTGAGAGGCTGTGTCTGGTGGGGGCGCTCAGCCTTGCAGAGTTCCATTGGGGGGGGGCGAAGGCGGGAGGGCAGAGTCCAAGAGGAGAGGGAGCGGCTAGGGGTGTGGTGGGAGGGAGAACGCCCGTGGAGATGGAGGCGGCCACAGCCCCGCCTGTCTGGCTGCTCCCAACTGCGCATTTTCCTCCTCAGGCCTGGAGCTCCTAAACACGGAGCCTTCTCTGCCAAGGGCAGGACACACGGTCCCTGTGCACCAGGCGCAGGAGACAGGTGAGAGCCGGAGGGGTGTGTGCGGGAGTGAGGGCCTGGAGGGCCAGGTTTCAGCTTGGGCCTTCCTCCCCAGATGCAGGCCTGGCCCGGGTCCTGAAGCCCTGGCAGCCTCCACCAGAGGTGGAGCCTTGCCCCGGGGTGGCTGCTGAGCCTGGATCGCACCGAGAGCCCAGCCTGAGGGCCCTGGATGTGACCATCATGTACAAGGGCCGCACAGTGCTGCAGGAGGTGGTGTGGCGTCCAAGCTTCGTGTTCCTTTACGGATCCCCAGGCCCAGCCACCACAGCCACTGAGCCCCAGCACGTGGCCTTCCCGAGCCCGGCCGAGCTCCCTGACCAGAAGCAGATGCACTACACCGAGAAGCTGCTGCAGCACGTGGTCCCGGGACTGCAGCTGGAGCTCCGGGGCTGTAGGCTGTGGGCCCGGCGCCGGGGCAAATGCAAGGTCTACTGGGAGGTGGGAGGACCCCTGGGCTCGGCCAGCCCTTCCACACCCCCCCGCCTGCTGCAAAGGAACCAAGACACCCCCATCTTCGACTTCAGCACCTTCTTCCGAGGTCAGTGATGCAGCAGACTTGGGGCCGCGCCATCCCTGCCCGCGCCCGTCCTCCTGGCCCCCCCCCCACCCCGCTCACCGGAGCTCCCCCCTGCAGAGATGATGGAGTTCCGGGCTCGCCGGCGTCCGGGCTCCCCGCACTACACCATCTACCTGGGTTTCGGGCAGGACCTGTCAGCTGGGAGGCCCAAGGAGAAGAGCCTGGTGCTGGTGAAGGTGAGGCTTGGGGTTCCGGGAGGCAAGGCCGCACACAGCCCCTGTCTGTCCTGTCCTGTTTGTCTGTACTGATGACACCCTGCCCACAGCTGGAGCCGTGGCTGTGCCGGGCGCACCTGGAGTACGTGCAGAGAGAAGGGGTGTCCTCCCTGGACAGCAGCAGCCTTGGCCTCTGCCTGTCCAGCTCCAACAGCCTCTACGAGGACCTGGAGTGCTTCCTCATGGAGGTGCAGCAGCCTGCCTGAGGGCCGGCCCGTCTCCAAGCCAAGAAAAAGGCCTCAAGAGTCAGTGCTGGTGTCCTGTGCAGGGGTGGGCTCGGGCTCAGAAGGGGCAGCAGCCTTCCGGGAGCCCCCAACACCTACAGGCCCAGGACGCGAGGCGACCACCTTGCCCCGCCCGCCCTCCTCCGTCTTCACAATGAAAAAACAGGCCACACGCTTTAGAGCCAACAAACTCTACTCAGAGAATACAAAACGCCCCGGGGACAGGAGGCATCTGCCCCTGCAGGTGCTGGGGAGGGGCACCACGGAGGGTCGACTCTGTGCTGTGTGCAGCCCCCGCCCCGCCGGCTTCCAGACCCACCCACACCGCGCTCTGCTGGAGGGAGGCGGCGAACACGCGCATCACTTACAGAGCTAACAGAGGGCTGGGCACGGCCTTCCCTCCTTACTCCAGAGAATAAAATCAGGCCATTGGCGAGGGGTCAAGGAGCTCCTTCCACCCGCCAGGCCCCTCCTGATACCAAAGCCTTTGACTTTCAAGTACTGAGTCAATCAAGAAGTTTCTAAAGATAATCCATTTTTGATAAATTAGAACACAATGGAAACCGTGTATCTATAATATACATATAAAAAGGTCCAGTTTGAAACTGAGCAGGACAAGTGCGCAGGGCACGTGTGATCGCGGGAGCCCTGATACCGTAGTGCTGGCCGGCTGTCTTCCGAGGCCTCTGCTTCTGCCGTCCCCAGCGGGAGCGCCAGGGGCGGCCTCAGCTCTCGGGGCCCTGGGCGGGCGCCTCCTCCCCAGCCTCGGCCCTCCGGTGCCGGCGCATGTGTCGGTATTTGTCCACGTAGGCCCTCACCAGGTTACCCACTTTCACGGGGTTGATCTCCCCGCTCTTGCTGTGGCATATCTGGGGGCGTGGGGGGAGGGGCACACATGACCCAGATAGCCCTCCAGGGGGGACAGGCACCAAGCAAGACACATCCCCCTGCCAGGGCCGCCTCGCAGGCCTGCTGAGGGCCCAGCCCCTGGCCAGACACGCCACGTGTGGCCGTGGGCCCCAGATTTGGCCCCAACGCCCTGGGACCGAAAACCACCCTCAGGCTCTGGCTCCCCCACCTGCGGAAGCGGTGCGTCCGTACCTCCTGTCTCTCGCCCGCTGAGCAAGGGACGGGGGCGCCGTCCCGTCCCCTCACCAACACCCATGCTTCCTTTTCCCAAGCACCTGAGCTCCTGCCGCAGGAAGACAGAAGCGGCCTCGGGCCGTCGGCCCCTCCCGCACACACCCACCTTCTGCACAGCCTTGCGCAGGATGTCCTTGTACTCCTCCTTGGTCACCTCCCGCTTCTGGTAGAAGGGCTTGATGGCCAGCTTCACCTCCTCGACCGCCCGCTCCTGCACCTGCAGCTTCTTCATGTACTGGGGGCAAGCATGGGGGGTGACCACCCGGCCAGGGGCCGTGCCGCCAGCCCCGCCGTGGGCCGGGGACCCACACTTACCTCCTCATTCTTGGCCTTCTCCGCAGCAGGCCTGGGAGCCGCCGCCCTCTCCTCGGAGTTGCTGGTGCCACTGCTGTAGGCGGCCGGTTCGGAGACTGCGGGCAGGGCGGGGGGCCCCGGGGCCGGGCTCTGCGGGACCCCGCAGCTCGCCAGGGGAAGGCTCCCGTGCAGGATGTACTGCACCGCGGGCTGGCCGGCTGCTGTGTACGGCGGGAGACTCACAGGCAGAGCTGGGGCGGGAGGCAGGTTTGGGGTATAAACCTGGACAGAAACGCGCATGGTTCAGGGTAGCGCTCCCCACTGCCCCAGCAAGAGCCCCGCCACAGAGGGGAGTCCTCAGCCCCAGCCTGGCACCACGTTGCTCCAACCCAGGCACCTACCTGAGAGGGCTCCGCTTCAGGGAAGCCGGACTCTGGAAGCGCGTAACCGGCGGGAGGGGGCTCAGAGAAGGGTGCCTGCTGGAACCCCATCGAGGGGCCCATGTCTTCTGTTTCCCAGACCCCTTCCCGGGGCTTCTGGGGCCTGTGGAGCGGCATCCCTGAGGGCCAACACAGGGGAGGGTGGGTGCTCTTGGCCACCCTGGGCCAGAAGCGGCTTCCCAGCTGGAGAACTCCAGAAAGGCATCCCAGCAGAAGGACCACAGCCTAGGCTGCAACCACCTCCCTACCTTGTGGTCTATGCTACCCCAGGGACCAAAGAGATCCATGTGCCCCCCCACCACTGCCAAACACACAGCCCAAGGGCCACCACCCCGTGCTGCCCCGAGTCATGCCCGTGAGCGCCCACAGAAGTGTCCTACTCACGCAGGCCTGGGTCCGCGGCGGGGGCACCACTCTGCGCCTCCTGCAGGTTCCATGTGACTCTCTTCACCAGCGCTTTAGCCCGTAGGAGGGGGGGCTGGGGGGGGCCTTCCTCCTTCCCCACGGGCACCGCGCCCACAGCCCGGCTTCCCAGGGCGCCGGCCACCACGGCGGCCCCAGTGGCCTCCTGCTGGAGCCCGGGCCTCTCTTCAGGGCCCTGTGCCCGGGGCGGGGCCTGGGCGGTGTCTTCACCGTGGATGGATGACACCTCCCGGCGGATGACTGCCACGGCCAGGCTGGTGTCCTGCTGGTGCCCGCCGGCCGGCGGGATGGAGGGAGTGGGGGGGAGGTCCAGCTCTGGGGAGGAGTCTGTGCTCTCAGGGGAGGGCGGGGAGCTCATGTCATCCAGCTGCATGAAGAAGGCTTCGCTTGAGAAATCCTCAAAGATGTGTCCTGCCTCGACAGAGTCACCGTAATCCAGGTCCTCGGGCGGATGGCCCGCCGGGGCCTCTGGAGCCACCTTGTGGGTTTCGGCCCCAGCTGGGGAGGCGTCTGCTCCTGCCGGGGCCAGCGGCCTGGCTGGCAGCTCCTGGTCAGGCTTCTGCTCCTCCTGGAGAACAGGCGCCAACTTCCTCTCTGGAGAGCGAGGCCTTGGTCGCCTCTCATGGGAGCGAGGACGCTGGTGCTCCCGGGACCTGTGCTCTGTGCTCGGCGACCTCGGTGACCTGGATCTACGCTTCCTCCTCTCGTGGGAGCCCCACCGGGTTCGGGGCCGCTCCCGGCTCCTCTCTCGAGGGCTCCTCTCCCTTGGGTGCCGGTGCCTCCGGGCTCTCTCTAGGCTGCTGGGGGGAGAGCACTCCCGCCCCCGAGACCTGGACCCTGACCGCCTCCGCTTCCTCCTCCTGCTCTCCCTGCGTTCGTGGGAGGAGCTGCCGGGGCTGCCCGAGCGGGACCTGGATCTCCGCCGGCCGTGACCCCGGGAGTCCGTCTTCCTCCTGCGCTCATCCTTTGTCTTCTTCCGCTTGGCTCGCTCGTGGCTGCTGGAGTGGTCGCTAGAAGACCTCCGGCCCCGGGACTTGGTCTGCTGCCTCCTGGGGTGGTCATCCCCTACTGGGGGCGACACAGACCGTGAGCTCCTGTCCCCAGAGCGGGAACCCGAGCGGGAGCCCGAGCGGGTCCTCCTGTGCTCCCTGGATGTGGCTCGCTTCCTCTTGGCTTTCTTCCCGCCACGGGAGCTGGACGTGGAGCGGGAGCATGACGGGGACCTCAGCTCCACGATCCTGTGGGTGGTCATCTGTGGTGCATCAGGGCTGGGTGGGGCCTCCGGCTCGGCTACAGTCACGCACGTCACCATCCGCTCCTCGGAGCCAAAGAAGGTACTGCAGGGCAGCTGGCCCTTGTCCTCCCATGGCTCCGGCGGGGAGGGCCTCTGTGCCCGGGAGGCTGAGCCCTGATCCTCGCCCAGCCCCTCGCGCAGCCCCTCGCACTCCAGGTCGGAGGTCCCCTCGGCAGCCCCCTCGCCCCGGAGCTCCAGCCCGCTGGAGGAGGGCCCCCGAGGGGGCTCGGGCTCCGTCCCCAAGACCGTCTCCACGGTGTAAGAGGTGACACAGCGCACAGTCTGCAACATTGGGGCCTTCGGGCTGTTGATGGAGATGGTGCGTGTGATCTCAGACGGCAGGAGGCCAGAGCCCAGGCGCTCGGGGCTGCTGCCGGCAGAACTGGAGTCGGAGCCTGTGGGGTCAAAGGGGTCGTAGATCTCGCTCTTGAGCTGTTTGGTCTTCCTGATGGAGAACAGGGGCGACGGAGCCTCCTTCCTCTGCACCTTGTTGTCGACCGGCCGAAACGTGTTACAAAAGCCGGGATTGGAGAGTCTGCCGGAATGTGCTGTGTTCCCGGGAATATTGATCCTGAAGCTCTCAAAGGTCGAGCTGACCCCCTTCCCCTTCGAGGGTCCCAGTGAGGCGGGGGACTGGGAGCCGCCCCCGGAGTGCGGGCCAGGGTCCTGTGGGCCCCTGTGGCTTGGCTCTCCCTCAGCTCTGGCACCATGGCCGGGCTGCCCAGGGCCCTCCCTGCCCGTGAGCCGGCTGATGCAGGAGCTGGGGATCTCGGCGCGCTGCTCGCTGGCGGGCGCCGCGTCCGTCTGTCCGCCGCCGCCGCCCTCCCTTCTGACCTTTGGTATCCGTGGTAGCTCAGAGATGTCGGGCCTCCTGGGAGCTGGCTTCAGGGCCTGGCCCAGCAACGCACCGGCGGGCGGCAGGTGACAGCAGCTACTGGGGGTCTTGGAGGACGCGGAGCTGGGAAGCAGAGCGCGTCGGCTGTCACTGTCCCATCGAGTGTCGTCCCTTTGCTTTAAGCCAGGCCCGCGCACGCCTGACAGGTTCTGAGTCTGACCAGACAGAGGGGTCACAGACGGGTCCAGTCTCACAGTCGCCCCAGTCCTGAGGGCAGGGACACGGGAGGGCGCTGGCCCGCCACGACAGCTCAGCCCCGCGCCCTGTGGCCCACTTCCCGAGTGCGGCGCTCGGGGCTGAAGGCAGGCCCTGGGCCCACGGTGCTCGGCGCCTTGGGATGAGCCGCCTGTGCTCCGAGGGAAGGAAACAGGTGCTGGAAGACAAGAGGTGAGCGGCCGTCAGTCCCCGCCGCCTGCTCCTCCAGCGCGAGCAGTGCGTCACCTGGCCCAGATCACAACGGCCTTCCCCTAAAAGCTGTGCTTTTAACTGCCTATTCCCCGGGCGCCTGGGGGGGCTCAAAGTGTCTCCCTTTGGCTCAGATCACGATCTCGGCCTCCTGCGACCGAGCCGTGTGTCGGGCTGGGGAGCCGGCTTCTCCCTCTCCCTCTGCCCCCCAACTCCCTGGCCTGCTCTCTGGAATCATGAATAAAACCTTTTAAAAAGTCACAATAAATAGATAAATAAAGGCCAGTTCCCCCTTCACCCCTGAGACCTCGGTGCACCTGGAGGTCTGGGCCAGTGCTCAGGTCTCACGTGCCACCAGAGATACTTCCTCATGGGTCTCATGGGTGTGCTCTGCACCCATGGAAAGTGTCCCTGCCAGTTACAGAGGCTTGTCATGGCAGGTAGGCGTGTGCGCCTGGGACAGGAAAGGTACAGCCAGCCCCATCCTCCATGGCTGGGGACCCCAACCCCAAAAACCTCCCAGGCCCGGCTACGTGGGGGCGGGATCTACAGGGGCTGGCTCTGTGGCTGTGGGAATGCACAGCAGCCACGTTACGACCACAGAGAGTCTGTGGGCTGGTCCAGAAACCCCATCATCACCTCGACTCTCAGCCTGTGAACTCTTTCAGAAAGGCAGGTAGAGTTAACGGAGAAGAAATGAGAAAACCGTGCCCCTTCAACGTCCATTCTGAGCAGAGAATGCGTTTTAGTTCAACTGTCTCCTTTACCACTGGCTCAGAGAAGAGCCAGGGGCGCATTCCCAGAGGTCAAGGCAGAGAGCGCGCCCGCACGGGCGCAGATGGGCTCCGCGTGGCAGCCACCTCACCTGCACTCTTGGCGCTGAGGGAGCCGTCCCGGTGGATGACGATGTCCGCCCCATTCATCATCAGCAGGCTCTGGCCCGACAGGATGCTCCCCACCAGGTCTGGGACAGGAGCCTCGTCCACCTCCGGCTCAGGCGCCGCGGCAGGAACACTCCTCCTGCAGGTACCGACTCGCAGCTGCCTCCCTGTGCCCAAGACCCTCACGCCAGGCGGGAGCCCCAGCCCCCCAGCACCCTGCAAGCGGGCAGCATTGCACACAGCCAGCAGCCCCCAAAAAGAAAAGCAGCCTGTTCGGAGGTGAGATCATCTGACGCTTCTGACCCCAAATGCCCCCAACAGTCCTGCGGCAGGGAGGGTGTGCAGTGGCGGCCTCAAGCTCCCATGGCTCCTCGCCCCCACCACACACCCAGACAGACTGCGGCACTTCCTCCCAGGCCAGGTGGAGCGCCAGCCCCTGTGGAGCCCCAGCCCCTGTGGAGCCCCGTGGTCTGGGCCGCCCCCCAGGACCATGGCCCCCTGCCCGCACACACCTGGAGAGCCCCACGGCCACGGGCCTGGCTACGGGCCGGTGAGAACGCAGCGCTGACTGGGACAGGACCCGCCTCTTGGCACTCAACGGGGAAGCAGGGTTTGCAGACGGCTCTTCACTGCTGGAGAGAGCACGCGGGCCGAAGGGATGCTGACCCCACACCATCGGAGGCCCAGGGAGACCCTAGGCCCCTCCTCGATGGCATATGCGGCAGCACTCGTGCCCCAAGTGGCACACGGGCCCCCTGGAGGGGCTTTGTGCCAGCAACAGCTCGCTGGGGCGGGTGTGCAAGCTGGACCTTCTCTGCTCGAGCAGAGGCGGGTGTAGGGCGCTCTGTCACACGCCGTGACTCTGAGGAGGGGCCCGCAATCGCCACCGTCGCTGTTCAAACACAACGTCCGAGGCCACTGCCCACAAGGAAAGGAGGGAGGTCGCCCTGCCCTTACCTGTCAAAGGGGTCCAGCTCATAGGGGTCTCCAAAGAGCGACAGGGAGGCCACGCCGATGTCCGCACGCATCAGCCCCAGAGAGGGGTCTGCCGGCTTGTGCACAGACGGGATGCAGGCTCCACGGGCCGGACCCCGGAGGCCCAGTGTCCGTGCGATGCGGGAGCGAGCTGTGGCTTCATTCTGAACCGAAGTCACAAAAGGCAAGGAATGGTAAGCCAGATGGGAGCTGAAGGGCTTCGTGTGTGTTAACAGCGTTTAGAGATTTTATTCCGACAGATTTAACGAGCGCATCTCAACACCCCCAACCTAACACACTGCAAAACTGCCCGCAGAAGCTGGGCACAGCTGGTGCACCGTGCCGCGGGGGCGTCGACCCTGCACACCTGGGACCCTCCCATTGCAGGGTGGGGGGTCCGACCCTGCACACACACTGCCAAGCAGCACGACAGGCTGTCCAGGTGACGGCTGCCTACACACCTGAGGAGCAGTGCTGGGGGACCTGCATCCCCACCCGGCAGGTATGCCACCAACCCTCCAGGACTTTCACATCGGCGGACCACCAGAGCAGCTGCTCGCTCTCATTGAAACGGAAGTGTAGGCTCTGTAAGTGTGCGCTCTACGCACTCAGGCCATCAGGCAACGACAAAGGTCCAGGTGTTAAGTTCACGTTCAGTAGCAACAAACACCTGCACGACGGCCACAACTGGGCTCGAACGTTTCATGTTAACGCGCTCCCAGCGCGGCAGGGAGGACGACCCTTCAGAGCTGGGACGCGTGACACAGGCGGCACACACAAGGAAGGGCCAGCCCTGAAGCCTGGGGGGTAAGAGAACCAGAGCATGGGGAACGGCGGGCAGCATTCCTCTCTCAACTCCCCCACAGCTCCCACCGGGCTCCCGGGCGCCAGGTGACCCTCCGCCTGCCTCCCGGACAAGCTGCTGGCCACGGCCACGCGGCCTCCAGACCCGCTGCGCTGCCCAGGGCCCAGCCCTGGGGTGTCAGGAGTCCCACGCAAGCCCTCGGGATGTCCAAAGGGTCCTGGGCAATCTCTTGTCTCAGCCCCATCTTTAATGTGCGCTGTGGAAATGTTCATTTTTATTGGTGGATCTCTAAGCAAATAGAGAAAAAGGGAGCTTTTTCTGCGCGACCCGCCACCTAGCCGCACGAAGGAACTGACGGCACACGGGGGCGCTACCGTCCGAGGCTACCTTTGACTTTTTCCCTTTTCTCTTCCTCACGCGACCCTGGCGCTTCTTAGATCTCGTCCCGGAGCTTCTGCTCTTCACAGACGACCTGGACTGCGTTTTCCTTCTTCCCGACACTTTCCTCCGTCTTCCTACAAAAAGCACACTGAGAGTCTATGCTCCCCTCCGTGCCCCGAGCCCCCCGGCCCTGCCCTGGGTGTCCCCCCTCAAGGACGCACTCTGCGCCCCCAGGACCTGGCACGAAGACAGTCACGTGCAGAAACAGGCCGTAGCGTCACCAGCATTTCCGCGAGGAGGAGCGAGGAGGCGCGGCGGCGGTGCAGAGCCACCTGCCAGGCCGGATTTTAAACCAGGGACTGTCCCACATCATTTGTCACACAGCAGAATGAAAGGAAAAGCCAAGCTACCAGCCCTGATGACACAGAGCGAAATGAAATGAGGAGCCCCAGGTACGCAGCCACCGGCTGTGACCCTGAGGCTGCTCCCGACGGACTGGGGTGTGGGGCACTGGCCTCACAGCTCCTGCAGCCCGTCCTCGAGACCAAACTGCCCACACTCTGCGCTTCGGCCCTGGTCCGGCTCAGGGACGCTACCATGGGCTCAAGAAAAACCCTCATTCCAGGATGCCCCAGCAGCCCCTGGAACCCGGTGGGGGCTTCAGCCTGGAAGGAGCAGCCTCTGCAGGGTCGGAGCAATGGGCCCTGGCGAAGTCTGCGGGGAATAACGCTCGCCACGGCCTTCGTGCAAGCTCTGGGCCCTCACAGCCCTGCCCAAACTCCACCTAGCAAGTGACTAGCAAGCGAGCTTCTGCGACGCAAACCCGGGCCTGGGGAAGGACTGGGATCCCACCCCACAGCGGGGAGGCCTCTCCCTGCCTCGGTGAGCCCAGCGGGGCCCACCTGCGCCCTCCGCCCGGCCGCTTGCAAACACAAATCCAGTCGGACGACAGTTTTGGGTGAAGCCGGGTGAAGGCGGGGGGACCCTGTGGCTCCGCTCCTGGCCGCCACAGCAGGAGGGGCGCCCCGGCCCCCCAGTTGCCCCCAGAGTCAGGAGCTCCCAGAGCCACTCACCGGGCGCGGCTGACAGTGTAGCACGGATCTTGCCAGGCTCTGGATTCAAATAAACTAGGTTTTAAAATTCTATCACATTTATGACACAATTAGAACCTTCAACCCTGAGACTATCTCACGGCGTTAAGGAGCCACTACTTGTCTTCTCAGGGGTCACAAGGATACTGTGCTTCAGCTCAAAGGAAAAAAGACTGCGTCTCTCAGAAACACATTAGAAAATACCTCCAGGGAAGAGGCCGATGACAAGAAAGAAAGATCTGCTTCGAGACCACACGGAAGGGAGCAGGTGAGGGGGACAAGTGAGGTCGAGGCCGGGCGATGCGGTGGCTGAGTGAGGACTCGCTACGCCCTTCTCCCTCTGCCTCCAAAGCTTTGACAGAAGTCTGCAGAAGCGAAAAACTCACTAACAAAACCAAAACAAAACGAAACAAAACAGGAAACCAAAAAAGAACCCAAAACCAAGGTGCCTGGGTGGCTCAGTGGGTTAAGCCGCTGCCTTCGGCTCAGGTCATGATCCCAGGGTCCTGGGATCGAGCCCCGCATCGGGCTCTCTGCTCAGTGGGGAGCCTGCTTCCTCCTCTCTCTCTGCCTGCTTGTGATCTGTCAAATAAATAAATAAAATCTTTAAAAAAAAAAAAAGAACCCCAAACCAAAGAAAAACTACCAGGCAAAAGGGAGCAAGCCAGACGCAACCAACGACAGAAGAACTGTTCTCCGCTGCATGAGCACAGGGGACGGGGGTGTGGCCTGTCCTCGGTAGGGTGCGCGCTGGGGACCAAAGCAAACACCTCCAGTCCTGCCTCGTGCACCAGTGCTGGCAAGACCTGAGCTGTTCTGAGGCTGTTCTCTGGGCAAGGAGACGGGTGAGCAGGGGCACCAGCGAGCACTGAACTGCCACGTTTCTGACACAAACACCTGAAGATGCAGATGACACGCTACGAAACCCCATAACCTTCGTTCAGTCACGTCACGAACGGCACGACCTTAGCATGGATTTCCCAGCTCTGTCCACTAGAAAGGGCTGGAAGGGAAGGCCCACCCTGGTGGAGAACACACGCACAGAGCGCGGTCGCACGGCGGGGAGGCCCACAAGTGCAGGCTGCCCACCCCCACACCTCCGCAAGCCACAGAGCCAGACAGTACTCGGGTCTCTGCCCCAAAAGTGGGGAACGCAGGGCACGGGAGGGCGTGTCACATACCCCGCGGGCACAGCGACGACAAACGCCGACCATCCCCAGGACTGCAGGAGGGGGGTGCGTGTGCTGCTGTCGGGTACGGAGCCACAGAACCCTAACTGCATCTTCCCCCCGTGAGCCCCCCGTCTCCTTCCCCAGGAGAAACCGGGCACCTGCCGGCAAGCCACGAGGACATTCAGAACACTCGCAGCAGCTCTGTCCCATCAGCCCAAGCAGAACACAAGCCAGGCGACCGGCCTCAGGAAACCCGTCGACAGACTACGGCATGTTCAGGGGACGCTGACCCTCCGCAACAGAACCTCTTTCACCACGGGCTCCGAGAGCACCATGCCACGCCACGTGACAAGCCACTGTGCGCTCGGGAGGACCTCACGGACGTCTGAAAACGGGCAAAGCTAGTGTCCAGGGCGAAGGGCACCCGCTGGGAAGGGAAGGGCCGGGTGGGGCCACAATGGCCCCGCTGTCCAACCTGGATCAGTGCCTCAGATCATGACCCACCGAGTAAGCCAGTCTGCTGACAACCGACAGGGAGAAGCAGAGCTCCCCACCGGAGCCCATGCCTGCTAAGGGTCAGAGCTTGAGCCGGACCCTGGAAGCCACCCGTCGCACTCTGCGGGCAGGGCCGGTGTGGGGTCGGGTGGGTACTGCCCACGAGAACCCCAGGGCTTCTTCCCGGGAGGTGCCTACTGACACCAGGCAAAGACAGGACTTACCGGGACAGAATCAGCAGAACGAACACAGAAAAAGACAAGAAGCCCCTGAATTAATCAGTTCAATGGCTCCCACAGAGAAAGGCCCAGAAGCAGGGGCTTCCTGGTGTACCGCTGCATCCGGGGGGAAGCGAGACGGTTCTGCCACCAAGGCCTACAGAGTGCTTCCCAAACAACTGGGGGCGGCCGAGTCGCCGGATGCGTGTGCAGGAGGCCTGCGGTGGATGGTCAGAAGGCCTGGGCGGACCCCACCAGCCCGGCCCACGGAGTGTCTGTGCCGTACTTCTGTGATGTGAAAACACCAGCGTGCAGAACGTGACGCGGCTCTGCGGGTGAAGCTCGTGGGAGGCGAGCACGTGGCCGGCTGCTGCCCAGGGACACACACGCGCGGCCCGCAGCGGAGCCACCACTCCCGGGCTTACCTACTCTCCTCCTGCGCTTGGCGGCGGCTCGGGGCGTCACGGGGCGCTGGTACACAGCAGAGCTCAGACCCGCAGCGACAGCCTCGATGGTCTCGTCCAGCAGAGAAGACACGAGGTGCCGTGGGACATGCTACACGGCAAGGACGGCGCCGTCAGCAGGGCGCCCGCCCATGGGCTTCTCACGCAGGCCCCGTGCCCTGAGGAGGACTCCGGGCAGGACCCCAGCAGGGGCGGCACCACCTGGGAGCCCCTGAGGGACCCAGTGCCAGCCCCACCAAACCGACCACGGAAGCCGGGCGCCCCCGGCCCGCCAGTAACAGACCGAGCGGGGGCGCCCTTCTTGCTTCCGACAGACGCCGCGCGCTCCCACGGGCAGGCCGGGGCCGGGGAGGGCCTCCTGAGACGCGAGTCGGGGTGACAAGGAGCCGACTGTGCGGGCTGCCAGCCACAGCGGGGGCCCAGGGAGATGGGGCGCGAGGCGGACACAGGAGGGAGGGAGGCAGGACTGCAGGCATCTGTGACGGGGCGCTGGGGCAGTCGCCTCCGCCAGGTCCTCTCACCCGACTCCCTGAGCAGCCAGACAGCAGAGAAGAGCCCCCCCTCCACTCCACCCCCGGGCCAGGGCTGTCCGTGGCTGGTGTTCCCACAGGGCCCTGCACCCCGAGGGGCTGAGTTGGGCACGGCTCCACGGCGGGACCGGCAGCCTCAACCGTGGGCGCCCACCTGAATCCTCCTGGCGGTGGAGATCCGGTTCCGGTTCACAGTCGCTCGGACCCTCTCGCTCTGCCGCGTCCTGGCAATAGCACGGGTCCTCCCCGCGTGGGGCCGAAGTCGGCTAGTGGTGGGCACCACGTCAGCCAAGAGCAGGGAGACCTCCTCCTCACTCACAGGACCCGCATCTGGGAAGAAGGTGCATCCTGGACTGATGTGTGTCTGCCATGGCCTTGGCCTGGCAGGGGGCATCTCCCCGGGGTCCTGGGCTGCCCTGACAGAAAACCCTACAAGTTCTCCCAGAAGGTGAGGGGGAGGCGGCACCTATACCTGCCGCGGGAGCAGCTCCAGGCGCAGCACATTCCGGACAGAACCACTCATCCACTGGCACCTCCTGGAGAGGAGGGTCCAGACACTCCATGTGGTACCTACAGGAACGAGGAGCAGACGGGGCTTTAGCACCACTGTCACGATCCCGGGAGCCACCACCATCATCCTGATGTGTCCCAAGACTGCCATGCCCCCGCTGTAGACTGAATTGTGACTCCCAGTCCCCATGTCGAAGCGCTAATACCCAAAGTCGCTGCATTTGGACATGGGGTCTCGGGAGTGGTGAGGTTACCTGAGATCATAAGGGAGGGGCCCTGACCCACGGACCGGGTCCTTGGGAGAGAGAGGGACCCAGTGCTTCCTCTCCCCACCGGAGAAAGGGCCTTGAGCGCACAGCGAGGTGCTGCGGGCAGCTTCCACCTGGAGCATCTCGCCGAGCTGAGCTTGGGGACGCGATGCAGGCCGGCCCGGTCAGAGGTCCACATGCATCGGATGGGAGACACGAGGCTCCCTATCTTCCTGCATCCTTCCCTGGGGCACGCTGGCTATCTCCGCCCTCCAAAGGGGGCTCAGCGGCTCCGGAATCCTCCACAGGAGGTGTACTGCGTGGAAGGATGGGCGCAGGTGGCCTCGTGATGGAGGGCAGTTCTATCCCGTGGGGGGCGTGCGGCCAACCATGGCCGGTATCCTGCACCTGCCTGCACCTGGAGCCTCACTTCTGGCTGGTTATGGGACCTCAGCTTGTCCTTCCCCGCCCCACGGTCACTCGGCAGCCCCAAGAGTTTCAAATGTTGGCACCACATCCTTCACAACCCAGTCCGAGGAGCCAAGGGAGAAAGGCAGGTTCTGTGTGCTGAGAGCAAAGAGAAACGGGGCCCAAGCCCAGTCTCCCAGTGGCTTCGACCCAGTCTTCAATGAAAGCAGCTTGGGAAGATTCACTTCACCGCTGGCATGGGCTGCCCATGCCAGCCTCTCCACCTTCACGCCAAGACCCCAGACAGCCCTGAGCCAGATGGACACCCAAATGGAGTCCCCACTAAGTCCCTGAAGACCCGAGCTCAGATCCTGAGCAGCTGAAGGACCACCTGCTGGTCACGGGGTTGGGGGGGGGGGATGTGAGGACCCAGGGAGCCAGGCTGGGGGAGGACTTCACAAAAGGGCCACAGGGACAGGAGTGGGGGCTGGGAGGCCCCTCCTGGAAGGCAACCTGGCCAGTCCAGGCCAGCATCAAGTCCTGGGGAGCACCCCAACACCCCAAGTAGATCCCAGCCTCAGAAGATCCTTCTGAGAGCTCCGTGGTCACAAGATGAGAATTAGGAATTGCGCAGCTTCTCACAAAGCGCTCCAAGGACCCGACACGGCTCACTCCACGTGTTCCTCAGGCCAAGGTCCAGGGCCTCGAGGGGAGGCCACTGCTGTGTGACAGGTGCCCGGCCCGGCCAGCCTGTGTCCTGCGCAGTCCGTGCATAGGCAAGACTGGCTGGGGACTCACAGAGGGAGGGTCACAGAGCAGCCACCTGGACAGGGGCACAGCTCTATCCCCAATTCCCCGCACAGCGGGGTAGACCAGGCACCCAGAGCTGGCCTCCTGCCTGCAAGGACCACAGTGACGTCCTCAGTGGCGTCTCTGGTGACTCAATGCCTTTCCGTTCAACTGCAAGTTTCAAAAAAATCAGGGATAATCTGTACTTCACTTCCAGTAATAGTGCAGGATCTGTCACACACATTTGTGTATCGACAGCCTTGTGACTCTACTTCCAACGTAACGGAGTCATTTCGGGAAAAGACGAGCGACAACGACAAGACGCGGCAGGCGGCGGGTAAGAGCGGCGTGGGGGCGCCTGGAGGCACGAGACCCCTATGCGCTTAACGTTTTAGATTCACCAGGATTTTTACGTACTTGAGCTTTCTTACCTGCTAAATAATTCAAGCACGGAAAATACAAACATCCATACGTTAAATTCACAAACATACTTTATAAGAATAAAAAAGTTAACAAAGCTGTGAAAAGTCCTTACAAGCCTCTGTCCAGTGTCTAAGATTACACAGAGACCCCGGCGCAAAGCACTGAGGCCATGGGCCCAATTCAGAAGCGGCAGGGCACGAGCCGCCCGTGAGCAAACGTTCGAACGGCCTCACCCGGGCTCTCCGGCCGCTGCGGAGGGGCAGAAGGCACCGGAGTCTGGCATCCGGCTGGGGGGCCCTGGGCTACAAGAGCAGAGGCCAGTGGCCAGGACCACGGACAGCCCTTCCCACCCCAGATGGCCTCTCCTATAGCACCCGGTTGCTCCAGGCCCCAAATGGCCACAAACACGGGGCAGGACCGGTTTTGCATGGAAAGCGAGCTCTGAGAGCGAAGCTGCCTGCTCAGACCACGCTTCCTCAGCTTCCCGCCCGTACTCAGGCAAGACTGTACACGAGGCACAGGGGATGGCAGAGCAGGGACTGGTCTCGGGGGTTTGCAGGACGCCGAAGGCACCCCCTTCTATCCCCCAGACTCACAGCGACCAAGGAGCAGGGGGCAGTCAGACACACCTGCCCCCGGCCCCCCAGCTGGAGCACCCTGAGTGGAGCACTCACACGGCACGCACGCCGGCAGCCCCTCGTGGAAGGGCACACGGGCAGAGCGTGCCAGCCGCGAGGGCGGCCCCAGAGAGGGAGGCCCCAGAAGGTGTCTCAGGGAGGTCCATGCACAGCGCGCATCAGCTGTCTGGCCGGCGCGGGAGGCGCAGGGCAGGGTCAGAGCCCGGGCCAGCCTGCAGTGGAACAAAGCGAGCGCCTCCAGGGCCAGCTCTGAGTCCCCAGGGCTCGAGACTTCCTCCTGCTGCTTCTCAGCCCAATCCTGAAAAGGGCTACCTGCAGCCCAAGAGGAAGTTCCAGACCTGCCAGCCCCGTGGGATTCTCTCATTACCGCCTGTGCCCCGAGACGCTGCCGCAGCCCCGTCACCACAAGCTTACAGACTGATCTGCGGACGTCCAGTGGCAGCCCCTGGGGGAGTCCCTGAGAAGAGGAACCACGATGGAAGGAGGCTGGGCAAAGGCTCCCAGGAGCCAGGGCCTGCTGGACACAGGGCTCACCTGACCTCATAAAAGGCGGGGTCCCACACAAGTCCTTTGTCTGGGCCCCCGGGGCTGCTGACCGGCCCCAAAGACCCCAGCTTTTCTGTCTTGATGTGTTACATGCATCTCTGTAAGGAGCCTCACGATATTTGGAAGGAACAGGCCGAGAGTATAAACGGCAGGGAACGGAGGAGCCCGGGAGGTCTGCCGGCTACCAACCGGCGGCCTGGGATTCAGGTGCTCCCGACACAGCGGGCTTGGCCTCGGCGACCGCAACCGCAACTGAGGGGAGGAAGCCCAGAACACAGGGCTTCCTGTGGCACTTCCCAGCCGTAAGGGACTAGGGACAGCAGAAGGGGCTCAGGGCCCTTCGGAGCCACCACGAGGAGGGCCCCAGGCTCACCCGGCGTCACAGCCGTCACAGAGGAGCAGACGGTCCTCCCGGTCACTCCTGCCGCACACCTCACAGAAGGTTGGGTCTTCTTCCTCATCCTCTCCGGCTCTGGCATTCTCCACTGGAATCTGTGAGCAGGAGAGCACTGCTGGACACACGGCAGGTACAGCCCAAACTGTGAAGCAGACCGCGCAGCCTCTCCCTGCCGGTGGTGGGGAGGGGCCGCAGAGCGGAGGGAGCCGGCAGCCACAAGCCAGGACACTGGCACTGGAGCACGAGGAGGGAGCAGGACAGAAGCAGCAGGCCTTTCCTCTGGTGAGAATGACTGTACGACCCGGCAAAGACAGGGAGACACAGATGCCAAGGACACGGTCCTCACATGGGCCGCGGCACTGGGACAGTCCCAGCCCCATGTGGGGCCGGCCCTCAACATGCAGGCTCAGAGATGTGGTCCTCGGAGCTTCCGTCATCCGAGCCTTCACATGTGCGAGGTCTGGGGACACAGTCCCCTCAGATGGGACACCACCTCTGCACCCCACCTGTCTCCCCACGCCACAGGGCACAGCCTCTGCCTCTCCTCCTCCTGTCACACACACACACGGCTTTTTCTCCAGAGCCGGGCAGGTGACTCCCACACCGTGGCTCCTGGACCTTCTCGAGCCGGGCTCGCTCATGGGCTGCCAGGACCTCTCTGCACACCCAGCAAGGGCTCAGGGTCCAGTCTGGGTAAACGGAGGCTGCCCACCCGACGTGGGAGGCGCTCCCGGGTGGAGGAGAACAGAGCGCCTGGGCCAGGGCCAGAACCGCAGCTGCCTCCTGCAGCACAAACCAGAGCCCAGCAAGGGCCCGAGTGCCCGCACACCTCGGGCTCCAAGACGAAACGGCAGGCCTACCGCCAGGAGCTCCGCGTGCCTCTACAGAGCACACACCTAAGAGCAAAGGAGAACCTCTGAGCTGCCCAGTGCCGTCGGCCGTGTGGGCGCCCCGCGTCGGCCGCGGCGCAAGAGAAGCAGGGAGGCGGAGGGAAGGCAGGTGGGCGTGGGGCAGAGGACGCCTGAGAAACGGCCACTGTCTGCGTCACCCAGAACCAGCGGCCAAGGCAGCTCCTCCATCAACCGGCGTCGCCCCTACAGGCTGCAGAGGGCCCGCAGTGGCTCCCTGAAAAGCACTTGGCCAACACGATCCCTTCAGGAAACCGACGGGCCCTGCAAGCACGTTCTCCCCTCACACAGGGACCGACGTAAGACGGCGCGGGGGGCTCGACCGCTGCACCTCTGCTTACCTTCTTCAGGATTTTACCACCGAACCGGGCTCGAATACAAATACACTTAAACACAGTTCGATCGACTGGACAGGAATTGGCATTCTGTAAGAGATAAAAGTTGTGTCAGGATCCCGCAGGATCATTTTCTCCATTCAAAATGAAGAATTCCCTCAGGGGTCAAAACCTCACTATAACCTGATCATCCAACCTTCACTTAACACCAGCCCAAGAGGTACAGGGGCTCCTGTCCTGCCCCGTCTTGGGTCTGACCCTCAGGGACTCCTGTGGTGTGTCTCGTGGTGGAACCTGGCTCCCGGCAGGCCTCGCTTAAGTCCTCCCGGCGGCCCCGACTCGGGGTGAGGAGCCCTTCCCTGTCCTGACAGGGGCCCTGCATCTTCTTCCGACGGCTTCAGAACACGGCTCGCTCGCTTCCGATCTTGAATCCAGGGGATGCTGTGTGCGCGCCGCAAGCCGGGCCCGCCTTCCTTCCGTCTCACACACACGTACCGAGCCCCTCTCTCCCTCGTGCGAGACGCTGCCTGCTGCCCACCATGTGTGGCAGGACCTGCAGGTCCCCACCACGCTCCCGGGGCCTGGTCTCCATCCCGGGGCAAGTCCGGTGCACTCACTGCCGTTTCATAAATCTCAATAGCCGGGAGGGGCTTCTCCCTTTCTTGAAAGAACCGGCAAGTCTTGGTATTTTCCTGCTATTTTCCGTCCCTCCTCTCCACACTTCACAATGCTTTGAGGGCCCAGGAGGCCCCGGGGTCGCCATGGCCATCTCTTGGAGCTGGCACTTCCCTCCAGAAAGTGCTTTCTTCATTCAGACTCAATGGTCTTAGAAAAGGTCTTCACAGGTCTCACGTGTCTTCCGATGACTCGCTTCTGAGTAGGACTTTTCGTCTGTTTATCCTGTGCTCAGCCATTCGCTGCGCTTCATGTTCTGACAGTTCTGGAAAACGTCTGTCGACAAACTTACTTGTGACGAGAACCTTTTCCTACATGACACTTCTACCTGTATTTTCTCCTCCTGCTAATCCAGTATGATACCAACTAGAAAACCAGCACCTTGTCAGGCTCCTCAGTTTATAAGGCTTTGGTTGCGAAAAAAATTTAACCCTTCATCTAACCTGTGCCATCAGGTCCAGCCCCACAGGACAGGAAGCCCTGGAACGACACAGTGCGGCAGCAGACAGGTGAGGTGGCCTCAAGGCAGCACAAACATGGCCAAGGTCCAAACTCCTGAGCTGTCTGGAAACACGGGAAGCAGGACTGGAGCGGTGGGGTCACTGTTAACCTCGCGAGGGAGGTGGAGGCATGGAGATCCACTACACACAGCATCCGTGTGGGTCGAGTTCCAGGCTGCCCAGAGGAGGACAGATGGCTCCTGAAGGCAGGGACGGGCGGGGGTGGGGGCGCTCATCACTTCTCCTGTCCTCTTCTTCATCTTCAGGGTTTTTCACAGTAAGTAGTTTAAAAAGTCGGAAGAGGGTTACTGCTGCTCAAGTTCACCATCGGGCTGGGGGGGGGGGTTGCGCACCTGGGGGGCTCAGTCAGTGACACCTCTGCCTTCGGCTCAGGTCACAATCTCAGGGTCCTGGGATCGAGCCCTGCATCGGGCTCCCTGCTCAGCAGAGGGCCTGTCCCTGTCCTCCCAACCTGTGCTCTCTTTCACTATCTCTTTTCTCAAATAAAATCTTCTAAAAATTAAAGTTCATCACACAATATACGGTTTCTGATACGTTCCCTTTATCTGTCTTCCGGTGGGCTCCCTGTCCTGCTGGTTGTCATGACTCGGTGCCGAGCTCCGTCCCACGCTCTGTCTGTGAGGTCACGACATACCGGGCTGCCTCTGCCAGCCACAGACTGCCCGGAGTCATTCGGGATTCCCGCACACAGGTCCCCACGGGGCACTGACCCAGAAGTAACGTTTCTCTCTCCCGCCTCCTCATCCCATGCCCCACGGGCACAACACCCCACACTGAGCTCTCCTGGAAACCCCAAGAGTCAGGAGCACACCAACCAAAGTGAAGAGCACGCAAGGAACCAATGCTACGGCCTCCGTGTCTACCGCGGAACAGAGCGCGCCACGGGCAAGAGGCCGGCGACTGCAGGGTCACTCGTAAATGGAGACAGGTCATCCTGAAGGAAGGACGGACCCCAGAGAAGCTGCCTCCTCACCTTGGACCATTCGACGATACAATCCAGGCAGAAATAATGGGCACAGTTCTCCGGGGTCCCCACAGCCTGGTCCCTGAAAGTATTGAGACAAATCGGGCAGCTCTCGGAATCATCGTCAGAACTGAATGCGCCACTGGCTTCCAACTTCCCCTGAGCGTCCACCACAGCCACCAAGGCCTCCGCGCCCTCTCCTCTTCCTCCTTCTTCTTCAGAGTCTTCTGAACCTTGAAAAAGGAGAAATGTGACTTTGCGAGCTGGAGCCCCGGAAGCAAACAGGCCACAGCGGCATGCAGGAAGGCACGTTTCTAAATCCTGTACTCAGGGGACAGACACCTTTCTGACGCCCTGCCCGACAGGCCCACCCCTGGGCACCTCACTGAGGTGGCTTCCGAGCTAAGAGGATGGGGTGCAGCTGAGCGGCCATCCCGGCTCCACAAGCCCCTCCCTTGCTGCGGAAGCCGAACACTCCCCATCAGGGCAGCTGCCAGGGGCCCGCCCCCGTCGGACAACGGCCCCTGCAGAGCACAGCAGCCTCCAGAGAGGGCCACACACCCCCAAAACCCTCCCCCAAACACGGTCTTAACAAACCATCTGCCTCCACACGAGACCTTCCTTACAGGTCTATTGCTTTTTCTTTGGGGATGTAGGGGCCATGGATTCCTAACTGGACAATATGGCAGTTCTGATCAATTTCTGAGAGGTTCTGGGGCTGGATCCGGACCAGCAACAAAGGGAGACACTGTCAGTTCAACACAGCGGTCAGCGTATGCAAACTCCACGAGAGGTTCAAGTTCACCTGTGCGGCAGGAGCATCCTCACAGGGCCCAGGACACAGCCACATCCAATCCCTTCCAGGGCAGACAGAGCCCGTGGCTCCCCTACAGGCCTGCTGCAGCGTGGCCGAGGAAGTACTCTTTTCCCAAACAGGTGCATCCTTTAAAAGCCATTTTCCCCGGATGGTTGCAGAGAAAGAAGTCAGAGCGATATGCGCCTGCAGGCGTGGAAGCAAGCAAGCAGCTCTGTGACCTGCCTGCCGGTCAAGGGAGTGGCCTCCAGGAGCAGAGGACAGTCCCCTGCCGACAGCCAGCCAGAGGTCACGACTTCAGCCCTACCCTCTCAAGGCTCTGAATTCTGCCAACAAGCAGTGCCCTTGGAGGAGGAACCTGAGCCTCCGGTGGGCCCTGTAGCCTCGTGACCCCCGATGCTGGCGAGTGAGACCTGGGCAAAGGACCAGCAACGCACACCGGGACTGCTGACCCTGGAAACACTGAGGTCACGAGCACACTGTTCTGAGCTGCTGGTTACACAGCACGAAAATAATACCTAATGAAACTGGTATGCAAAAGTTTTGAAAAGGGCACGGGGGAAGCTGCTCGAGAGTGGGCTTCTCTCAGCTTTCCTGCTTTGCTAAGGGCAGAGCGAGCACAAGGGGGTTCAGTCCAGGCGGTCAGATTCTCCCTATGGAATTCCGAAAGGCAAAAGAATTGGCCATCTCAGGGCCGCGAGGCCCTGCGCAGCATCTGGAGTGCGACGGCAATGAGGGACGGCGACCAGCAAGGACGGGAGCCGTAAAGACCCACAGGGTGTGCGGGGACCTGAGCCGTCTACCTCCGTGCGCCCCTCCGCAGGGGCTGCCGACGATGGTCCTGCCTCACTAGGGGATCAGTGAGGAAGGTACGGACGAACACAGGGTCCCCAAGAAGGGCACGGTCCATGCCGGAGCCAGAGATGGGGGTGCCCGGAGGCTGCAGCCTGAGCAGGCCACTGTCACTGCCACTCCCTCGTCCGTCACAGCTCCCTGTGGAGTGGTGTGCGCTCGGCCTGGAGGCTGGGGGTCAGGCCACAGATCCGAGGCCAACGTTCTCAGTTTTTGTGGTAAGACTTTTCTAATACATTTTTTTAAAGATATATATTTTTTTCTTTTTTTTTTTTGACAGACAAGGGAGTACTAGTAGGCAGAGAGGCAGGAAGAGAGAGAGAGGGGACAGCAGGCTCCCCGCCAAAGCAGAGACCCCGATGTGGGACTCAATCTCAGGACCCGAGATCATGACCTAAGCCAAAATCAAGAGTCCAACACTCGACTGAGCCACCCAGATGGCCCTTTCAAGTAGCTGACACCTGAAGTTGGAAAGGCAGCAGCTGCTCTCGCGCTAGCCGTTTACAAGATGAATGCTACGGCAAGAAAAGCAGCAAGCAGAAAGAGCTGCTCTGGGACGGGCCAGGCCTGCAGGATACAGGAAATGCCCCTTAGGAGATTCCCCTTCTCAAGGTCTGACTGCACTTCCCGGAACCTGCTCAGGATAGGCCGCCGCCTGTTAGCAAGGCTGGTGCCGAAGGAGCCAAGGGCACTCCCGTAAGCAGACGGGCCTGTGAGCCACGAGCAGGGCTCAGGCACTCCCTCCATGCAGCGCCTCCCCACCTGCAGGCCTGGCACCCGCATCCCCCTCCCTCCTGGGCACTCGGCTCTGTGCCACCTGTCCGTTTCCAGCAGCACTCGGTCCGCTACCGCCAGCCCCTGCCTCCTGTCTTCACAACACAGCTTAGACGGGCCTCTCTGGAAGCTTCTCCTCTCCACTCTAGGCCCACAGAACCCCTCTTCTGGCGATGCCCCATGTACCTACTCTTGCCATGGACTACCCTTGTTATAACCACTTCTTTCCATCACTGTCTTTGCTGCTAAGTGTTGAGCTCAGGAACAGCAGGTCAGCGGGCTTCTGCACTCCCTCCGGGCCCCACCCAGATTCTCTGGCATCCAGCAGGCCCTCAAACCTTTGCTGGAGGGACGAACCTCCTGCCTTCAGCTCTGCCAATGCCAAGAGACTGTGCCTGAGACCTGCTGCAGGTCAGCCCAACGCCACACGTCAATCGTGGGGGACAATCAGAAGAACTCTATTCGTGACCTGCAAACTCAGGACATACTTTCAGGTCCCTGTGTGCAGCATCCGAAATCCAACTGTGGACGAGTAAGTCACCAACACGCACAAAGTTGCAAACTCACATCCGCTCATGCTGCTGCAACCCTGTTCCTTCAGGAGCCCGTTACCTTTCTGTAACATTCTAACACTGCCAACTGCAAGAGCCCAGAGAGACCATGATCTGCAGATGGTACTTGCTTTAGGACCATGCCTCTCTCCCGACTTGATGACTACTTCCAAAGCCTAGCGCCCTATCAGCAGTTAGGGCCAAGTGCGCCCTCCCTCTCTGGAAGGTGAGCCCAGCGGGTCTCAGACAGGGTGGCCTGGCCTGGGGGCCTTGGGAAGCCATGCGGCAGCCAAGGTGGCTAGAGGGACAGGGAAGGAGGTGCTGTGAGCCCAACCAGAGTCCCTTATGGCAACATTCCCTATGCAGAAGTTCGAGGGCACAGAAGTCAACCGGCACGAAGGGGCTAGGAATTCCTTAATGAAATCACTGCCTGCGCTCGTCAGCTCTCGGGGGCTCTGGTCAGAAGAATGAGAGGAAGCCACGAATGGCTACACTGAGCTGGCCTGTTGAGAGTCCTGGCCAGGTGGCCCTGGGCCACGGCAAGCCTCTGCTCACTGTGCTGGCAAATCCACTCCACTGGGCTCACCCCAAAAAGACCCCAGTTCGTGCTGCTCCGCATTCCTAAACATTTTAATCTTTAACGAAGTTGTGCTGTTGGGACGCCTGGGTGGCTCAGGTGGTTGGACGACTGCCTTCGGCTCAGGTCATGATCCCGGAGTCCCGGGATCGAGTCCCGCATCGGGCTCCCAGCTGCATGGGGAGCCTGCTTCTCCCTCTGATCTTCTCCTTGCTCATGCTCTCTCTCAAATAAATAAATAAAATCTTTAAAAAAAAAAAAAAAAGAAGCTGTGCTGTCAAACTGAACTCTGAAACAAAGGACCACAATGAAGGTGAGCCCCTGCCCTGGCAGAGGGGAGGCCCGCTGGGAGTGTGGCCCTCCGCCGGCCAGTGTGGGCCACCAACCCCAGCACCGCTCCGTCAACAGTGGTCCCCGTCCCGGCGAGGGACAGCGGGAGGCCGCGCAGACGGCGGCGCTCTCACCGGACGGGTCCTCCAGGCCCCCATCCTCGTCCGCTCCGTCCGTGCTGCAGCTGCACTCGCTGCCCGTGTCGTCCTCAGAGCCCCCGCCGGCGCCGTCACTGCTTTCTTCTACAGCAAAAGAAGTGGAGACAGGGCCCCCGAGAAAGTGTCACAACCAAGGCAGCGACGGGGGACGCCGCCTCCCGGAGGCACGGAGGTGCCCGAAGCGCCCACCAACGGACTACGAGCAGCTGCCCCCATGGGTGAGGACAGAAGCAGGGAAGCACGTCCTCTCACTCTGCTTACATCTGGGCGACTCAGCGGAGCAGTAAGATAAACGTACGTAGCCCTCACGCAGTCAGAGACAAAGAAGAACTTAGAAAAAGGAGTAAAAGTTGAAAACTGACCCACGCACATAACCCTCCAAAGGGACCCCGCACACGAGGCAGCCCCGCTGCTTCTGAGAGGTATGAGCCGCAGCCCCCTGCGCCCCGCCCCGGCTGGGGAAGAAGGGGTGGGAGACTGGCTCACCAGCACTGCTGGCCAGGGCGGCGGGGCTGAGTCGCCGGCGTCTGGCCGGCCCTGGGCTTCGGTCCACAAGTTCGTCCAGACTGTCGTCATCCATCCCTGGACATTGGCGTTCGGCTCTGAAATAAACCAGAGTCAGGAAGTTCTCAACTGTCCCAAGATGCAACGCTCCCCTCCTGAAAGCCCGACAGTCCCTCGGCACACAGCATGACCCGGTGACAGGTTCGTCCGGAGGACAGGGAGGCCGAGCCGTGAGAGAAAGCAACTTGAACTGCAAAGCTGTGCACAGGTAGGAGAGAAGACCCTGATTCTCACCTACAGAGCAAAAAACTGAAATCCCAATTTACGACGAGCTAAGTAAGCTTCAGTCTGGCACCTACGGCACCTCACCAGTCCCAAGGAATCCTGACGCCAGGCTTATAAGCTGAGGCAGAGCAGGGATGTCAACCTAGCGGGGTAGGTGTCAGAAGGGTGGAGGGGCTAAGAGGACCCTGTCCCTGCACTCTCCTGCCCTGTCGCTCTTGGCCAGCGTTGGCCAGCCTGACCTCCGCGCACCAGGGGCTGCATGTCCGCTGAGCTGTTCTGACCGCACCCCCCCACGGGACACAGAGTCCAGGCTCATCTCTCAGACACCATGGCCACTTTGCTCTTGGGCTCGTGATGTCCAGGAGCCCTGTCCTGCCTCCTCTGTCCTGTCACTGCAAGAACAACACAGAAGACCGAGACAGATGACCTCACAAATGTAGCAAAACACATCTACCTCCATTGCCAGACCTCCAACTTCTGACCTCAAATAAGGGCTCCTTTCTCAACAATGCTCTACACTTCATCTCCCAGATGACTCTCAGAGGAAACGCTTCCCACAAGGAGTCCCTCAGGTACTTACAAAGCCAGGACGAAGAAAACCCTCCCTGGGGTATGGTGTGCTTTAGGCCAAGTCCACTCTCCATGGTCAGAGGAAATGGGTCACACAAAAGACCAGCAGGCAGAGAGGCAAAGCAAGAACTGGGAAGGAGACCCGACCAGGTAAGGCTTCTTCGTGGACCCCACACGCAGGCTTCCTCCCCATGCACCACGTGCCAGCACCCAGAGCTTCACGTGGCAACCAGAGAAGGGCTTATCACCACCACCTCTGGACAGATGCTCCCGGAGAATAATCCCCTGGTGGGGCTAAGGCCAGATTCAGACTCTGGAGAGCCTAACTTCCCTTACAAAGCCCCCAGTTCTAAATTAGTGAGGGCGTGTTAATTTGATGAAACTGCCAACTGCCTTATGCTGTTCCTACCTGGAAACAGTACACTCAGAGGTGGTTCTACAGAATCATTCACCCCCTAAAGCCACCACCTTTCCTCTACTTAGTGTTCTAAGGTTGAGAACATGAGCCACGGCCCCACTCAATTAAGGGTCTGCACCCTAACTGTCTGGCGACTCAGCAACACGGCAGGGACCCAGCCGTCCTGCAGCTGCCGGCCATGACTCCTGCTGGAGGCATACAGACTTCAGGATACGACAGGGCCACAGCCCTTCCAGGAGGATGACACCTCTCCTGTGGGGTCAGGGAAGAGGGCCTAGAACATTCTGGCCTGTGTCATCACCATTCCCATAACTGGACTCCACAAGGTCATCCTGGGACACCTACTCCAATGCCTACCCTGCCCCTAAAGTGTGCAGCAAACTTCCTGCCCTGTAGGGAGGGAAATACCTTTCTGCAAGTCGGCCCCAAAACATGGGTTTGAACTGCACAGGTCCACTTGCACGTGCAAAGTTTTGGGGCGAATACAACACTATAAACGTGCTTTCCTTCCCTTCGATGTTCTTGGTAGTATTTTTCCCTTCAGCTCACTTTATTAAAAGAAACACGCGTTCATCAACTGCTTGTGTCATCGGTAAGGCCTCCATTCAACAGGGTGCTGTCAGCAACAGTCTTCAGAGGGAGTCAGAAGTTATGCATGGATTATCCACTGCACTGACTGGCGCCCCTAATCCCTGTGCTGTTCAAGTGTTCGCTGTACCAACACACATAACCCTACCAGGGAATGCTTCACACACCAGAAAACGTCACCCCTGAGGCCACCTAAGAGATGACAGAGCACAGCCGAGGGCAGATTCTGGGGTGCAAATTCTTTCCCTGATGATGTGTTATACAAGCACAAGTTCAAAAGTCTGAACAAACAGCCCCTGGCTTCTCCCTTGGTGCACCAAGACCCAGGTCCACGGGAACGGGCAGTGGCAGGGCCTGCCTCAGAGGGCTGTCGGAAGAAGTCAGCAAGGCTGCGACTGGGGTTGCGATCCTGGGGCTTGCCAGAAATACCCACCCAGGAATGGGGCTGAAGTCCACCAGGCCCGGCACCTGCGGGGTTAAGTCCCATGGAGCCTGTGCTGCTCCACCACAGCTGTGAGGGCAGCAGGAGAGTGTCAGCCACGAGGCTGAACATCATCTGGGCTAACATCATCACGTGACAGTTAACTGCTGGCAAAACACCCAGGCAGCCTCTGAAAGTACTTCCCAGAGTAAGCACCTGTGCAAATACCGAGGCGGCAGCCACTAGAGACCCCAGCAGCCCTCTCCCTGTCCAGAACACTGGGGTCAGAGCTGTGTGTTCCTGGGGCCACCAGCAGCCCCGGCTCACAGGCGCCTGTCCATGCTCACCATCCCCACCCCGCTGGCCCGCTCCCGGCCACAGGCAACGCTGGCGGTACTCTGGGGCTCTCCTCTCTGCTCTGGATTGAGGGAGCTGAGAGGAAACAATTTTCTTCTTTTCAAATGCAAGGACCCAAAGCACGTACGATTCTGACCATTACGAAGGAACCCAAAGAACTTCTGGTGGTAACCGGCCCCTGTGCCAGGCCCCGGGCAAGCATGCCAGGTCCAACATCTCCCACCCGGCCAGGGCTGTGGTTCCTGACGCCACGTCTGCCACGAAGGACAGGAGACCTGAAAACTGAAACTGCAATGGAAGTGAAAAAGTAGGGCCAACGAGGTGTATGCAGGGCTGCCGTGGACACCAAGCGTCCATTCTGGGGGGGCTGCAGAGAAGCCCAAAGCTGAGCTGGTCCTGGCCGAGCCCTGCCACTGGCCTGGTGCACAGACTGCACCGGAAGGCGCCAGCCGCTGGTACTCTGACTCAACACTCTCCGGAGGTCCTGGGAGGCCTCGCCTGAGCCCCAGGGTCCAGCCACACGAGCCCTGGCTAGAAGGAGGCTCCCAGGCCGACCATCACTTGCTCCGAGAAACGACAGCCCCTGACCTCCGCGACTGACAAGGCATCACCGGGCGCTGCTAAAAACAGCGCAGAGCAGGGGCCGGAGGCTGTGCGCTCGGCAGCGGCGCGCCCGGGGCAAGTCGCGCACCCCTCACGCGCGGAGCAGGAAGGACAATACCTCCTCCCGCGGCTCGCTGGGAGGACGACGCGAGCTACCGGGAAACCGTCCCGCCGGCCGATCGGGCTGCCCAGACGCAGACGACGCCGCCGGCCGCAGGGGCCACCGGGAGCGGGGAACGAGTCGGCACAGGGTCACGCCTCGCTGACGCCGGGCACGGCTGGGGGGCTCCCACGGGACCAGGCGGGTGCGCCCCCCGCGACGGTGGACAGGCGGCGGCGACTCCAGAAACCCGCGCGCCGGCCGAAGGGGCTCCCGGCCTGGGCGCCGGCCCTCCCCGCCCGCCCTCCCGGGGCCAGCGCGGCGCAGGCCTCGCCCTGCGGGCCAGGCCGCAGACAAAGCGCGCGGCGCTCGGGGACGGCCCTCGCGCCCGGGCGCGGCCGGGACCCCCCAGGCCGCCGCGGGCCCCGCCCATACCCGAGACTCTTGCGTCCCTCCGCCGCTCCCGGGCGCTCGCCGCGCTGCCCGAGCGCCGGCCTCGACTAGGCCGCCGCCACCGCCGCCGCAGCCGCCGCCGTCGCCGTCGCCGCGCGCTCCCCGACCCGGAAGTGCACGGAGCCGGCTTCCGGGCCTCCCGCCTCGCCCCGCCCGTGGGCGGGGACCACTGGGACCAGGGAGGGGAAGAAGAGCCGGGAGGGGCGGAAGCCGCCGCTCGCCGCGGCCGAGGGCCTCGAGGCTTCAAGACGCGGCCTAATGCTGGCTCACCTGCCAGGAAGACCAGTGTCTGGAGGAGCCTGTAGGGTCTAGGCCCCCGCCGGCAGGCTGTTCCGTGTCAGCCCTCCCCCGCTGGGACTTGGTACAGTCCGAGCCTCCGCCCTCCGCCCAGGGCGAATGGCAGCGGCCGTCCGGCACACCTGAGACCCCGCCCCCCAGGCTTGGCCCCGCCCCACGCCCGTGAACACGCCCCCACCCTGCTGCCTGCCCCGCACGCGGCGCCGCGGCCCTCCCGGCGTTGGTCACGCCCCCAGCCCGCGTTGCTCTGGCCCCAGCTGCCCCGTGGCGCTCCCGCAACGAGCAGCTTCGTGACCTGCAGTCGCTCCTGGACCACACACTGACGGAGTCCTGTGTGGGCGGGCTCCTCCAGGTGCCGGGCCCAGCGGGAGGAGACCCCCGCCCCGCGCCCCGTCTGCTTCAGACGCGGGAAACCACCAGCGCTGTCGGTCCGCACACCGCGTGGTGTGTGGCAAGCTGACCCGTGCTGGGATGAAAGATCAAGCAGGGTCGGGTCGGGGGCTCAGGAGGCTGGGAGGACCGGCCCGTGTTAGGCAGTGAGGACGGATCTGGCAGTGGCAGGGGTGGGGAGAGCCCCGAGAAGCCGCTGCCGGACGTCGGAAAGGAGGCCAAGCCGGGATGGCCCGGCCCAGTGCGGGAAGGGGCCAGAGGCGCTAGGGGCTCCGGTGGATCTGGAGCTGGATGACCCGTGCTGGCTTGCCGGCTCCGGGGGGGCGGGGCAGCAAGGTGGGGGAAAGACTAGTGAGGGCAGACACAGGGGGACCCCAGATCGGGAGCCACCATGGCCTGGGCTGGACTGGGCGCAAGAAGCTCCTGGTAGATTCTGAAGAAATGTGCGAAGTAAACAGGAGGGCAACCTGGAAGTCAGGCAAGGAAGGACATGTGAGCACCTTCTGTACATACCCACTGTCCGTACTGTCACCTCCAGGCCACACTGACTAGCCGCCCACCTGCCACCTCTCACATGCTAGATCCAAGCAAGGACACAACATGTGTACCCTGCCCCATGCCCCTCATAGACCTGCACTCTGTATTCCCTGCTGGGTTTGGGTGGTGCTTAGTGCACCCTGTTCTCCTGCCCACCCCAGCCCAGGCAGGAACAGACGCGAGATGCGCACTGTTCTCTGATACAGGAGGGCGCAGCAGGACTGGGAGCTACCTTGGTTCTATCCAGCCCCCACCAGCTCTTTCCCTGCCATCAGGCCTGCATGCAAACAGGGCCAGAGGGGGGGAGCCAGGTACAGCTGTGTTCCCTGACTTGGGAAGGCAGACTTGTTAGCATCCCAGGCCTGCCTTAACCAGTGACCACAGACTGGGTAGCTTAAAACAACAGATGATTTTCTCACAGTCCTAGAAGTTACAGATCTGAAATCCAAGGGAGCTCTGCTCTGTAGGAAACCCTTTTCTGCCCCTTCCAGTTTGTGGTGCTCCAGGCTTCCTTGGCTTGTGGCCACATCACCCCAAAGTTTGCCTCTGTCTTTACATGGCCTTCCTCTCATCTGTCTCTTATAAGTACACTTGTTGTTGGACTTAGGGCCCACCCAGTGAAACCAGCATGATTTTATCTCAAAACCCTTAATTATGGCTGCAGAGACCCTTTCCAAGTAACCTAATGTTCCCAGGGTCTAGACATTTGGATATAGACATCTTTTGGGGGACACTATTCAACCCACTACAGAAGGTGATAAGGGGTGCATTTGGAACCTGCAGGACTGGGGGACACAGCTGAAGGTCATACCTTCAGGGAACTCAGAGTCACCCTGACCTATGGCTTCTCTCTGTCCCCCAACTCCAGACTTCTTTCCTCCAAACCTCGACCCTGTCCTGAAGGTGTGGGCCTTCTCAGGGGTCCTGCAGATTACTAGTGTTCTTCCAGACCAAGGTGTCTGGGCTTCGCTGACCCCTCCCCTCATGGCACCAGTAGAACTGAGCCCGCTCCTCTGTGCTCTTTCCCCACCCATAGGCAGCCCCACCCACATCATCCGCCCCTTGGGTTTCTATCCCCAAGCTTCAGGCTCCGATGTCCCAGAGCCTCTGCATTTAGCCACTCAGGTGATTTTTTAAGGAAGAAATGAAATGAATGTGGTAATGGGA
Source organism: Mustela putorius furo (assembly GCF_011764305.1). NCBI lineage: Eukaryota > Metazoa > Chordata > Mammalia > Carnivora > Mustelidae > Mustela > Mustela putorius. Next base: position 16,719,336 of record NW_025421288.1, read on the forward strand.
AGGGTGCAGCAGGAGCTGTGCTGGGGCTGGGGCACCTGGGGGGCTCCAGGCCCCACACAGGTAGGATGCAGGGGGGTCACTGGAGGAAGGGAGAACCGGGAAAAGGTGGTGTAGAGGCAGTGTGGCCACAGGTGAACCATGAGGGACAGGGGTGGCTGAGGCTGGACCCCTGGGCAGTGAAGAGCCGAGGGCTCCTTTGAAGCTGGCTGGCACCAGGTGAGCGGGGTCCTCTAGGGAGGCCAGGGTTGAGGCAGATGCGGGAGATGAGTGAGTGAGGTAAGGGAAAGTGGGGAGCCCCGGCTCACTTTGGAAGAGCGCAGAGGGCTTGTGAGGACTTCTGTGTCAGGAGCAAAAGGAGAGCAAGGGTCTCTACCCCATTGGGGGTCCGCATGACCCCTGGTTCTGCCTCAGGGGTCCCCTTGGCCGTGGAGACGGGGAGGAGAATGTGAGGGGAAGGGGGTCAGGGCCAAATCTCCCTTGGCTGCCACCTTAGGGCATCACCAAGGAGTCAATAACCCAGGTCTGAAACAGTCTGTTCTCACGCTTTATACTTTTTCAAAGCCCAGACAGGACGGGGCAAAGCACCGATGGCCCTGCGCCCCGCGCCGTGTCCCCTCCGCACTCAGATTCCGAGCCTTCCAAGGTGACGGATTCCACTGGGGTGCCGCGGAGCCCCGGCCCGCCAGCCACAGTGCTCCGCGGGGCCGCGGGCAGCGCGGGCCCCATGTGCGTCCGGAGGGCGCAGCCGGGATATGTGCACCCCAACCCCGCGCGTTCCCGGGGGCCCACCGCGAGGGCGGGGAGAGCGCCTCGGGCGCTACCACCTGCCCGGCCCGCGGGGGAGCCGCCCCGCACGGCAGCAGCGCGGCGTCTGCTGGCCCCGCCCGGCAGGTGGCGGCCCCGCCCCGAGGCCGACGTGCGGAAAGGAACGCGCCGGCCGCGCCCGCAAGGGGCCGCGCGGCGGTGGGCGTGGCGGCTCGCCCCCACCTCGCGGCCACTGGCTGGGACGCAGCAGGGCGGGCCCAGCCCGGCTGGCCATTGGCCGCAAGACTCGCGTATTTGCATACGGGCCGGGGGCGGGGCGCGGGCCAGGCTCCGGGTGCGGGGTGGTCGGGGGGCGGTCGGGGGCCGGTCGGGGGCGCCGGGGGCCCGCGGCCGCCGCCGAATTTGGGCTGAGAGCCGGCGACGGCCCCGCGCCGCGGTTGCAGGTGACGCGCGAGGGGTCCCAGACCGGCGGGCGGGGGCTCGGGCTGGGCTGGTGCGGTGGGGCTCGGACGCACAAGTTGGACGGGAGGGAGGGGTCGGGGGTGGGACGGCCCTTCTGTGCACCCGGTGGTCCCTCCAGGCGCAGGGCAGCCACTGCCCACCGCACACTGCGCTGCTCCGGACCCACTGTGCGTGTGACAGCGGCTGATCTGTCCCTGGGCAGCGCGACCGCCCCGGCCCTTCTGTGACCCTGGTGTGTCGGGCAAGGGACGGCCAGACCAGGTGGGAGGACGAACACCAAGGCGGGGAGAGGGCGCCCCTTTGTCGCGCTCAGCAGCGGGGTGGGGAGGAAGGGGAAGCACCGTGGGGCTTCACAGCCCTCCACACGAGGGGGCTCAGATTGGGCCAGATGCGCCTTTGGAGGGAACTTTCCTTGTGTGTCTCAGGTGCCGGGACCTGCAGAGTTGCTGGATGGTCTTCCGAATGTCGCCAAGCTGAAGCAACGTGTTCTGGTCAGACCCGTGGCCCTCAGGACCGGACCCCCTACTACCTGCCTCTTGAGGGCCACTGCTGGGAACTCAAGGAAGACAGATTTGGCTTTTCTGCATATTTCTACCACTCAGCAAGAATGCCAAGAACCCACTTGTGCCCAGCGGTGTGCCCTCCTGGAGGTGGGGGCACCCGGCCGAGCCCCCAGCCTGTCTGCCGCCGGGCCTGCTTTCTCTGCTGGGGTTCTTCTTTTTTTTTTTTTTAAATATTTTATTTATTTAGTTGACTAAGAGATCACAAGTAGGCAGAGAGAGAGGGAAGCAGGCTCCCCGCTGAGCAGAGAGCCCGCGGGACTCAATCCCAGGATCCTGAGATCTAGACCTGAGCCGAAGGCAGAGGCTTAACCCACCGAGCCACCCAGGCGCCCCTCTGCTGGGGTTCTCAACCCACTGTGAAGATCTGCTGGTCGGAAAGCATGGCCTGAGCAGCCTCCAGGCATGCAGAGGCCAGGATGCCTGCCACAGGCCCTGTCTCCTCCCCAGATGGTGGGCGTTGATGGCTGGCACTGGGTCCACCATTGTCAGAGCAGCGTGAGGGACAGGCAGCCTGAATTGAGGCCTTGCATGGACTTGGACTCACCTTTGGAGGGACACTGTCGTAAAGGTCACTGTGGTGCCCTGAGGGTCACACCTAGCAGGCTTGGCAGGACAGGTTCTGCCGGCAGCAGGGAGGTTGTGGGTGGCCCTTGGGGTTGAGAACCAATGGTGCCAGTTGCCTGCCACAAGGCAGTGACTTGCTGTGGGTGACCCTCAGGGAGCCCCAGTGTTCCAGCCAGCCCACAAGAGTACTTTTGTACTGGAGGTGAGCAGGAGGGGCTCCAGTGCCATCCCCCCGCACAGTCTGGCCCTACAGAGACATTGATGATGACTGGGTCCTGTCTCACCTTGGCCAGGGAGCTGGGCTGACCTGGCTTGGTCCTGCCCTGCCATGGCCTGGATGCGGGAGTGGGGAGCTGGGTCTCCTTGGCTCAGCATAGCTCACATCATTGTTTTCAAAGAGCAGCTTAAAGCTCCGAAGTAAACTTCTCAACAGCCCCAGTGTTCGCTTACTGATACGAAGCACTTCTGGCCACTTTTGGGGGATATGGGATTTTGTCCACCTGGAACAGCCAGAGGTGGAAGGTTCTGCCCCCTTCCCCACCCCAGAGCACACTGGCTACCTGAGGACCCTTCCCAGGTGAAGAGGGCTCATCAGCTTTTCAGCCTGTAGCAGAATGGGGACAGGTCCCTGGCGATGTCTTCAGAAGGAACAGGTGTTCCTTGGAAACAGACTCAGGAGACCAGGGGTGTGCAAGCTCTGCCAGCACCAGGACTGCTTCCCTTTGGGGTGTGGGAGAGCACATGACACCGGGAGGGAGTGAACTGCCTGCCAGCCTGCACCTGGCTTTGCCCTGTGCTGGCCAGTGTGCTCAGCTTGGGAGACGACCCTGTGCTGGTGCTCAGAGGCACATCCTACCCTCCCGAGTACAGGTGAAGGCTGTGGGTGGGGATTCCAGGCCTCTTGGACCTGGCAGTGACCGCCCGCCGCCCGCCGCTCCAGCCCTCCCACGCAGGGCACAACGTGATGGGCATTTGCATTCCAGGCTCTAGCCGTGTGACTGTGCACTCAGCCCTGTCTCCAGTGGGTGGCTGTGCGAGAGACCGTGGGCTCGGGTGGCAGCGTAGGTAGGAGCTATGTAGGGCTGGGGGCTTTGGAGTGAGGAGCCTGGGCCAGAAGTCCCCTGCTGCTGCTGTCCCGCCGTCACTCCCGGTCCGGTTCCACCTCGGGCAGGAAGTATCCAGTCCTCATTAATCCCCTCCCCCAAGCTGCTCTTCTTGACTTCCACGCTCCTGTACTCAGGACTTCTTGTCCCCTATGGTCAGCCCCAGAAGAGGAGAACACCAGGCTGAGCTCGGGGGCCACTCCAGAAGGCTGAGTCCATCCTAAGTTGCTGACTCCCAGCCTCAACACAGAGACTCCATCATCGAGGGCGCCTCCATCTCCTGTTCCTCAGTATGTGCGGCTGCACCGAGCCTCTGTGTTCTGACCATCACAGAGGGCTCCAGGGCCAGCCACGGTGCTCACAGGTGGGGCCTGCAGCCCGTCCCAGACCCAGGACTGTGATCACTGCCCTAATTGTGAGCCTGCACACTGACCTGGGAAGCAGAGGGGGCCTGGTGGATGGCTGGGCAGCCACACCCTCATGGGGCCAACAGAGCTCCTCTGGGCAGAGCTCCTGGGTTCTGGGCAGGAATCTGGGGACCTGCCCCCACAGGCTCTCCATAAACCTCAATAAACCTGATAGGCAGGTCTGGCACGTCCTTGAGTCCTCTTGTCCAGGAACCATCTTCATGCGGTGGCAGCTCCTGCTACTGGTGAGGAGTAGGCCAGAGGAGGGAGAGCCCACGCAGACCCCCAGACCAGGCCCGAGGCTGCTCTAAGGCCCCACACTATGCAACTCTCAATCCAGGTTTGGGCTGCCAAGGAGAGCCGCTGGGTGGGGATGGGCACAGCAGCTGGAAATGGGAGGCCCTACAAGCCCCAGTTTGGGGTCCAACTGACCACTGGTCCCTGGGAGACCCTTTTCTCAAGAGCCCTGGTCGTGGCCAGCCCCAGGTAGCTTGGGGGACTCCCCCAGTGACCCTGGCTGGTCTCAAGTTTTAGGGCCCACAGACCCTGTCCGGTACAGCTTCAGGACGCACTGAAGCCATTCTGGGCAGTTTATTGAGGTTTTAGGGTTGGGGTAGGGAGGCGGCATGCCCATGTGTGTACGCAGGCTCGAGGAAGGCTACCTCCCACACACAAGCACACACCCACAGCTGAGCAGTGTCCACACGTCTCCCATCCCCCACAAGGAGCCGTGACCCTCGGGGTGTAGCACATTCTGAGCCGGTCATGCCTCCTGCCTGTCCAGGGGTCTCAGCAGACTCCCTCCACCCCCACATGGCGGAAAGCCTGGGGCCCTGAGGTGCTCTGTCTCAGGCCCAGGGCACCAAGGCTTCCCACTGCAGGGGAGAATGACTCCTCTGTGACCACCAGCTCTCCTGTCTTCCAGGTCAGGCTGGCCTTGGCTGCCCTTGCTCATCATGTCGTGGGAGCCTGGGGCCAGGCTGGCAGTGGACATCCACTTTGGGGCGAGAGCTGCTACCTCCAGGAGTTCTGCCTCATTGGGGCAACTGTGGGGAGGAGACAGGCTGAGGGCACTGAGGACAGGAAGGCCCTGTCCCACCCGAAGTGGGGAAGACAGACGTACTTTCTGGGCTCAGGCTGGACACTAGAGCAGGATTCCGAGGGGTTCTCGTGAGGGGCTCTTCTCTGGCCAGAGGCAGAAGACCCTGTGGGGAGAGCAGGTCAGCTTGGACCTGGGCCAGGCCTCCCACACCCCTGAGCTCCCTCTGGAACCACTCTGACCTGTGTGCTGAGAGGGCCCCTGTCTGGCCGCGGGGCTGGTGGCAGTGCAGCCCCCGTCTGCTGGATGAACTCCTGCAGGTTGCACTGGCGCAGCTCCCGGTTCAGCTCCTCAAGTTCCTGGGCTTGGGCCTGGGGCACATGGGGCCCTCAGGGGACGCAGCCACGGGGCTCCACGGCCTCGCCCTCTCCTTGGCCTGACCCAGAGGCCAGCCCCCAAATCCGCTCGCACTGGGGCCACTGGCAGGGGCTCGGGGGCCTGCGGGCTCACCTGTAGGGCGTGCTCGGCCGCCTGCAGGGCCCTGCTCACCAGGGCCAGGCTGCCCTGCACTTCTGCGCTCTGCCGCTCCTGGGCAGCCAGGTCCTTGCGCAGGCGTTCCGCTGCAGACGCTGTGGGCGAGGGGGGTCCGGGGGCCTCTGAGGCCAGATGGAGCTCCACCTCCAGGGCACGGGCCTGGGCATCCAGGGCCTGTAGCCGGGCAGCGTGCTCCGCGGTGGCTGCGCTCAGGGCCTGCAGGCGCGCCTGCCCCTCCCGCTCCCGAGCCCGCTCCCGCCGCAGCTCCTGCTCCCAGAAGGCCTCCTGACCCAGCTCTGCGGCGTTCCTCCGCACCCTGCGCTCCAGGCCCTGCAGGTCTACACTGGAGCCTGGGACTGGTGCTACGGGGGCCACAGGGCCAGGTGGTGCAGGGCTGGGGGCCAGTCCGGGGCACCCCAGGCTGAAGGTCCATGCTTTGCGTTGCTCGTGGCCCAGGGCTGGCCGTGGCTTCGGGGGGAGGCTGGCACGGACTGGGCAGCGCTCAGGAGGTGGGCAGCTGTCTGAGGAGGGCCTCCCAGCAAGGCTGGGCCCTGTCCGCCTCAGGACAAACTGGACATCACTGGCAAACTGTCCACAGGTGGCCTGGGCACCCACTGGACACTCTTGGGGCAGCAGCTGCCGTTCCTTTTCCCTGAGACGCTGCACGAGCACAAAGCGGCCCGTCTGGCCTGGGGTAGGAGGAGACAGGTCAGCTGATGCGCCCCCCCATCCACCTGGCTTGAGAAATTAGGAGAGGGCAAGAGGGATCAGCGGCCAGCCCCAGCCTTGATCAGGGAAGGGGACGGAGGACCCAGCCCCACCTCAGGTGCACCTGTTGGGCTACCTGTGCCCGAAAGGACTCACCTATTGCTTGGGCTAGTGCGAAGACTACTTCCTGACAGGTGGTTTGCTCTGAGACCCCACAGACCACGCGCTGTACGCCATCCACCCACACCTTCAGCTCCATCGCTGCTAGCCCAGACAGCATCCCTGTCCTGCAGGAAGGACAAAGGCCAGAGGGTCAGGCCCTGCCTGGCCCCACCACCCCCTGGCCTCTCCTCTCCTCACCCCCAGAAGTGGTTCAGGGCTACTGCGCGCCCCCCACCTCATGTCAGTCCTGCTCTCCTATAGCCTAGCCCCGCACGCAGGTCATACACTGCGGGGGTGGAGGCACGACCAGCCCCCCCAAGGGGTAACCCGTGTGCCCTCCAGGAGCACTCTGAAGCTCCCCCACTGACCAGCCTCCCCGTGCCCCGCCCCACTCCCCCCGGAACCAGGCGAATCATTAACCAGATCCAGCACTTCCTGCCTCCCCAGGCACCTGGCTCGCAGGGCACTGCCCCTCCCACGGGACGCCGAGCTCGGGCACCCAAGGGCGCCCTCACGAAAACACGGCTTCCCGCTGCCATGGGAACGCCGCTTCCCCGCCACTCCGACCCCGGCCCTCCGGAGCCACGGAACCGCTCCGGGGCGGCCCTCGCCGGGGCGAGCAGCGCCCTGGCCGCTCCCTCCAGCCGCGGCGCTCGCCCCCCACCCGCGGCCGCCGTCGCCGCCGAGGGGCCGCTGCAGGTGCGGCGCGGCCCCCACGGCGGCCCAGCCCGCGTCCCTCCGTCGGCGTTGCCGCCCGAGGCCGCGCCCCGCACGCGGGAGGACCCGGGTCCCTGCGCGGCTCACCTGGGCGCTCGCTGGCCTCCGGGACCCAGACTCGAACTGGCTGCTTCCCGGAGCCCGGCGCCGCCGCAACCTGCCGCCTCCAGCGCCGCGGGCGAGCCCCGGCTCGCCACTCCATTGGCCCGCAGCCCCAGGGCCCCGCCCCTCGCCCTCCTATTGGCTCCCAGGGTCGCACCGCCCGCCCTGAGCCAACGCCCATTGGCCGCCCCGCCTGCGCCCCGCCCCTCCCATTGGCTCCCCGCCCGCCCCGCCCCCGGCGGCGCCCAGGTGTGGGCGGAGCTCGGCGGCGCGGAGGGGCGGGCCGGGCCTCGTCCACGCACGCCCGAAGACCGCGAGCGACGCGGAGGGGCTCGGGGCCGGCTGGCGGCGCGCGGCACAGGTGTCTGGCTCCGCTTCCGGGCCCGCTTCCTCGGAAGCCTCCCAGTCCCATGCGTCTCCTGCCGAGGGAGGGGGCACCGGCCTGGGACCCCGCGGTCTCTGCACGCAGAGGGGCGGGCGCGGCCCGCAAGGCCAGGGACCGCCCTCGCCCCCCGACCCGGCTCCGTCCGGAGGACGGGGGCGCTGCGGGAGCGGGTGGCGGGCGCGGGCCCTCTCTGGCTGCCGCCAGCCCGGTGGTCCTGATGGGGGAGAAGGCTGCTCTGAAGCTGCTGGGGACAGAGCAAGACAAAGACCCTGGGCTCTTTGCCCGCACCCCTCCCTGCCCCCAGTGGGGCCCGGCGCCCCTGCGACTTGTGGACACACGTGGGCACCCTGAGCCCGAGAACCCCAGCCAGCCCAGCAGCCGGGGTCCCTCACAGCCTCCGTGCTGTCTGTGGACCGGGCGTGGGGAGCCTGCTCTGCCTCCTCACAATGGGCCATGGGGGGGGTCCTCCCCAGCTCAGGAAGTCCCCAGGAAAAGCAGAGTTGAGGATCTTAAGGAATGATCGAAAGTGGGGAAGGGGCAGGTGAAGGCTGGAGGACATTGGCCTGTGTGTGGGATCTGGTGCCTCACTTGTGTTCTGGGGCAGAGAGAGCCCTTGTAATAGTTAGGAGGCTGTCCCCAGGGCTCCCCAAGGTGGGAGATGGACTGGAGAAGGACCGTCTTCTGACTTGGGGTTTAGGTAGGTGGGCGTCAGCCTCTGAGTGGGAAGATGCTGTGGGAAGCACTTGGGGGGCTCACTGATGGCTAGAGTCGGGTAAGCCCCCCTACACCAGGCAGCCGTGCCCCCAGTACCTGCCTGCTGCCACAGTGAGGACTATGGGAGCCTCCCCAAGGTTGGCTGGGGTGGCAGACTGAGTGTGTGACCATCTGTGAGTCTGTGAGCATGGCAGGGCCTGCTCCTTGCTCCATGGTCCCCTGAGCCTGCGAAGGCCACCTGGGCAACGACCCAGCCTTCCAGTTTCTCCTTCCCGCTGGGTCGGGAGGTGGGCCCAAGGCTCACTAAGGGCCCTGGTCTGGGGTTTCCCTGGAAGCTCCTGGTAACAAACAGCCCCTCCCCTTCTGGGTGCTGGTATCCATGGCAACACTCTAGAGCCTTTCTTTCCCTAGGCCCACTTGGATTTCAGGCCTCAGGAGAGTGTTTGGGGTAAGGCCCTGGGCCTGGGGGCATCACAGGCAAAGGACCAGTCCCTCTGGGGACTCTTGCTCTAGGTTGAGGGATAGGACCTCAGGTCCTAGAAGGCAGGGGTGATGGGGATGACAACAGGAAATGTCCACTCAGGTGACATGTTGCCTGGGGGTGACCTGCTTGCTGCCTTGTCCTGGTCAGAAATATACAGATGTGGGCACACATGTGACCAGCAGTCTAGTGTCCTGTGGGGTATGTGCACACGCATGCAGACACACATGGTGTGGTGCTGTCTAGGGCTGTTAGACTTACACACACACACGCATGGCCTTCTAAGGAGAGCCCCGCAGGCGTAGCCAAACAGAGGACACAAGGATGACAGCCCTACCGTCTCTTGCAGCTCCCCCAGGAACACCGAGAATGGCGCCTGAGTCTTGCCAAGAGGATGAAGGAGCCGAGAAAAAGGCTCCCTTATCCCAGGTGGACCAAGAGCCGGTCCGCGCCCACCTGGAGCCTCCTGTGGGCACACCTCAAGAGCCGGGGGGTCCCACATGCACACAGGACACCAAGCCCAGCTCTACACGGGTGGTCTTCTCCGTCAACCTACAGTAAGGAAGGGAGGGATGGGTGGCCAGCCACTTGGGCCTGGCCAGCTAGGGGACAGGGCCTGATCACTGGCATTGCAGGTTGGCCCCTGAGTCTCTAGACACTCGCACCTTGCGGCTGCTGTGGGGCCAACGGGAGCTGGAGATCCAGGCTCTGCGGTGGGCTGTCCAGAACCGCCAGGATGCCCGGCACTGCCACGTCCTGCGTGAGGTGGCTGGACTTCCACCTGAGAGGTGACCAGCAAAGTGCTAGTTCCCCAGCCCAACCCTGCCTCTGTCCTGGCCCGAACTGGTTTTTGTCTGATCCCCATCCCCAACCACCGGTCCTGACTGACATTGTAACTTCTTACTCTGGCCTTAAGCCTCACTTGAAGCCTGGCCCTCTACCCTGACTCCGAACGCACTGGGAGTCGCTGCATCTAGACCCCACCTGCAGCCCAGACCTCTCAGAGCCAGACTTGGCCTGGCTCACTGGAACCCTATGCCCTTGGGCCGCCAGTGTCAGGAAAGAGGGGCCCCTCCTCCCTTCCTTGGCTGCTGACCTCGAGGCAGGGGCTGCTATGATTGCCCCTTCCCCCAGGAGTGCACGTAATCAGGAAAAGTTCCTGCAAAATCAGGTCCAAAAGCTGACTCTGGACTTGAAAAAGCAGAAGGAACAGGCCCAGCTGGTGAGGGGCAGGAGGGACCAGGGAGTCGGGGAGGGGACCCAAGCTGGGGTGAGGGGCAAGGCCCAGGTAGGGGTTGGCCTTGGGGGGTCAGCAGCTGGAGAAGACCCTGCGCACCTATGCACTCTCCGGGAGCAGGAGAAGACCCAGCTGGAGGAACGTCTGCTGCAGACCGCGACCACCATGCAGCAGCTGGAGGCTGAGCTGCAGGCCTTCCAGAAGTCCTGCCTCCTGCAGCTGGCCCGCTCCTCCTGGGTGGGGCGCATACTGCGCTCCTCCACCGGCAGTGTGGAGGTACGCCCCGCTCGGCCCACGCACTCGCCTCCTGCGTTCTCCTCCCCAGCCCTCCTTGGATGGCCCCTGGGCCATTGTCTCTCCTGCCGGTCCTTTGGTGGGGCTGGCCTGCCTGGGAAGCCTGTCTCCCCTCAGGACCACGGGGCAGGGAGGAACCCCCTGGTTCCACCCACCTGACCCACTGTGAACCTGTGCCTAGCGAGGTCAAAGGAGAGCGCCTCTCTTCCCCAGCCCCTGCCCACTGGTCTCCGCTCCCCGTGCGCAGGTGGTCACTGCAGAAACCCTGATGGACTTCAACGACGTCTCTGAGAGTGAACAGGGCCCCTCCACTGGGGAGGTAAGAGAGCTGAGCAAGGTCCCCTACGTGCTCTCATAGCCAGCAGCCTTGTGGGAGGGGAGGGCCATGTGCCTGTTGCTTCGTGACCAGGGTTTCCGGCTGGAGGACGTGGACTGGAACAGCATTGCCCAGCGGTATCCCAACCTCTTCAGCAACATGGAGTCCAGCTCAGACCCGAAGTAACTGTTCCTTGTGCACTCCTCCAGGGGTGCGGGGTGGGGGGCGGGAAGTGCCTTGGCATATGTGGACCAGAGTCCAAGTTCTACTCTTAGTGTCCGTGGGCAAGTCACTTTCACCTTCCAAGGTCAGCTCTCCCATCTGTCGGACGGGGTTCACAGTGAGGGGAAAGGGCTCCTGAGCCCTCACGGACCTTCCAGGAGCCCCTTCCCCTCCCCCCACCCCCGGGGTACCAGGGTACCCCACCCCCTGGGGGGGGGGCTAGATGGGCGTGGGGCTGGGGTTTAGAAGTCAAAGGCAGCCTCCGCAAGCCGATCAGCAGACTGTGGCCCACAGGCACCCACGGCCCCTGCCACCCCCAAAGGCCCCACTGTCGAGCGAGTGGAGCTCGGAGCTGCGCAGATCGGGGACAGAGCAGCGTCTCAAGAGTGTCGAGTGGAGTTCCCTGCCCTTCAAGGGCACGAGCAGCTCCGGGGGCGCGGACTCCGACTCCAGCAGTGGCCAGCTGGCTGAGTGTTATTGTGTGCGGAAGGTGACAGGGCACCCCCCGTGTGCGCCAAGCCGTGAGGAGCTAACGGTGGCCAGCTCCAGGAGCCTCAGCAGGGAAATGCAGGCACAGTCTGGAGGTGGGGCATAGCAGCTTTCCCCAGTTACTGACCCCCTGCAAGGCTGTGATCTCTGCCCAAAGCCCTAATAGCATGTCCCCCAACAGCTCGGTATTCATAACCGCCTGGAGCAAGGTCGCTGAGGCCACTGCAGTCTCATCCCTGGGGCTCAGGGTGGTCTTGGAGGGTACCTGCTGCTGCCTGTGCACTCTGGCTATCCACCCAACCCCCCGTACTTGGGAGTTCTCCCTCTGCTTCCCTCAGCCTCCCGGGTCCAGCCTTCCTGCTCTGGATCTGAGCTCCAGAGCTGTGCCTCTCCCCAGTGCACCTGTGGGGTGCTGAGCATCAGTCTGGCCTCGCAGGAGATGTCCACAGTGCGTGCAGTGTACGGGGTGCCCCTTCCAACAGGTCTTTTCCTGGATCTCAGGATGGCTCAGCGGGACCAGCCAGGTAGTACAGTCCTGACCCTGACCGGGGAGCCCTGTGTAGCTTCTGAGCACCCGCATTCAGGGTGCCCCTGGAGGTGAGGGGTGACCCGGCGGGGTCCTGGCAGGAGGGGGTCTCCAACCAGGACGCACTGGAGGGGTGGCCAAGCCTCTCTGCGTAGCGCACCTACCCTCCTCACACCTCCCCCCAGCCCAGGGTGTTCCTGCCTGAAGATTGTGGCAGTCAGTGCCCGGGAGAGGTTCGTGCGTGTCCTCAACCAGTCGCCGGAGGAGACCGCGGACCTGGGTGGCCTCACGCTGCAGCAGCGGGAACGCGGCTTTCCTGTGTGCATGTACCGCTTCCCACCCCGCACGCTGCTGCCTCCGCGCCACCACGTCACGGTGCGCTCCTCCGCCCCCCCCCCCAACCCCGCGGTGGCCTCGGCTCAGGCCCGCACCGCTGCTCACCCATCCCCTGGCCATGTCCACCAGGTTTGGGGCGAGGGGCCCCGCAGCATGAAGAAGCACCTGCCCTCGTCCTTGGGCCAGGAGCCCGTGCACTTCCACTCTAGCCGGGGCTGTGTGACTCTCCTCCTGAACCCCAAGGGCGAGGTCAGTGTGCATCCCAGCTAGAGGTGGGGTGGGAGTGAGCCCCGGTGGACGGAGGTGACCCCCGTGCCTCTCCCGGCCGGCCCGTAGGTCCTGAGCGAGCATCGGGCCGCCCACTGCGTGTCCCCCACCTCGAGGATCTTCGCTGACAACACCGATTTGTCCATAGACCGCTTCCCGCTCTCAGAGGCCGGGCTGGTGGCTGACACCCGCACGCAGAGGCCCGGCCCTCGGCAGCTGCGGGCAGGCAGGGTGCAGGAGGCCCCGGCCAGACGGCGGAGGCCCACGTGGGCTCCGCGGGTCCCTGCTTCCCCAGGTCCCGGCCTCTCCAGGCTCCGCAGCCCCCCAGCCCCGCCCCTTCCCGCAGGCGGGCTTCGGATCTCACGAGCCCCTCGCCCCACCAGGACGCGGGGCCTCTTCCCCCGGCTGAGCGCCAGCAAGACCTTCCGCCCGCGGGCGGTGCCAGCGCCGTCCGCTGAGGCGCCGGCGCCGGAGCTCCTGCCCACCATCCCCGGTGAGCGCGCGGTGCGCGGCGGGCGGGCGGGCGAGGAGGGGGAGGCCGGCCGGACCCCCCCCCCCCACGCGGTCATTGTTCTCCGCAGAGGCCGGGCTGCGCCTCGAGGACTGCCAGGCTAGGAAGGAGCCCAGGGTCCGGGTGAGTGCATGCGCGCGCCCCTTGGCCTCCTCCCATTCCCGGCCGTGCCCCCTCCTCCGCGCAGGCCCCCGCCCTGGCCCCGCGCGCCTCTGAGGCTCCGCGCCCCCAGGTGTGCTGCAAGGGCGTGGACCGGGGCTGCCCAATGGTGGCGTTGTCGGTGCAGAGCGCGGCTGAGAGCAGATACGGCTTCCGCTTCCTCCCCTGCCCGCCGGTCACCGCCGCCGGGAGAGCGCGGCTGTAGGCTGCGCCGGCGGACGCCGGGGCTGAGGGGGCGGCGCTGGGAGAGAGGCGGGGGAGGCGGGCCGTGCTGGCGGCAGCGTTTATTGAGCCAACGTCGCCTACGAAGTAAAGCGCATTCATGTACACCTGAGAGTCGAGAAGGGTTTGCTTGGTTTTGGGGTACCCTGCCCCATCCCTGCGTGGGCGAGGAACTGCGCAAATGACCCCCCATCCCCCGGGGATGGGAGGCCTGGCCGCACCCTGGCATCTGGAGGGGGCCTGCCAGAGAGCTGGTGGGCCTCCCTGGAAGGAGCCGGCAGCTGGGCCTGTGCTGGGGACCTGCGCTCTCTTAGCCTGGGCTCTTTCTTGTGCCTGCAGCTGGAGATCCCAACTCCCGACTCCCCGCCACCAAGAAGGGTCTCTCCTTCCTCAAGCCCATTACCCATCCCCCAACACCCCCCCCAAGATGCTCTGTGTTCCATGAAGCCAGAGTTCACATGGGGCTCCCACAACCACATTGGGGCTCCTTGGCCCTTGGCAGTACACTAGGGGTGGAACTGGGCTGGGGTGATAGGGTTCAGGTGCGGCAAGCACGGGAGGCCAGGGGGTCTGGCTGCTGGATCTGTTGCTGGCTTTGGGGCTGGACATCCTTGGGCTGGAGGGCTTGGGCCTGAAGTCACCTCCAGGGCTCTCAGAGCTGCCGTCACTGTAGCCAATCCTTGCCCTAGGCCAGGCCTTTGCCCCAGGCCAGGCCCTAAACTACACAGGGCTCTGAGCCTCCGCCTCCCGGACTGCAGGCCAGTGGAGCCCCAGGAGGGGCTGCTAGAATCAGAAGGCATGGGCATCTTGGGGGGAGAGGGTGTCAGGTTATAGCCCAAGGTCCTGGAAGGCTCTGGAGAACAAGGAAAGACAACATGTCAGACAAGGGACCCCACAGGGATCACTAGGTGTGGTGGGGGTCACCACAGGCAAGGTGGCAATGTCCATGTGGCTCCTCCCCCTAGGCCGCCGCCTCCCCCCTTCCATTTCCTCTGCCCCCCTGGGAAGCTGTGTCTCTGCAGCCCTGTGACGGCTGATAGTTGCTGGGGATGCAGAGGCCACAAAACCTGGGTTCTGGTTTTGGGTCACTGGATCCCAGCCCCAAGGGTGTCCCCGGGCCAGGTTCTAAGCCTCTCTATAGAGTGAGCCCTGGCACCTCCCCCTGCCCCCCCAACGCCGGGCAAACTGGATGGAATAGCCATGGTCGCCCTGTGCCTACTTGGACCTGGCCTGGAGTAGGAGGCTCTGGTACCTTTTCTCCCTGAGTCCCCACTGTCCGTCATCACTCCTTCATCAGGCTGCCCTGCCTGTTCTCCCTCAAGCCCCCTCCCCACATAACTGACCGCACTTGACTAGCTGGTCTCAGGGCCCACCCTCTCTGGCCCCTCCCCCCAGGCACCTGCCAGCACATGGAGGCCAGAGGCTCTGTCTGTCGCGTCCCTGTTCCATCCTGGCCCTTTTGATTCCCCACCACAAAGGAGGGCCATTCAGCCAAAGCCCCTGCTTACAAGACCTCTTCCCAGGCGTGCCCACTCCGTTCTACCAGTCAATCCTGACCCTTCTTTTGGGAAGCCTCCACAGGCTTGCGGTCCTTCCTGTGTTTGTCCCACTCAGCCATGGTCTGTCTGGAGCCAGTGTTCTGAGCCCAGCACAGGCCCCGGGAGCAGAGTAAGGGCAGCACCCTCCCACCATAGTCCCCCGGCCCATCTGGTGGCCTCTTTCTGCATTGGCCTGTGCTCTGCTCCCTGCCCAGTGGGCCTGTCCTGGCCACTCATTGTCACCCTGCCCACTTCCGGTCCAGACTCCCCCCTCACACCCCCCGTGACCCCGTGGGCTCAGGGAGGAGGACTTGGGGCTGGAAGCTCTTGAGTGTAAGCAGTGCCCCCCTCAGGAGAGGACTGCCCTGAGTCCCGCTGGGGAAGGGGCCCAAGCTGATGAATGCTGGTGTGGGGCAGTGTGTGGGGTCACTCGATACCTGGGACCGGGCATAGGGTGCCGGAGGGAGTCTTGGGCCTAGACTGGTCCTTCCGTGGGCCACGGGGGGCTACGGCACCTTCCCGCTGGGGCTCCAGGGACCTACCAGGGAGGGGGCTAGAGTGGGGGGAGGGGCCTGCAGCCCTGCCCTTAGAGCCCGTCCCAGATGAGTGTGCCCCTGGGCTGATCCCCCAACCTCAGGCTCCCGTGGCCCGCTCCTCCCGCCCACCTGGTACCAAGGCTTTCCCCGGCCACGACCTCCCACCGCATAGGACACGCGATGGTGGGTCTTGATTGCGGTGGGGGGCTACTCACCGCAGGCGCAGCTCCCTGTAGGCCGGAAGACTAGCCAAGGCCGGGGATTCACTGCTCTCCGCAGGATCGGGCCCTGGGCTGGGGGCACCGGCAGCCGGGTCCTTCAGTCTGGGTGGGCGTAGCTGCTCTGGAACCGGCCAGGCCTGGCGAGAGAGGGGGCTGGCTTGAGGTCACAGCCATCAGGGGGGCTGGGCGGGGAGCCCCCTGAAGACAGAAGGGCTGCTCTGGCTGCTGTAAGAGAGCTGGAGCCTCTGGCCGGCAGTGGCTGTGGGGCAGGGGACTGTCAGGTTGGGATACCGGTCCCCTGCAGATGTCCTGGAGTCCTGACCCAGCTGTGGATAGCAGGCCTACCTGGCACTGGTGCCGACGCTCCCACAGGCCTTTGGTGGGGTTCCCGCAGAGGACTCGACTAGCCCCTGCGGAAGAGGGTGTGGCCAGGTCTGCTTTGGGCTTGAGGGCTACAGGGTCAGCTTCGTGCTGAGATGGGTTCCTTACCATGGGTGAGGTTGCTTGTGTCCCCCTCTGGAGCTGGGTCCTTGGGAAGCAGGCTTTCAGGCAGGGGACCCCCACTGACCAGTACGGAGAGCGGCCATGGCCCGGGGGCCCATGGCTGGGTCTCAGGCAAGGAGAGCTTGGAGCTGAGTCTCTGAATGGGGGCTCCGTGGGGACAATCTGTCCGAGGGTCAAAATCAGAGGTCATGGAAACCCACACCAGCTGGCCAGCCCAAGAGCCCCACCCCCCGCCAGAACTGTCCACAGACCAGGGACCCTGCCACCCAGCATCTCTTGGCTGGAGGTCCGTGCCCCACCAGGTGCTGCTCATGGCCTGGGGCCAAGCGTGCAGGGCTCTGGGAACAAAAGGTGAAGGCCAAGAAGGGATATGAGATGCGGCTCTCCGTCTCTACGAGGCCTAGGGGGGTGCTGGGGGTATAGAGCTCTCTCCCTGGGGATGGTGGGGGCTGGCAACCTCTTCTGGAGCTCAGCCAGGAAGGGGTCCAGGCTGGGTGAGGCAGCCCTTGCCAGAGGGCTGGTGAGAGGCTGCCGTACCCAGCCCAGGGAGTAGGCCGTCCAGGACGCTGCCCGCCTTGATGGCTTCCTTCACCAGGAGCCAGTCCTGGCCCGGCTTCCAGGAGGCCGACTGGCCTGGGTGCGCAGCCGGCACCTCGTCCAGGACCCGCAGCTGGGGGATTCGCTTCCGCACCTCCGTCCGGTAGTTGTAGCCCCGGAGCACCTGCAGGGGGGAGGGTGCGGCAGGCCTGGGTCCGGGGGGCCCTTCAGGCCAGCTCTGGTCTGTGGGGCTTTCTCCAGGCCCTCTGTGGGCAAGGCAGGGGAGCTGAGGGTTGGCGATGCCACCCCACCCTGCCGGGCTGGCCTGGGTCACTCTGAGCCAGCAGGGACTGTGGGGACCCTGGGCTCCCACCCGCATGCAAGCTCACTCTCCAGGCTCACAGCCAGGGCCTAGTGGTGTCCTCTGGCCTGGGGGACTGCCCTGAGCTCAGAGCTGCGGCCCAGCTGGGCAGCCACCTTACATGCCCCCCCCCCGCCCCGCACGGCGCCACGCCTCTCAGGGCAGGAAGCGTGAGCGCCGGGTGTGCATGGGCAGTGCTGGGGGGTGCGACTGTGGAGGTTGTGGTGAGCCCCCAGGTGTGAGTGCATTCCCACTGGGGGCACGCCCAGGCCTGCAGGGGATGGAGAGGGTTCCGCCGGCGTGCCTGCGCACGTGCGCGAGTCCGTGTGCTGTCTGAACAGACCCCACAGGGCTGTTACGGGCTGGGGGCTCTGTGGGGTCTGGTTGGGGCCCAGAGGGTCCCCAGCGATACAAGAGGATGAGCGTTATTATGGTGGGCAAGTTCCAGGGGCAGGCGGGCTGTGCCCTGCAGATGTGCCCTGGGCTTGCCCCTGTTGCCCAGCCTGGATGTGGCCCGTGCTCAGGTGGGCAGAGGGGCCGCTGGGACCGCGGGGGACCCCAGAGTGCCTCCCCCTCCGGTGCACGTGCTGCTGGGGGCCCAGACACACACCTTGTTGGAAGGGCTGGGCCCCGGCCGCAGGCACACCGGGTTGCCCTCCAGGGTGAGTGTGGCCAGCCTCGGGCACAGCCGCAGGTAGCACACCTGCCCCAGGTCCTCCACACTATTGCCCTCCAGGTCCAGCACCTCCAGCTGCTCCAGCAGGCACAGCGGGCTCAGGTCTGAGACGTTGTTGTAGGAGACGTAGAGTTCCTAGGGCGTCAGGGGGCTCAGCCGGGACTTGGCCGGGCACCGTCTCCCCAGCCCAGGGCACCAAAGACCCACCTTCAGGGCCAGGAAGGAGCCAATGCCGTCCAGGTCGGTCAGGCCGCAGCGAGCCAGCCACAGCACCTGCAAGTGGGCCAGGGAAGTGCCCAGGTCTCTGTAGAGGGTAGGGTTGGCTGGTCAGCACTGTCTAGGGCTGGAGGGCCATGTCCGTGTCCATGAAGGCCCTGTGCCACGCCTCATGCCCATCCACCACCCACCCCTGGCTCTCTCCAGGTGCAGGGGTGCCTGTGAGCCGTGGCTCATGTGTGGTACCCTCCAGGCCACGGAAGGGGCCCCTGGAGCCCCTGCCCCCCTGCATTCCCTCTTTGCTGCCACTTCTTGGTCTCAAGCATGGGCTGAATCCGCTTTCTTCTGCCCCTGGAGGGCCTGAGGCTGGTGGTGGGGGGTCGGGGGGTGGTACCTACATTGGACAGCTTGGCTGGGCCCCACCCGCTGCCCATTGCAGTGGGGGTGGGCAAGGCGGCCCCTTCCCCAGTGGGGTCAGCCCAGGAGCTTCTCCCTTCGTCTGTTTGGCCTTTCTTGTGGACGGCTTCCCCACATACAGACCCTCCAGCAGCCAGCTCTGCCCACAGGATCTCCTCCACCCCTGCCACGGCCAGGCCCCTGCCCAAGCCCTGGACTTGTCCTTGCCACCTCGCGCTCCGCTGTGGATGGGCAGGCCAGGGCTCTTTGGGCCCCACCCCTGCCTGTGGGGTCCTCTTGTCCTCAGTGTCCCCTGACAGGGCGCCGGTCCGGTGCTCAGGTCCTTCTGATTGGCTTCTGGGATGGTCTTGATGGCGTTTCTTCTGTGTCTCCCCTGTCCGTGCTCCCTGTTTTCACGCAGGGAGCTCTGCCGCTCAGTGTTGGTCCTCTGAGAACGACCCCCTACCATTGTCTTCTCTGTCCCCTTTACCGGTTGCGGCCTTTCCCTCCGCGTTCTGGGTCATTTCCTCACTCCAGCCTGGCCCCGACGGTGTCTTCTCAAGTTAGCGTCTGAGGAGTCCGATCGCTTTCTGACCCTTTCTCACGCTGCTCTGCTGGTTCTGAAGATACCGAGACGCCCCGTCTTCTGTGGGGCTCACCGTATCGGCTGAAGGAGTCTGGAAGTCCTACGCCCCTCCCTGCCCTGTTGGTGTCCTCCGGGACCCTTCGTTTTGACCTTTCCCTCTCGTGCTGCAGAGCCCCTGGCATTCCGATTATACTATTAATAGCTTCTCGGGCATTCAGGTTGGGAGCCTCGGTGTGGAATCCTGCGGGGAAGAGCTGAGCCACTGGGGGCCCTGGCGTGGGCGGCTCCCCTGCAGGGGCACGAGGGGGTGGGGGGCGGCGCTGGGGGCAGAGCGGACCTGTGCCGGCGCCCACGCTGGCACGTGCCCCACACTGGGGCGGGCTGCATGTCTCCCCGTGTTCCCCGGGGCGCACCCTGCACCCTCGCACGGGACACTTGGCCCTCGCCATTCCCCCGCCCCGCTCAAGTGCCCACGTGACACATGATGACATGCGCAGGGCCCCTCTTCCAGTGCACACGCTCCCCAGGGACGTCTGACCCACTTCCCACCTGACCAGCGTCCCCTAGCCTCCAGGACCCCTTAGTCTGTGCCTCCCAGTTACCGAGACGCCCCGTGTATCCACAGCCTGTTGCCCCAAGTGGATTTTCCTGCTGCCTCTGAACTGGCTGAGATTTGTGTCCAGGGACTTCTTCAAGAGGGTTAATTTGACCCAGTGATTGTCCTTGGTCTCACTCCCTCAGAGCCGCTGGCCGCGCATGCAGGTCCCGGTTCATGCCTCTTTTCCACGGTCCTGTTGTCTGGTTTTGAGTGTCTCTGTGGCGCAGACTCAGGAAGACATCATTCCTCCTCTTCCTGAAGGACGAGGTGGTCTATCTCCTCGGCCGCCTCCGAGAGCCATCCTCACATGGGCGAGTTTGTTCAGTGTACTGCTGGCCGGTTGCTTCCGATGCCTTCTTCCAGTCTGGAGTTGAAAGTCTTCTTTTATGCCCAATGAGTTTTCCTGAGTCTTTGAGCTTCCGTTCTGTTCTGTGGTTTCCAACTCCTTCGGCAGCGGATGCACGGGTCAGGCCCTCCGTCCCACGGGTTCCCCCAGACTCTGTGCACGGATGGAGAGCTGGGCTCGTGGTTGTCATTCCTGTCTCCTGTGCGATCTCCCTTTCTTTTGTAAAGATTGTATTTATTCATTTGACAGACAGAGATCACAAGGAGGCAGAGAGAGATGGGGAAGCAGTCTCCCCGCCGAGCAGAGAGCCCGATGCGGGGCTGGATCCCAGGACCCTGCGGTCATGTGATCATGACCTGAGCTGAAGGCAGAGGCTTCACCCACTGAGCCCCCAGGCGCCCCTGTGCCTCTCGACAAGGCCTCCCGCAGTTTTGCCGTCAAGTCTGTCTTCATGTTTGAGCCGCTGTTATTGTTTTGTTCTGTCTGTGCTGCTGGAGAGTCTGGGCATAAAAGAAGACTTTCAGCCCAGCTGAAAATGGGGAGTCCCCTTTTTATGGAAGATACAGATTGGGGAATAACTAGTAGATGTTGCCTCATCTCACATTAAATAGGAAAATTACCAAATATTTAGAACTACTGACAACAAAGCATTCAAAATCTGTGAACCCTGCCTGAAGGGGTACGTAAAGAGAAAGAGCCTTCCACACATTTACCCAAAAAACAGTGAAAGTGTTACAACGATGAAGCTGGGCCTTTAGCTCCAAGGGCTAGAAAAAGAACACCACCAAACCGCAAAAAGAACAGGAAGAGGAGACATAATGAAGGCCAGGATGAAAGTCGTGACAGCCAGACGGAACGTGGCGACGCTGTCGGAGCCCAGACTGCGTTCTTCCGGACGTTAATGGACGACGACCTCCAGCCTGACGATGGGGAAGAAAGATGACTGACCAGCAGCATCTGAGAGGAGGGGAGTCACCGGCAGAGCAGTAATGAAGAAGCAGGAGCTCCCTGCAAGCAGAGTGCACGCCCACTGTTCTGGAACCAGAGAAAGCAGCACCCGAAGAAGAGGGACACTGGACGCCGGCCTCCCCGGCAACGCTCTGCGTCCTCAGGTCCGGACTGTCTTTGAGAGTAAGTTCTAACGAGCCATCATGGAACAGGCGCTCTCGATCTTGCACAACGATTTCTCATACAAGAAGTTTGGAAATTAGAGCAGCCGGAAAGAGCCAGAAGAGGGGTCGGGCCTTGACGCCGGCGCCAGAGACGCACAACGCTGCGGGCGGGGGGCAAAGGGGCGTCCGTCGCGAATGCGGGCGTGAAAATGCCCAGCGAATCGTAGTTGCATGTTTGGCGATTGAGTGTGCCCCGTGCCCTGGGGGCCTCGAGGTGACTCACCGGTGTCTGACCGTGCTGACGGGGCACAGACACTCACACACACACACACATTCAGGTAAAACGCACACCAACGGTGCCTGCGGCTGTCTTGCTGATACTGAAGACCGTGCTAGAAGGCACGAGGACGAAGCATGCAGGCTGGAAGTGAAAGACGGCCCTCGACGTGCTGATCAGACCCTCACCAAGACAGAGACTCCAACGGAATCAACACACTTTTGAATTAATACGAGCTTGGCAGTTTTACTAAGGAGAAAATGAAGACGCACTATTGCCAGATACAAAGCCCGTTGGGAAACTCAGCCGTGTTTCACTGATTTAAACCATGTGTTCTGGGGGCACCTGGGGGGCTCAGTGGGTTAAGCCTCTGCCTTCAGCTCAGGTCATGTTCTCGGGGTCCTGGGATTGAATCCCGCATCGGGCTCTCTGCTTAGTGGGGAGCCTGCTTCCTCCTCTCTCTCTGCCTGCCTCTCTGCCTACTTGGGATTTCTCTGTGTCAAATAAGTAAAAAAGAAAAATCTTTAAAAAAAAAATGTTTTCCAGGGCGCCTGGGTGGCTCAGTGGGTTGAGCCTCTGCCTTCGGCTCGGGTCAAGATCTCAGGGTCCTGGGATCGAGTCCCGTGTCGGGCTCTCTGCTTGGCGGGGAGCCTGCTTCCTCCTCTCTCTCTGCCTGCCTCTCTGTCTACTGTGATCTCTGCCTGTCAAATCAATAAATAAAATCTTAAAAAAAAATGTTTTCCAAATCAACATAATGTTTCTGTATGCTTGTAAGAGTCAACCAGAAAATGCAGCAGAGACAGGACCTCACTCATGATTATAAAACTACTGTAAATGTCTGGGAATTACTTCATTCTGGTTTAAGGGAACTTTTGCTTCATAGAGTGTGGGTGTCCTGCCCCATTCCAAGTGGCCGTGGGGAAGGTGGGGGGGCGGGTCCTGGTGAGCCCACACCAGTTCCAGTTCCATGGTCCTCCAAGCAGCTGGTGTTCAAGGGTGTGCACATGCCACGGTTCTGCCCAAAGAAACATAGGAAGGATGCCGGGAACCTGCTTGTTCTTACGAGTAGACACAGGAGGTCGCATCCCTGTCACAGGATGAATTGTGTCTCCCCCACCCCCACCGATGTGTGTGTGTTGAAGCCCTAAGCCCCGGCAGCCCAGGATGTGACCCTATTCTGAGCTGCTGTTGTTGCAGATATAGTTCGTTAAGAGGAGCTCACACTCCCTGGGGCTAACAATACATTATATGTTAATTAAAAAAAAAAAAAAAAGAGCTCATACTGGGGTGGGTCCTTATGCTTATTTACCTTATGGTACTGCTGGTGCCATCTGGGTCCTTATGAACAGGAGACCCAGGGTGCATAGACGAGATGGCAGAGACTGGGCTGCGTCTGCACGTCAAGGGAACGTGGAGGCCAGCCAGCAAAGCCCCACAGGAGGACAGGGGAATGAGGTGGGTTCCTGCTCAGCCTCGGAAGGAGCCGTGGCTGTCCACCCCGATCCTGACCTCCGGCCTCTCCGACTGGGCAGGGATGACTCCCGCCGCCAGTTCGTGGGGTTTTGCTCAGCAGAAATCTGACATTCCCCCCCGGCCACTGGCGCAAGGGATGCCTGAGCCTGCGGATGCGTCGGGTCCTGGGAGGGGCATGCAGGAGTCAGACACGGGCTCACTCGCTGTGGGGAGACCGGCTGAATGAACCGAGCCCAAGAGCCAGCGCTGGGCTTCTCATGGGCTCCACGGGGGTCGGGCTTCTCAGCACTGAGAACTGGGTTTGGCCCAGAGCACGGCTGGACCCAGGTTTCTGTGACTCGCCACGGAAATCTAACTGATAACAAGCTTCACAGGCAAGTTGAAAGATGCTCTTAAGCATATAAAAGAACGCAGGAATGGAGAGTGAGAGCATATTTGGGCATGAAGATAGCTTAGCAAATAACCCAAGTTAGCACGTGAATCTTCTGTAATTCCCAAAAGGAACTCCAGACAGAGTCCCGTGTGCGAGACCCAAGATCGGTTCGTAAACTCCAAGTGTGGCACCTGTTCAGGAGCAGCTGGGCTGCTCCGGGGAAAGGAAGCCGAGATGAGGGCATCAGACGCGGATCACTGGACTCAGAGCCCCACCAACGCCAAGCGGGCCTTGGGGCAGGGACAGACCAACAGATGAGACAGAGAGCCAGCAGTCACATCCACTCCTGGGCCCCTTAAAGGGCAGAGTGGCGCCCTAGCCCGCAGGTGAGCGGGGATCGCGGGGCAGAGGGTGTCGGGAAGACAGACCCACTTCACGGCAGCAGGGAAAACGGTCCCAGCCTCACGCCAGGACCGAAGGTGACCTCACAGGTGAGTTGGAGCAAAGACCCGAGAGGAAAAGGCGAGACCATGAAAGTGAGTAAGAGGAAAAGCAGAACGCAGCCCCCTGACTTTGGGGTGGGAAGGAGCTTCTTCAGCAAGACCCTGATCACCAAGCAAAATCGATGCAACAGACCAAAACGAAAGTTTCGGCTCAGATGAAGGTGGGCCCGGGGGGTTCACGGGGGTGGGGAGGCGCCTTGCCGTGTGAAGCCCGGACAGGCCACGCAGGGACCAGGAAGCAGCGAGCGGACGGGCCCCTCCTGAGGGACTGCGGAGCGAGCCCCGATGGCGTCGGTGGGAGACACACACACGGCTCAGTTAACAACTCGTTAGCGGGCGGCAAGCAGTGTTCTCCGAGCCGGCCGGGGCCAAGTTCTCTCTCAGCTTCCACTGGACAGACAGACACTACGTTGAAAGCTGTTTCCTAGTTCTTGATATCCTGCCTGAGATTTGATTTTTGTTTTTTTAAGTAATGGCTGCGCCCACCATGGGACTCGCAGTCTGGACCCCGAGGTCCGGAGCTGTGCCCTCCTCCCCGGGCCAGCCAGGCTTCCCTCCTGCCTGCGATTCCAGCGTCCTGAACGCGGCGGTCACCAGCTAAGTCGTGACGGGAGCTTCCCGGACTGTCAGACTCAATCAGTTTCCGTTTACGGACTTCTGTCCACCTTCAGCCCGTGGACATTAGCAAATGTCCTGTGGCCAAGCCTCAGCATTTGATAACGGAAGGAACCACGAGACTCATCATGTTTCTCACTGTTCTCATCAAGGGACAGAACAGGTTTTCTTGTACTTTATGATCGAATCATTTTTCCTGGAATTGAATTTTCTGTGTTGTCACAAGTGGTGGGTCATACTTCTTAAATCTTCAATCCCTTCTGCTGCTCCTTGTGACCTCCTGCTTTCGTGCTCCCAAAGTACCTTACTCCTCGTTGAGCTAATTTGTACGGCTTCACGAGGAAGGATAAATGCGATTAAGCTGTCAGAACACTGCTTAACCACGCCTGTGGGGCGTCTCCGAGGCCCCGTTTCCAGACGCTCCCACGGCCTCGGTGGGAACGCGCCAGGCCGCCGCTCCCTGACACCCGCTCGCAGCTTCTCTGCTCTGGGGGCCACGCGGTCTTCTGGCTTTCTTTGCTTCCATTTCCAGGCCTTCAGGTGTTTTATTATATTCTTTTCGATGATTTTTTAAAGATTTTACTGACGTAGTTGTTGGAGAGAGGGAGCGAGTAAACACCTGAGCGGGGGGAGCAGCAGAGGCAGAGGGAGAAGCAGGCTCCCCGCTGAGCAGGGAGCCCCATGGGGGATTTGATCCCATGAGCCTGAGATCAGGACCGGAGCTGGAACCAAAAGTCAGACGCCTCACCGACTGAGCCACCCGGGCGCCCCAAATCGGCGGTGTCTTCGTGCGGCCCATTGAACACCCGAAACTGTCTGAGAGTAGCCGGGCTTTGTTCTTTCCAGCCAGTGAGGTAAACAAAAGACATTCATCCTTAGTTTTGAATTTTGTCTTTTAAATTGATTATTAAAGTGCTGTTGGGGCATCTGGGTGGCTCAGCCGTTAAGTGTCTGCCTTCGGCTCAGGTCAGGATCCCGGGGTCCTGGGGTCAAGCCCCGCATCCAGCTCCCTCCTCAGCAGGGGCCTGCTTCTGCCTCTCCTTCTCCCCCTTGTGTTCCCTCTCTCGCTGTGTCTCTGTCAAATAAATAAATAGAATCTTAAAAAAAAAGTGCTATCGTGTTTTACGTGAGGCCGTGCTGGTCTTGCTGGGCACAAGGGCTGACAGGGACCAGCCTGAGCCCCCACAGGCTCCCCGCCCAAGTGGTACAGGGGTGCCTCCAAACCCTGAAGGCGTGGGTGGCATTGGGGCACCCACCAGAGACCTCTTGCTGGCTCAGGACCCTCTGCGGAAGGTCAGGGGCACCTCCCAGGCACCCCACAGTCTGTTGACCTGGGTGGTCGGCCTGACACTGACCACCTGGGCGGCATGGACCTTCACCCAGCTGGGGGCGGGTGACACAAGCTGCATGTATCCAATGCAGTCAGGCTGGAAGTGTGGGCATTAGGGCTGGGAGAGGGACACCGCAGGACACCTAGGAGCCCCTCTGTGGGGACCCTCCGCCCCTGGCCAGAGAGGTACTCACCGCACGGAGCCCAGGCAGCTGCCGTTCAGCTTCAGTTGGCTGAGGTTGGGCAGGTGCACCCCTGTGCGCCATGGGAGGGAGCGGTGGGTGACCAGGCCGCACTCCTGCAACTCCCCTCTCAGCACCCTCCGGAGGCATCCGTGCCCCACCGGGCTGTCCTGGTGCAGCCTCGGCCTCAGGTGGGTGCGGGAGGTATGCCTGAGTGGAGTGGGCCACCCGGAGGCTGAGAGGCCATGGGACTCGCAAGTCTGCTTGGAGCAGGGGAGCCTCATTGGCATGGGTGGGGTCACCACAGCTTGGGTCCTGCCGCTGAGCCACAGGGCCAGCCCCGGGCACCCCAGACCATCGCCTCTGTCAGCTCGCAGCACTGGGTGCCAGAGCACAAGAAGCCTCTGGCTGGTGTCCCCGTGTACCCCAAAGCCCCTGATCCCTTAAAGAGGGGTGCAGGTGGACCCGCGGGGTGTAGGAAGGGTCTGTGGGGTGCAGGGCAGTCTCGTAGGGCACAGGGCAGGTCCGCGGGGTGCAGGGGTACAAAGACCAGAGCCTGGCTGGTCACACTGGGGTGGATGGGCCCTCAGAGAGGAGTCCGAGCTCGCCAGGGCGTGGCGTGGACGGGGGCGTGGTGTGGCCAGGGAGGGCGTGGCGTGGCCAGGGAGGGGCTCTCACCGAAGTTTCCCAGGCTGTTCTCACGAGTGTTGACACACATTTCCAGCATGCTCACCAGTCGAAGGTCATCTACCTGGGCCAGGGCCCGCTGCAGAAATCGATGACGGGTCAGTCGTGGGGACTGGACAGGGGTCACTCCCTCCCCGTGACGTCCCTGCCCTTGGCCATGGGCTGGGACAGGCGGCACACATTTCCCTGCCTCGTCTCTGCTGACCTTAGCCGCAGACGGCGCAGGCTGGTGGGGGATGAGAGCGCGGGGTATGAAAAGAGACAGTACCCGTGCTTGGCGGGGGGCATCTGCAGAGTTGGGCCTGAGGGCCAGTGTCCCCCCGAGACCCAGGGAACGGGCCCCCACATAACAGAGGGTTTAGGACCGGTTTGGGAGGCTGATGTGAGCGCTGCTGGGGCTGAAAAGACAGATGTGGGTGTCGTGCGGCAATGGAGTGTCCCGTGGGGGTGGCCGGATGGCAGAAAACGTGCGTGAGGAACTCGCCACGTAAGGCTCCAGGAGACACAGGGCTCCGAGGGAAGGGAAGGCGCTCGGAGATGTGGGACCGCGGGGCTGGAAGATGAGGTCATCTCCCCATTCCAATCGGCCGGCAGGACGGGTGACCGTGCGGGTCTGTCTTGGGAGCAGGCTGGGTGCTCTGCGCCTGCTACCCCTGCAGAGGCTCTGGGGCTCTCAGGGGAGGCCTCCAGGGAGCTGGTGACCCCGTTTTCAGTGGCTGAGTCGCAGAGAGGTGTGTCCAGACCCCGTCTCAGGCTCTTGGCAGCCGGTGTCACTGGACTCTACCATGTTGAAAAGCAGGTGTGGTGACCTCTGACCTCTGACCAGCGAGCCACGGCCCAGACTGGGGCTCACAGGGACCGTCCGAAACGCCGGTTTTCGGGACCATGTTCTCCAGGTAGGAGCTGGGCAGAGAAGGAAGGAGGCCCCAGGATGGACAGAAGCCATGATAGGGACAGCGATCTATGGTAGAGTGTGTTCCCAGCACGTGGGCCCCCAGACCCCTCCTCAAGGGGGAGAGGCTGGTGAGTCACCCTGCTGTTCCCACCGTGCAGGCTGGCCGTGGGGCCACACTGGGCTTCACGCTTGCCCGAATCCTTCTTCAGATGTGCCCAATGCAAACGTTTTCTCCCAAGATGCTGGGCTCACCTGATGTGTGGTTAATGGGGACTTGGCGGTGTGGAGGCTCGGGGGGTGTGGGGGCAGGTGGACCGTTGCTCACACTTGTCCCTGCTCCCCTGAATTCGAACGGTCGTCTGTTTCTGCCCAGTGATAACACGGACCCCAGAGCAGGTGGCCTTATGCATGCTGGGCTTGGCCCAGGGAGCCCTCAAGTGTGCACCTGGGTTCACCTGCTGCTTCCCCCCAGGTGTTGACCATAAACAGGGCTGCCCCACATGGCCCCCTTAGCCTGGATCCCAGTGGGAACCTGCCGGGCAGACCCCAAGCCTGAGGACAGACACCTCATCGCAGCCAGAACCTGGGCGGTCTGTGGTCAGCGTTGTGTGTCCGCAGATGACAGATACGGAGACGCGCCAGGCCCAGGTGCTGGGGAAGGCCGCCCAAGGGACAGCTGCGGGGGGCCTCGGTGTCAGCAGGGCCCACCTGACGTGCTGTGGGTAGGCGCTGCCCCGAGGATGATGGGGGTGTCCAAGCAGATCTGCGGGAACAGAGTCATGAAGCTGCTTGCACCCCAACTAGCCCGATTCTGTAGGGCTCCCGGGACGTACAAAGCCTTCTGAGCGGCAGGGACATCCCCCACCATCCGTCTGAGGAAGACAGTGACCATACACACTTCTGCAGGGACACCCCCTGTTGGGCACTGTCTTCCACGAACGAGCATAAAATGGAAAGGGAATGAAACAGAGAGTCCAGTGAACCCCAGGAAAGTGCAGCTCCTGGCCTGGCTCCCAGTGTGTGATTCCAGGTGGGTGACAAGGCTTGGTCCCCCTCCAGGTCCAGCTAGGGTGCGGTGGGGCGGCCTGCCCCTACCCGCACCTTGCTCCTGGCACTGCCCGGCACAGCCAGGCTGGACCCTCCCTGTCCTGCTGTCCGGAGAAGGGAGTTCTGTCCCCAGCCAGCTGCTCTGTCCAGCAGATGAGACCCCAGCTCTGTGCATGGGTCAGCCAGTGCCCGGAGTGCCTTCGCAGGTCAGCCAGGTGTCCCCTGTGGCTCCAGGAGGGCCCCTCTAACAAGCCCACCTGTGGTGTCTGAACCAGGCCTCATATGTGCAGAGGGACGGGGATTCCAGAGCTGGCCGGTGCAGGGGTGGGCCTGTCTCTGTCCCACAGCTGAGCAGCTGGTGGGAGGGCCGTCCTGATGGACTCCAAGTTGGATCAAGCCCCTGGGAAGGTAGGGGCCTGTGGGCATGGCTGAAGGGCCGTGCACACAGAGGAGCTGGCTTGGAGCCTGGGGAGGGGGCCCGGCAGGAGTGTCGCTCCCACCTTCCCTGATCAGTGGGATGCTTTTCTGTGAGTCAGCTGGTCAGGAAGGCGGGCAGGGACCTCAGGCAGCCAGGCTCCTTTCTGCCTGCTGGTGAGCATGTCACCTTTGAGTCTCCAGGGACCCCTCCCCGGGCACTGCACCTTCTTACCCTGTGCAAGGGTGGGTGTGGGCCTGAGGGCTGCCTGGGCAGTGCCTGGACCCTGGGCAGTGCCGGACCCGGTGGGACCTGCCGCCTCAGCATGGCCAACAGTGGGTGCGGAGTTGCTCAGAGGGGTGGCTGGGTGGGAACCTAGAGTCAAGAAGGCTCTGCATCTCCCAGTGGGCCACAGGATGGGAGTGGGGGGCAGCAGCAACCCCCCCCCACCAGGTTTGGGAGAAAGCCTTCCCCAGCTGCCCCCGACACAGTCAGTGGGACCCTGGAGCAGCCGCCGCTTCGCCAGCCCGCCCTGGACGGCAGGGGACCTTCTCTTTGCTTGGGTTTTCCTTGACCCCTGGAGGTTTGCCCCTTCTGTGCACCTGGCGCTGTCTGCCGCCCAGCAGCCCACCAGAACGGCGCTACTCCAACAGGGGGCTTCTGGGGTTCACGGAGTGGTTCCTGGCACCAGGAGAACACTTGGGAGTTCCTGCCGAGCTCACGCCCTCGGGCGTCCTGAGTGCCTGGGGGCCATCGGTGTCACCAGGCCCCTGGGGCTGGCCCTGAGGGTGAGGCAGTTCTGGGGACGAAGCGGGGCTGAAAGCCGCCCTCAGTCAGGCAGGGCTCGGTGGGCTGCCGATCGAGCGCAGGCTGGACGTGCCCCAGGCTGCCCCATCGCACCCCTGTGGCCTAAGCCCTCCACCCCTCAGCACTCACCAGCCGGGCAGGCGACAGGGACTCATCGTCCAGCCCCTTGGCACACCTGTCCCTGGGGCGGCCTGGGTCCTTGCTCTGTGGGCGGGGGTCTGCAGGCCTTGCCAGCTCAGCTCCCGCACCGGGACCGTGGCTGCGCTTGGCCGAGGCCCGTGGGCTCTGTCCCAGGCCTGGGCCATTCACATCCAACCTGCGTGGACAGGCAGAGGGCAAAGCCACTAAGCCTTTGCTCTTCCCCCTGGCTGGGACCGCGCGCAGCAAGGCTCTGGGGGCTGCCTGGCTCACCCTGCCTGACTCTGAAGGGGCTCTCACTCACTCGGTCTCAGCCTGCCAGGGGACTCGTGGTGGCCTCACCATTGCCCACTAAGCCTTAGCTCTCACCCACTGGGGTCTGGGCGGGTCACCTCCTTGTGTTTCTACCCATCCTTCAGGGTCCACAGCAGGAACTCCCCTATCTGAGGTCCTGCCCAGGCTGTGCGTCTGAGGGGAGGCCCCAGGTCATGTTCGCCCTGTCAGCTGGGGGCCAGCGGCAAGCCCTTGGCTCAGGCCCTGTGCTGTGTGTCTCCACCAATGATCTCCAGGCCTGGGGGCCCAGGCTCAGGCTCTCAAGCATTCCCCACATCCCTCTGCCCACTGAGCCCCTCACCTGGAGCCAGCTGCCTTTTCCCACCACGGGTCAAACATCCAGACAAGGCAGTAGCATGTGTCTTCGGTGACACCTGCAGGAGAGAGCCATGGTAGCCTCCTGGCCAGGGCATTTGGGACAGGCCAGGCTGAGGCCATAGGGCCAGGTGTGGAGGTGGTCAGGGCTGTCCCTATGGGCACTGGCCCTCAGGTCCTTTGATCATCCTGATGGGGGACCTGGACTGGCTGATGAGGAACAGTCAGGTGGTGACTAATGCCATCCTCTCTCCAAAAGGGGTCCCAGGTCTGTCAGTCTGTACTGTCTCTCACGGGTGGGCCTCCCTGGCACCTTGTCCCTCTGGAGCCCCCTCAGCCCCAGGCTCCAAGGGATGTTGTCCAGTGTGTCCCTGGACACCTGCATGAGGCGTGCCTGGAACTGCCCCTTAAAGGTGCAGATGCCTGGCCTGACCCCTGACCCTGAAGCCATCTCTAGGGTTAGAGCCAGAAGTCTGCCTGGAATGATCTGGGCACTTCCCTCCAACTTGGGTTGAGGCCTCGCTGACCACTGCACCTGTCTTACCCTGCCCTTCCTGGATTTACTTTCCTGAGAAGTTTGACACGTTCTGTTCTTCAGCTTATTCTCTGGAGTAAGCACTGCACCCCAAGACGAGTGGGCCCTCTGCGGGCAGTGTGCTTGCCTGCTGTGTCTGCATGTGTGGAAGGGGGGGCTCTCCCCCACCCGCTGGAGGAATTGGTGGGTGTGGTGGGGGCACAGGCCGGCACTGCTCCTCTCTCAGCCCCCTGGATGCATTAAGCTGTGCCCTCTCGCTCATGCCTGGGGCTGGGAGAGCAGCCAGCGGGGCTTTCGCAGAAGCCTTGGAAGGGGCTGCTGAGCCCTGGGACAAGCTGCCCAGGCTCTGTGTGCCTCAGTGGCCTCATCTGCAAAGTGGTCTGTACCCTGAGGGTCCAAGGAGGTCAAGGCCGTGCAGGTGAGCCCCAACAAACAGACTCACAGGGTTTCCAGGCAGGATTTCTTTCCACAGGTTCCCTCTGCTGTCTGCCTTTCTCCAGCTGGTGAAAAGCCCAAACCTGGCAGAAGGGCCCCCGCCACTGTGCCTCCCGGGAAGCGCTGCCTGCCCTCATCCCAGCCTTGGATGTATAGGCTGGTCAGGCTGTAGTCCCAGGATGCCTCTGGGCATTATCGTGAGCTGAGCGCACTGCCTTCCCTTCTGTGCCTGACAGCGGATCGCTAGAGGTCCTACCCTGCCCCTGCCCCGCGTACTGGTCCTGTCTAGCCCAAGGGTCTTGGGGTCCAAGAAGCCAGGCCTGGGCTGGTAGCCGCAGCTCCCTTGTAAACACTGTCCCCTCCCATTCCTGCCCTGGCTGGAACTGTCTATTCATGGCCCTGCTCCCACCCTGCCCTGCCCCTCTGGGAGCCCCACACACCTCCCCAGCTGGGAACCTGCGGGCCTATGTCCACAGGCTAATGCCAACCCCTGGCCTGGGTCATCAGCTCTCCGGGTCCCCTGCACGACTCCACCCCTTCACCTCAGAGTAGAGGGGCTCAGAGGGCAGGGCCTGGCCCCTCCTAGGTCCCCACTATGGAAACACCCAGAGCAGAGTCTGGGTCCCTGCCTCCCTCCCCCCGCAGGCGCAGGGCCTTGAGCCCTTCGAAGCATGGCTAGGGTTGTGGGCGGGGCCCCTGAAGGACCAGACTGGGCATCTAGGGGTACCACCGGGACGGCCCAAGGCCCATAAGCGTGCTTGGCTCTCACCTGCGGGGTCGGTCCCGGTGCCACCGCCCTGGGCGCCCTCCGCTGCCGGGCGCTCACTCCGACTCGGGGTCGTTCTTCCGGTGGCAGGGTTGCGGGGCCGGGGCGCCATGGCAACGAGGCCGGAGCCTTATTTGAATGCTAAAATATTCATGAGTCCGCGGGAACCTCCGGGCTCGGCCACGCCCCTTAGCAACGGTTGCTAGGGCAGGCCGGCGGGGCGGGGCAGCAGCCTACCCGGTTGGGATCTGGAGGGCTCGGCCCCACGCGGTAGGCGCCCTGTGCGCTGGGCGGGAGCCAGGGGGCGGAGGTGAAAGTCCATCAAGCCGCTGGGGTGGAGGGGT
Source organism: Mustela putorius furo (assembly GCF_011764305.1). Classification (NCBI taxonomy): domain Eukaryota; kingdom Metazoa; phylum Chordata; class Mammalia; order Carnivora; family Mustelidae; genus Mustela; species Mustela putorius. The sequence goes on from NW_025421288.1 coordinate 16,751,718, forward strand.
GGGGCGGCGAGGAGGCTGGGGCGCGGACAGGCTAGGGGTCAGCCCCTGCAAAGGCAGTGTCTGGTGCAGAGCAGCGCCCACCTTTCCCGGCTGGGAGGGTCGTCCCTGAGGTCCCGGCCTTCAGAGATGTACACTCGCCTCCCAGTGTGGTCGATGCCAAAACAAAAGGAAGCGCCATGGGAAAGGATCCCCCGAAGAGGAGGGAAACGCAGATCTGGACACCCGGAGGGGAATTTGGAGTGTCCATGCTCCCGAGGGACGCCGCCACCCGCTCCTGTTTATGCGCGCCAGGCGCGAATCCCGCCCTGTTCTAGACTGCCACGGCACGTGGGGTCGGTGATGCGGTGCGGCGGGGGCGGCCCCCGAAGGGGTCCGCCAAGGTCACGGCCTGCAGTGGGCTGAGCTCCCGGAGAACAGCCCCGGGCCGGCTCGGGAGGGCACAGGGGATGGGGAGCGGTGGCGTCCAAGCCAAGCAACGCTGGGTCTTCTGTGGAACGCGTCGCGTCATTCCTTCTTTGTAAATAAGGAAGGTGTGTTTCTGCACCACTTTGGAAATTTTTAAAATGTTAAAACCATGTCTTTTTTAAAATCTCGAAAGGAGATGGGATGTGCGTTTGTGCTTGGGATGGGGGAAATTTCAGTACACCCCTCGGAGCAACTTTTGGGTGCGACTTGCTGGGTACCATTTGTTAATTGGGCCACACGGTAAGCTTGTGTAGGGTTGGCAGGGCTGGGTGGTGGGCAGCTGGGGGGGGCCGGTCTGCAGGGCCTGCTCAAGCTGGGCGAGGCTGGTGGTGAGGGGGTGCGGGAGAAGGCCGGTCCTCGGAGTCCCGGCGGGGCTGCGCACTGGAGAGAAGCAAGACCTCCTATACGGGATAAAAAGGATATGTGTGTTTCGCTGCTCCGTGGGCGCAGACGGGCCCCCCGCCCGCCCACCCCGCAGAGACGCCCCGGCACCTTCTGGCCCTGGGCTCACCGGCGGTGCCGCGCCCAAGGACTAACCGAGGTGCCAGGTGTCCGGGGAGGGGCGCAGGGGAGCCACCGCACGGGAAGAGGGGCGCAAGGCAGCCGAGCCTCCGGCCACTGGGGGTCCCAGAGGCTTCCGGCGCGGCCCGTCCGGGAGCCTGACCCTCGCCCCGGCTGCCCCTCTGCTTTGCTCCAGGCTTCCGTCCACCCCTCAGTCCCCCAGTCCGGGGGGCGTCCGCGGCGCTGGCCCTCCACCCTCCCTGAGGCTCGTCCCCCGGGCTGGCCTTCGGCTCCGGGGCCCCCTCGGTGGACCGCGCGTCGCGACGCAAGGAAGCCCTCCCGGGCAGGGCAGGGGCGCGAGCCGGACCGCAGCGACCCCGCCCCAGCCTACAACCGCCGTCGGTCCGGCTTTCCTGAGGGGCCTCCGTTCCCCTGGGAGAGTCCGGAACCTCTCCGGAGAAGCCGTCGCGCCCGGACCCTTGTCCTCGCGTCCTCGCAGTCCTCCGGCCTGGCAGCGCCCACCGCCCCTAGGCCGCGGCCCACGAGGGCCTCGCGGGCCCGCACCGCCCTCAGGGCCGTTTCCCGGAAGCCCCGCCCGGCCACGGCTCTTGACGGGCGGGCGGGTCGGCCTACCGGAGCGGGGCGGGACGGGGCGGGACGGCTCCAGGGCGGGGCCCGGCGCCCTCGGCCAATGGCAAGCCGCGCCAGGCTGACGGACGGGCGCAGGGCGGGGCCTGCGCCGGTCGCCGCCGCCCCCCCCCCACCTCCCCGAGTGTCCGCCGCCCGCGCCCCGCCGCCCGCCGCCCGCAGCCGGAGCCGCACCCTCCGCGGACCGAGCCCATGAGCTGGGCGAGCCGCGCGCCCCGGCCGCGGCCCCTTTCCCCGCCCCGGCCCCGGCCCCGGCCCCGGCCCCGAGGGCAGTCGCGCCAGTGAGCGGTGAGTGCGGCGGGGGCGGGCGGGGGGCGGGCGGCGGCCCGGACCGGGGCTGCGGCGCGGGGCGTTGGAGGCGCGGCGGCGGCGGCGGGGCGCGCGGGGGCGCAGGTGAGCAGCGGGCGGGAGGGCTGCGGGCGGCGGCGGGGGCGCGGTGCGTCCGCGCCCCTGGCCCTGCCCTCCGCGGGGCCCCAGCCGTGCTCTCGGGCAGCGTGCGGGGGGCCTCCCGAGCCGAGGTCCGCCGCGGCCCCCCTCGAGTCCACGGCGCGCTCCCAAGGGCTCGGGCACTGGGCGGCCATCACGGTACACAGCCGGCGAGTCAGGGGTTAGGAAATCGCTGCCCACTGTCTGGGGACAGGAGCAAGGGCACCCCGCGTTCAACCTCACAAATCGGCACACCCCAGCCGGAGGCCTTGAGTCTTGCTCACCTGCACCCCTGCCCCGCGCCTCCGCTGGGCCTGTTCTCTCGCTCGGCCCGTTACCGGGAGCCGTCCTCCCCCCCAACCCGCGCCCGGCCGCCTCCTCGGTCTTCCTTTCTCCGCAGCTCATTGGCAGCAGGATACCGTGGGTTTCCCCTTATTTTAACGCATGCCGGCCTTTTCCTTGGAGAAGGGGGCGGGGGCTTCTTTCTCTGCCCGTCCCCCTGCGCCTGGAACAGCGGCTGGCATGCAGTAGGCGCTCAGTAAATGCTTGTCAAAGGCAGCAACATGCTGGGGTGGGGAGGGGGGGTCCGCAGCCGGTCTAAGGCTGGCGCTGGCCTGCCCGGGCACGCTGCTGTGGCCCGACCTGTTCTTGCAGGGAGGGGACCGGTAACCTCAGCCTGCAGGGCTTCCAGCTCCGGCTTTCTGCCTACCCAGCAACTTCTAATTTGGGTGCGTGCTTGGGAGATGCTCTCAGCTGTCAGCTCTGCCTTTTGGGGGCCAGCTCCCTGCTCTCTCAGAGCCATAAGTGCAGCTGGAGTGGGGGCCCTCTGCCACCCCTGGGCTGGAGGGGCTGCAGGTGTGGGGGGGGGGGCTGGGCCCAGTCCCCTGGCTGTTTGGGGCCAGGGGGTGGGACAGCCTGCTCTGTGGGGCTGGGCCTATGCTGAGTGCGGCTCCCTCAGCAGGCCGGACGGGAGACCACCGCAGTGCCCCGTGCTTCAGCCCTTGAGGAGCGATGACGGAATATAAGCTTGTGGTGGTGGGCGCTGGAGGCGTGGGGAAAAGTGCCCTGACCATCCAGCTGATCCAGAACCACTTTGTGGATGAGTACGACCCCACCATCGAGGTGAGTGTCAGCGCTCCTGTCCCCAGCCTCCACTCCTGAGGTGGGCTTATCGTCCGTGTGCTCCACGGGAGGGCGTCCCCCGCTTGTGGGACTTGGGGGCGGGGCAGGAGAGGTGCCCAGTATGGGCCCATCCTAGGAGAGGTTGGGGGCGTTCCTGAAGCCCTGTCCTCTTGCAGGACTCCTACCGGAAGCAAGTGGTTATCGACGGGGAGACGTGCCTGCTGGACATCCTGGACACGGCAGGCCAGGAGGAGTACAGTGCCATGCGGGATCAGTACATGCGCACCGGGGAGGGCTTCCTGTGTGTGTTTGCCATCAACAACACCAAGTCCTTTGAGGACATCCACCAGTACAGGTGAGCTGCTGGCCGGCCCTCGGGGCTTCCCTGTCCTGGTATCTCCTCATTCTCTGTCCTGGTTCTGGATGCAGCTGTGCCTGCGGCCGAGCGACTGGCTCCCACTTTCTTCCTTGTAGGGAGCAGATCAAGCGAGTGAAGGACTCCGATGACGTGCCCATGGTGCTGGTGGGGAACAAGTGTGACCTGGCTGCCCGCACCGTGGAGTCCCGGCAGGCACAGGACCTTGCCCGCAGCTACGGCATCCCCTACATCGAGACGTCGGCTAAGACGCGCCAGGTGAGCCGGCTCCGCACCCCACCGCAAGCCAGGGACCCGCCCCGCCCCGCCCCTGCCAGGGAGCAGTGCTCATGCCCCCTCTCCCCCGACACAGGGCAGCCGCTCTGGCTCTGGCTCCAGCTCCGGGACCCTCTGGGACCCTCCGGGACCCCCGTGACCCAGCGGCCCCTAGCGCTGTAAGTGTCCCCGGACGGCAGGGCAGCGAGGGAGGCCAGGGCCCAGGGTCTGCGCTGACCCAGCTCCAGGGAGAGGCGGAGGTCCCTGGAGAGAGCTGCCCTGAGCCAGGCCGGAGCGGCGACCCTGGGGCCCTGGCTTCTCGGCCCCCAGAGTGCCCTGTGGGCCCTTGTCGGCCCTTCCCCTTCACGGGCTGGTGGGGACAAGGTTGGCAGGTCAGAAAGGAGAGGGACACGGGGATGTTCAAGCTGCGAGCCAGACCCCGGGCCCGTCCTGTCGGGGAGGCTCCTGAGGAGCGAGCTGCCTGGTGGGGGCAGGCCTGGGGCTGCGGGATAAGCGGGGCCTGACAGCCACATGGGAGTTGGCATGGGAAGGGGGGGAGGGCAGGGGTTCTACCTGAGCTTGAGGCCGGGGGTCCCTCGGTCCCCTCCCCTGCCAGGCCCCCAGGCTGAGTCCCACTCTGAACCGGCCCCTTCTTCCCAGGGCGTGGAGGATGCCTTCTACACGTTGGTGCGCGAGATTCGGCAGCACAAGGTGCGGAAGCTGAGCCCGCCCGACGAGGGGGGCCCCGGCTGCATGAGCTGCAAGTGTCTGCTGTCCTGACGTCCCTTTGGGGCCCTGCCCCTCCCCCCACCATCTCGCAGGCCCTCTGTGCCCCGGAGCACGGGCACGGAGCACGGGCATGAGGCATGCAGGTGCCGGATGCCAGGAGGAGGTGCTGCCGTCGGAGGGAGGGGCAGGGGAGGGAAGGAAGGAAGCGCCCCCGGGCCGGCCCAGGCTCCCTGCACGGAGTCCGCACACCTCCCAGGACGCTTTGCACAGACTGTGGTGACCTGAGGCCACCGGCACCCGGCTGTCACTCGTCCCCCAGCCCCGTCCTGGTCCTTTGGGCACAGGCTGAGTTGCAGTAAATTATTGGATGGTCTTGACGCTGGCGTCTGGGTGAGATGGGAAGGCGCCTGGGTCCCTCCGCGTTGTCTGCCTGGAGGCCCCTCTGCGGGGAGCCCTGCGGGGACTGCGGAGGCGGCCTGGGCCGAGCCACCCTCTTCTGTCTGGGTGTCTGTCTGGCGTGTCTCGCAGAGAGTCTGGGCTCCACGCGTCAGGCCGGCTTTGCGTTCGACCTCGACAACACTTTATTGAACTTTCCAGCAGTCAACAGGGGCTCAGAACCAAGGGTGCGAGTCTTCCCCTCAGAACCTCTCCTTCTCCTCAGAACCAAGCAGGTGCAGACACCTGCTCCTTCAGGGGAAGGCGGAAGTCCCACGGAGGCCTGGGCGCTAGTGTCCCCCACGTGGCATCTGTGCTGACTTCAGGTGTCGGCACGTTTCCCGAGTTTCCTTGAGAGGCAGGTGCTGAGGACGTGGATCTAAGCCGGTGTGCAGCGTCCGGGTTCCCGGACAGGATCCCGACACATCTGCCTGGCCTCAGCCACTGCCCAATGGCTGCCAGGTGACTGGTGGAGACCTGCGCTCTGGTGGCCCCTGCCTCCTACTGTTGGGGAGGGGAGGGCAGGGCCCACCTGCCTGTCCATGCGGCCAGGCTGGGGTAACCTGTGGTCCCCAGCACTGCCCTAGGTGGGAGTCGTGCACCTGTGGGGCACGCCCAAGCCCCAGGTGGACACAGAGAGTCCTTCAAGACTTGAGCAGCCTTGGGTCAGAACTCAGGACTGCCCAAGGCCACGGGGCCTGAGACCCATCAGTCTTCCTTCTGGTCGCAGGGGAGCTTGTGTTGTCTCTGGGGTCAGGCCAGAGGAGGTCCCTCTAGGTCAGTGACGTACCTCCTGGTGGGGGCGGTGGGGACTTCCATCTTCCAAGAAGTCCCGAGTGAGGAGGCAGGGCACCGTGCTGGCTGCCCAGAGCCTCTCGGCCCCCCAAGTTCTTCTCCAGAGGCCGAGGGGCATCTACTTTTCCCATCAAGGAGGCGATCAGAGGGGCCCAGGCAGGCTCAGGGCCCTGGGGCTGCAGGCTCAGTGCTGGCCCGCAGGTGTCTTGGCTGGACCGGTCCAAGCCCACAAAGGGGCAGGAGCTGCGGAGGCCCCAGGGCAGGAAGGGTGTCCCGGGCCCTACCGCGTCCTCCTTCCTGGGCTGGGGAGACCTCATCCCACGAGACCCAGAGACGTTTTGGGGCCTGGTCTGGGGTGTGGCCACCGGGGTGGCCCCAGCAGGGGTTAAAGAGAAAGGGACCCAGTGTTGTGGCCTCAAGGCCATGTCCACAGGCCCCCCTGCACACACACCCCTGGTGTCCTGGCAGGTTGGGGAGGGAGCTGCGTTGCTGCAGGGGCTGCCGGGCCAGCGAGGGGTCCTGGGCTGGGGGCAGCTGTGCCAGAACTAGGGTCCCAGGGGCTCCCGGCCACAGGGGTGCAGCCAAGGACTGCATCGACCTTCCCTCCCGCAGCGGCCGCTCGGCCTTGATCACGGCCTGGCGGGGAAGGGGTCCCGGCTGCTCAGCGAGTGTGGCTGGGCGTGGGTAGGCCAGCCCCTCCGCTCCGGAGAGCGTCTCCAGGGTAGGAGCAGGGAGGAGGGCCGTCGGGGCTGGGGACACCTGCTCCTGGCCCAGGGGCATCTTGGGGAGCTCCTCAGGGCGTGTCTCCAGCAGGCTGCGCCCCCAGGCTGTGCTCCCGGCTCCCTGGGTGTCCACCCCGCCCTGCCCCTCACGGCTCATCCAGGCCGCGCATGCCCCGCCCCCTCGGGGAGCACCCCGATGCCCGGGCCGGGCCTGGGTTCCCTGAGGTTGGAGCAGAAGAGCAGAGGGTCAGAGACACAGAGGAGGGCCCCCGGGGACTGGGTCCACTGTCAGCTGCCCCAGGGGGGCGAGGCGGGAGGGGACGGGGACCGGAGCCCACCTGGCGGGGGCAGGTCGCACTTCCTCCGGCGGAGATGGGCCACGGAGGCCCGAAGGTGTCCGAGGACGGCCTCATCCTCCAGGTCCCAGGGCTGGGCCAGGGTGTCTTGAAGGAAGCCCTGCAGCCCTTCCAGGGGCAGCTTCAGGAGGCGTTCTGGGCAATGGGTGTGAGTCAGAGCAGAGGGGCGCCTCCCCACTGTCCCAGGATCCTGCCCGGGACAGCGGTTGGGCGTCCCGCTGTTCCCAGGAGCACCGCAGGCAGAGCCGGCAGGAGAGGCCCCGTGGCCGCTGCTCCTCTGCAGGGGGGCCCCCAAGCCACGGCCAGCCAGTGTCCCTCCCCCGAGGCCTGCCTGCTCCTCGCCCCCGGGAGCAGTGGGCCATCTCCCCGGCCCCCCACACCTGCATGGGGCACCCCTGGGCTCCCGTGGGGTCCCGTACTGCGGTGCAGCCTGAGGACGGTGTAGGCCATAGCTGTGAGGACACGCGCTCCGTCCAGCATGTAGGCGTCCCACAGCGTCAGGGTGAGCACGAAGGGGGTCTGCGGGGGAGCGGGTGTGGGGGGCGCAGGGGGGTCTCTACGGGGTGATGAACTCCCCTCTGCCCAGCCCCTGCCACACCCCTGGCTGCATCGGACAGGGCCCCGGAGCCCGTTGTGTGGGTGTCCTCCTCCTGGGGATGGGCTCCTGACGACCTTGGGCGGGGAGGGACTGGCCAGTACGACCCACAGACCTGGGGGGCCACAGACTCTGTCCCACCCTCGGTGCCCACACACTCTGGCAGGACTGCAGGCTGGCCGCAGAATGGCCTGAGGGCCTGTCCGCTCCCAGGCTGACGAGGTCTTCCCTGGGGAGGCGGAGATGGATAGCACCGGTCCCCTGGGACGTCCTCAAGGGGCCCCCTTTGGGGCTCCAGGACGCATTAGGATGGCGAGCCTCAGGCTCAGGGCCTTCAGGGTCGGGTCTGGCTGGTCTGGAGCGTGAGGCTGAGCTCGGGCTTCCCCTGGGCCTGGGGCCGGGAGCAGGTCAGGGACCAGGTTTGCCTGAGGGCCTTACCCGCCCAACGAAACATTGCAGAAACCACTTGGTGGTGTACGTCCCTTGCTCGTCCTGGCAGAAGGACACAAGGTGCTCGGGGCCCAGCCGGAGGCCGCACGCCACCCGCACAGCCAGGGGGACACACTCCCCGTGGCCACGCTCAGCCCCGAGGGTGCCCTGGGCCCAGCAGGAGACAGAGCAGGACACCGGGCTCTGGGCAGCGTGGGCAGGGTTCTGCGGGTCCCCTACCCCTGCCCCGGGCCGTGAGGGCAGGGCCTCCGGGGAGCGTCTACTCGCCAGGTGTTTCCTCAGGCCTCTGAGCTCCTTCTCCATGATGCTGTCATGATGCCGCTGGAAACGGGCCAGCTTTGGGAATCCCGGAGCGAAGAACCCTGAGAAGGCCCCAGGCACCCCACCATCAGGGCCTTGTCCCCAGCAGGTGGGCAGTGGGTCTGCCGGGGGGCTCCGCTCCCATGCCCCGACCGGAGTGTGAGCCCACAGCCCGCCCAGGGCTGGCTGCGCCCGCTCGTCCGCAACCGCAGCAGAGCCGTCCAGGCCTGGGGGCCGGGCCAGGGGTCCCTCCTCACAGACCCAGCTGAGTGGGTGGCCGGGCTGAGCACCAGGCCCGTCGGGCCCAGCACACTTCCGCGGTGGTCGCGGCAGGGGCAAGGGGGTCCCCAGCCCTGAGGGGCAGAACGAGCCTCCCACGGGGAGGGTGATGGGGTGTGCAGGCCCAACGCCTGGGCTTGGGTGCCGGACTGAGGGTCCAGGGAGCGGGACATGCCACCGCCAGGGCTCCATCTGGCCGTGGGATGCCGGGGGGACCCGGCGGGCAAGCCGGCTGCCAGACCGGGGGCAGAAGGCCCCGTGGAAGGCGAGAACAGTCTGCAAACGCTGGGGCCAGTGGCCGAGGCTACAGATGCCCTGAGGGGGCCGCGCCCTTTGCCGGAGGGGAGGTGGGCTGGCTGGGGGTCCCGGACTGCCCCTCCGCTGCGGCCGCCCTGGAGGGACAGAGTCCTGAGTTCCAGGTCCCGCCCAGGCACCCTGCAGGCCGCCTACCGTGCATGGCGTGGGTCTCAAGCTCATCAGCTGGGCCAGGGCCCAGAAGGCGTCTTCCTCACCCAGGAACACCAGGAGGAGTCCCACGATGTCGCTCATCCCCTGACAGTAGCCCACCTCCTGCAAGAGCCAGACCCCATGGGACGGGGCCACCGCGCTGGGGGGAGGTCAGGACAAGGGAACCGCCCTCCCCGCCCAGTCCCGATCCTCCCACGGGCTCCTCAGGACCCAGCCCTGAGCGTCAGCACCACAGCGGTGCAGGCCAGAGACCCCGGCACCCAGCCCTCAGGGACTCAGGGGCCGTCCCTCCCCGCACTGAGGTCTGCACCCCAGCCCGGCCTCAGGCCTAGGGTGCAGGGCCCCTTGCTTGCGTCTCTGGGGCCATGGGAACTGGAGTCCCAACTAGGAGTCCCGCCTGCTCAGGCGTCCTGGGGACAAAGGGCCCCCGCGGGACAGGAGGGCCGGCGGCAGGGACTCTCACGGGGTTGTAGACGGATAGGCCAGGAGGACGGGGAACAGGCCTCGCTGCCGGGGGACGGGAGAGCGGGGTGGGGGCTCTGGTCTGCCCGAGCCGCGTGGGAGCCCCCCGAGGAGCAGAGTGCAGCCCCAGGGGACCCGCGGTCTTCTGCGAGGCTCGGGGCGGGACGCGTGCGGCGGGGGATGCGGGGGGTAAGCACGGGGCCCGGGGCGGGGCCGGGTGGCATTTGGGGGTTCGGGGTCCTGGCCATCTTTACACACAGTGTCCACTGTGGAAAATAGAATGCCAGTCCACGCAGAATCACACCCAGCGGGCTGTCCCCTTGACCGTGTGCCCCTCGTCCGTCCATGTGTGTCCTCGCCCGGCCGAGTCTGTGCTGCCCGGCTCCCCGTAGTGGCCCCTGCCACCACCCGCCCTCTGGCTCGGCTCCCTCCTACCAGCCCCCGCCAACCTTTGGGTTCCGTGCACATGGCTGCCCCGCCAGGTCCTGGCCCGATGCCCTCCCATCGCAGCAGCCCGGGGGGGGGTGGGTAGGGACCCCTGGGACCTCCTCCCACGTTCACCATGCGGCCGAGACCACATTTGCTGCCGTTCCTCCCCCTCTCCTCAGAGACCCCGCGTCCCCCACCCAGAAGCCCCCTGGGTCGCGCCGGACCCCCGAGGAGCTCCCGTGCCCCCAGAGCACTGCTTGTCCCCCAGCCTCACCCGACGCCATAGCGGTCCCGGAACATGATGTGGTTCCTGTAGGTCCGGTTCACGTCCAGGTCGATTTGTCTGATGTCTTTGCAGGATAGCTGGGCCCGCTCCTTCATTGTCTGGGGGCAGAACCGGGGAGGAGGAGCCAGCATCAGGGCACGGAACCCCACTGCCACCAACTGTCCCCGAAGCAGAGAGCGTCCCGAGCCCCCCTGGGCCGTGTCCTGCGGACACCTCCTTCCTTCCCTGGTCTCTGAGGCGGGCCCCCCCCCAGGAGCCCACCGTGCCTGGGATGACAGGGATCGGGTTCAGCAGTCCTGGGCGCCGAGGACACTCCCGAGGGTCAGCCCGCAGGTCTTCCCCTCCCCCGCACGGAGCCCTGTCCTCCTGGGCCCCCGAGCTCGCCTCTCCCCATGGGGTGCCCTCGGCTCCTGCCCAGGCCTCCTCCAAGGGCCACGTCTCTGCTGTGGGCGGAAGGGCTTACCTCGTAGAGCCCCTGGTGGGTGGACTTGACCTTCTCAATATGGAGCAGGAGGCCCCACACCTGACCCCTCACCTGGGGAGGGACCCCTTTATAGAGGCGCCGACGCATCTGCAGGAGAGAAGGCAGTGCTGGGACCCAGAACCAGGCCCGCCCCGTCAGGCCTAGGAGCAAGAGGCATCCAGAAGCTTTTGGCTTTGGCTCTGTGGCGTCCCCGAGAGGCTGGGTCTCCTCGGAGCTGGGCCCCGTCTCCCACGAGGAGGAGGGCACTGGGCCCTGACCCGTCGCTTCCTCTGCTGCCGGCTTGGAACTGGGGAGGCTTGGGCTCTGCCAGCAGACTCGCCCCAGACAGGGGCACTCCCGTGGGGTTGGGGTCCGGGGGAGGCAGAGGCTTTGCCCCCACCCCCATGGGACAGATGCCGTCTGCGGGCCCCCGGCACCCACCTTCTCGCTGGGCCTCTAGTGCTCCCAGTTTCTCAGCATCTTCACCCACTTGTCGGCCCTGCGGGTCTCCTGGCGATGTTGCTGGAGCAGGAGAAGGGGGCACCGGATAAGCCATGCAGAGCAGGAGACCAGCCCATGGGCAGCGTCCAGAAGCCCTGGGGGCCAGGACTGTGCTGGGAACAGACTGAGAGGGGCCTGAGAGGCACAGGGCCGCTCCTGCTGACAGCGTCTCCGGGGCTCAGGCGCGTTCCTGGCCACGTGCGGATTCCTGGGACGGGGCTTTGGTGACCTAGCCCTGGGGACAGCTTTGGGGACAGGGTCTGTCGTCACCGGCCCCACGCCCACCCACCGTGTCCTGCCCGTGCCTCAGGACAGGCTCATACCTTGGCTTCTCGGGGGCTGAGGCCGGGCAGCTCCTTCTCCCTGGAAGGCAAGAGAAGCAGAGCCCTGAGGACCAGACCCCGGCCCGGAGACCCCAAGACCGGGGAGGGGAGGCCTGACCCCAGGGAGGGCCGGGGCTGCCAGCTGCCTGTGGCTCGGGGGGGGGACAGCAGCATCCCGCCTGGGGCGTGAGAAGGCGGTTGCTGCCAGGTGGGCTGGGCTGGGGTTCCTCAGCGGTCCCCCAGGAGGGACCTGCTCTTAAAGTGGGATGGGCCACTCCTAGACCTGTCAGTGCTGCCTGGGTGGCCCCTGTGACCATGAGTCTGAGGACACCACGGGCTCACGGGGCCTGCGTGCCCAGTGTCCGGCCTGCCTCTCCTCACTGTGTCCATCATCCTGCTGTCCCCTGACTCCACCCCTCTTGCCGGTCACTTCTGCCGCTCTGGCCCCTTGTCTTGTCAGAGCCACGAGCACGGCCCCACCCTCCCACCGACCTCCACGGCCACTGGTCACTGGGCGGCGAGCAGGGCCTGGAGACACGGGAGCAGCGCGGGGACCGCTCACGGAGTCTCCGGCCACAGTGAGGTCTCGCGGGGCCCCTCGGCCTAACAGCCTCCTTCCCTCGTAGCAAGGCCACTGCGCGGTCCCCTTCCCTGGCTCCCCGCTCCAGGACGGCCTCCTGTCCCTCTCCGTGCCCCCCGCCCAGGTGGGTCGGCCCCTCCCTCTGCTGCCCATCACCCCTCCCTGACCTGGCCTGGTTCCTGGCCTCATCCTGCCAACCCCAAATCATTCGGAATCTATGGTGGGCTTGACGGGGCGTGTCCCCGAGGGTACCCCTCGGCCCTCCCCCGGACCACACCGCCCTCCCACGGAAAGGACGCCACCGCCCCAGAGCCCTCCCCCTCTGTAGTCCCAGCTGGACTGACGGGACGCACAGACAGAATGCAGGAGGCAGGCCCCTGGCCTCCCCGAAGCAGGCGTGCGGCCCCTCGTTGGGGTGCCAGGGCCCTGGCCCAAGTCCCAACTCAAGTCGGGCCCTCAGAGGGCTGCAGGGGACGAGGCCCTGAGCTGGGGACATGGGTCCTGCCTCCAGAGAGAGAAGTTCCTGCCAATGCATCCCGCCCCTGGGCTGGCCGGAGGCGGCCCCCGGGACTCACTGCAGGAAGCCGTGATGGTCCGTGAGCCTGCGCAGCGAGAGGTCGGCACCTTCCCGGGCGTCCCCTGGAGACCCCATCGGGCGTGCCTGAAACAGAGGGGGTCCGTGGTGGGGGTCCCGTCCGAGCCAGGGGCAGGGGGATAGGAGGGAGCAGACTGGCTCCTCTCGCCCCTGCATCCTCAGGGGGCCCGGGACCCTCGGCAGAGGGGCAGCATGGGAGGCAGGCCCTGTCGGCTCTGGAGCATGCTGACTGCCACCCCTGGCTCTACCAGAGATGTCCCCTGCCTGGCTTCCCCCACTCCTAGGGCCAGCCACAGCCCCTTGGTCTCTTCTGCAGGACTGCGGCTCTGGTCCCTGCCTGGGCATTCGTGCTCTCGCTGCTGAAGTCTCCCTTGGGGCCAGACCTGCTCCTACACACCTAGGACCCCACCTGGATCCCCCGAGCGCCTGCTGTCTGGGATCCCTGCCTGGATCTCATCGACGATTAACCCCTAGGATCCCTGATGGACCCTCAGCTGCTTCCCATGCCAGGGACCCTCCCCTGCCTCGCGTTTGTTCCCGAGGACCCTGGTCTTTGTCTGGGCTGGACAGGCCCATCCTTGACCCCGGCCACACCCCGAAATGAGGGTCCATCAAGTCGATGGGTCCCCTCTGGGCCTCACCTGGGTGTAATTGGCTAGGATTTGGGCCCGTTCCAAGGCCATCAGCGTCTCCAGGTCCTCGTTCACGGTGCTGCCAACCAAAAACACCCCGAGGGCACCCTGCATGAGAACCTCCAGGGAACCAAGGGGGTGCTCCCAGCGGGCAGATCCCCAGTCTGTCTGAGCCCCGATTGGAGAGAACCCTGGGGCTCCAAGGGCCGTGCTGGGTCGACGGATCCCACGCGGGCACCGCCTCCCCGGGGCACTCCCGCCTCCAGACTCCTTCCCAGCCACCGTCCCCGGCACGTGGTCACACGGAGAGCACGGTCCCTTCACCCCGCACACGGGGTGTCCGGGTTTCTCCAGGAACTGCTGACCTGATGCTTGGGGTGGTGTCCCCGAACCCGGGGCTGGCAGAGGCTGGACGGAACGGCCGGCCAGCGAGTGTCCCTGCGGGCTTGCGGGGATCAAAAGTGACTCTGAGATGTGACAAGCTCACGCGACAACAGGGAAAAGCCCGTGAGCGGGACGTCCCCACAAAAGCCAGAGTCTGGACGGGCTTGCCAGCCAGCAGCCTGGGGTTTGGGAATCGCCTGAGGAGGGGCGGAGGGGAGCGCAGGAGGGACTCTGTGCTCCCTGGAGGGGAGGGGTGTGCGGGCTCCCTGCCCAGAAGGCTGGGACCCAGGTGGCGGCGGGGGCAGCCCGCCCTCCAGGGGGCTCTGGAAAGGCTGCCTGTGCCAGCTCACGGTCAGTGCTGGGGGGGGCGGGTCGGGGGCTCTTGGCCACAGCCCTGGAGCCCGTAGGTCCCACAGCAGCCCGAAGGGAGCAGCTCACACTCACCTGTGACCTGTCGCTGTGGGAGCCACGCCTGCTGTCTCCACAGGGTTTATGCGGGGAGCACGTCAGAATGTGTGGCAGAGCCGGGAACAGAGAGCGCGAGCGTCTCCAGCTGCCTGCGGTCACAGAGCAGAGTGCGCGCCAGGCAGCGCTGGAGCCCTGGGGTGCCGCCATTCTGCCGACAGCGGGCCCGTGTCATCCATGCGGGCCAGCAGGGTTCTGTCTGCAGTGAGCCCTTCCCCCTGAAGGTCTTACTCCCGGGGAGGGTCTTGGTACCACGCGCGGTGGGAAGGGGGGCTTGGCGCCCTCCCACCACCCTTAGCTCGCATGCTCGGGCCCTCAGGGCACCCCCCTGCTTCGATGGCAGGGTCACCAATGTCCTACCACCCCAAGGGTTGCCAGCGTGTGTTTTGTACCCGAAAACATTTGAGGGGCTCCTGGGGTGCTTAGTCAGGTGAAGTTCCGACTCTTGATTTTGGCTCAGGTCACGATCTCGGAGTTGTGGGAACAAGTCCTGTGATGGGCTTGGGCTCCCCGAGGAGTCTGGCTGCCTCTCCCCCCTGCTCACACCTGTGAGTGTGTCATCTCTCTCTCATAAATAAATCAATCTTTAAAAAATTAACATTGAAGAACATTTGAGAAATCTCTGTCATATTTGCAGAGGTGCCTTTATTTCTGGAACAGCTTTATCAGTGCCTTTCACAGATCCATTGTGATTTCTATCCGAAACCTCTATTCTTGAATATTTACTGAAGTAGAGTCAACACACAATGTTACACTAGTTTCAGGAGTCCAACTTAGTGATTCAGCAATTCTGTACATTCCACAGCGCTCCTCAGGAGCAGTGTCCTCACCATCTATCTTCATACAAGTTATTACAACAACTTCTTCCCTATGCTGTACTTTTAAAATTTCCGTGACTTGTTTATTTTATAACTGGAAGTTTATAGCTTATAATATTCATCATCATTTTGCCCACCCACATCCCCTCTGGCAAATCAACCAATGTGATCCATCACATTAACAAAGGACAAAAACCATAAGGTCATCTCAGTACTTACAGAAAAAGTGTTTGACAAAATACAACATAAAAACACAGTGGGTTTTAATGAAATGTATATCAAAACAGTGAAGGCCATGTACGAAACCCACAGCTGACCTCATACTCGACGGTGAAGAAACCATTTCCCCTAAGACCAGGAACGAGACAAGGAAGTCCCTTCTCAGCACTGAAAGTTCCAGCTGCAGCAATCGGATAAGAAAAACAACAGACCTCTGCATTGCTGGGGGGGTCAACTGTTCCTATTTGCTGAAGACATGGTACTATAAATAGGAAACCTTAGAGACTCCACCAAAAACTGTTAGAACTAATGAGTGAATTCGGAAAGTTGTGGGACACATGGGGCACCTGGGCTGGTGTCTGCCTTTGGCTCAGGTCATAAACCCAGAGTCCTGGTATCGAATCCTCCATTAGGCTCCTTGCTCAGCAGGAAGCCTGCTTCTCCCTCTCCTACCTCCCTGTTTGTGTTCCCTCTTCCGCTGTGTCTCTCTGTCAAATAAATAAATAAAATCCTAAAAAAAAGAAAAAAGAAAAAAGAAAAAAAGAACAAACAAAGCCACAACAGTGTGGTTCTGGCAAAAGCCAGTGGAGCAGAAGAGAGAGTCCAGAAGGAAATGCACTCTGATATGGTCAACTGATCTTTTTTTTTATTTTTATTTTTTATTTTTTTAAGATTTTATTAAACTTACCTTTTTAAAAAAATTAAATTTAATTTTATTTAAATCCAATTAATTACCATATAGTGTAGTATTAGTTTCAGAGATAGGGGTCAGTGATTCATCCGTTGCATGTAACACCCAGTGCTCCTTCCGTCACGTGCCTCCTTCATGCCCGTCCCCCAATTTCCCTGTTCCCCCACCCTTTTGCCCTCCAGTAACTCTCTCAGTTTGTTTCCTATGATTAAGAATCTCTTATGGTTTGTCTTCCTCTCTGGTTTCATCTTCTTTTATTTTTCCTTCCCTTCCCCTATGCTCCTCTATTGTTTTTTCTTTTATAAGATAGTGTTTTATTTATTTTTAAAGATTTTATTTCCTTCTTGACAGAGAGAGAGTGAGAGAGGGAACACAAGCAGAGGGGAGCGGGAGAGGGAGAAGCAGGCTCCCCACTGGGCAGGGAGCCTGATGGGGGGTTTGATCCCAGGACCCTGGGATCATGACCTGAGTGAAGGCAGAAGCTTAACAACTGAGCCACCCAGGTGCCCCTATGCTCCTCTGTTGTGAAATCATATAATTGCCTTCTCTGATTGACTTATTTTGCTTAGCACAATACCCTCTAATCCTATCCATGTCATTGTAAATGGAAAGATTTCTTTTTTTGGATGGGTAAGTAATATTCCACCATATATATATGGTGGAATATTACATATATATACTATATATATATATATACACACTATATATACATATATACATATATGTATATATGTATATACATACATATATATATTACATATATATACTATATATATATTACATGAAGATACTATATATATATAGTATAGTATATATACTATACTATATATATATAGTATCTTCTTTATCCATTCATGTGTGGATGGACATCTGGGCTCTTTCCATGGCTCGGTTGTTGTGGACATTGCTGCCATAAACATTGGGGTGCGGGGCCCCTTCAGATCATTCCATTTGTATCTTTGGGGTAAATACCCAGTAGTGCAATTGCTGGGTCCTGAGGTAGCCTTATTTTTAACTTTTTGCAGAACCTCCATATGTTTTCCAGAGTGGCTGCACCAGCTTGCATAAGAGAGTTCCGCTTTCTTTGCATCCTCACCAACATTTGTTGTTTCCTGACTTGTTAATTTTAGCCGTTCTGACTGGTGTGAGGCGGTATCTCACTGTGGTTTGTATTTCCCTGATGCTGAGCGATGGTGAGCATTTTTTTCATGGGTCTGTTGGCCATTTGGGTGTCTTCCTTGGAGAAAGGTCTGTTCTTGACTCCTGCCCATTTGTTGAATGGATTATTTGGTCTTCCGTGTAGAGTTCGATAAGTTCTTTATAGATGTTTGACAATAGCCCATTATCTGATAGGGCATTTGCAAATATCTTCTCCCATTCTGCTGGTTACCTTTTGGTTTTGTCAACTGTTTCCTTTGCTGCAAAAAAGCTTTTTATCTTGATGAAGTCCCAATAGTTCGTTTTTGGCATTGTTTCCCTTGTCTTTAGAGACATGTCTAGCAAGAAGTTGCTGTGGCCGAGGTCAAAGAGGTTGCTGCCCGTGTTCTCCTCTAGGATTTTAATGGGTTCCTGTCTCACATTTATGGGTTTATTTTGTGTGTGGTGTAAGAAAATGGTTGTGTTTCATTCTTCTGCATGTGGCTGTCCAATTTCCCAACACCATTTGTTGAAGAGACTATCTTTTTTGCATTGGACATTCTTTCCTGCTTTGTCAAAGATTAGTTGACCATAGAGTTGAAGGTGCATTTTGGGGCTCTCTATTCTGTTCCAGTGATCTATGTGTCTGTTTTTGTGCCAGTACCATACTGTCTTCGTGATTACAGCTTCGTAACAGAGTTTGAAGTCCAGAATTGTGATGCCACCAGCATCACTGTTTTCTTCTTCAACATTCCTTTGGCTATTCAGGGTCTTTTCTGGTTCCATACAGATTTTAGGATTGTTTCTTCCAGCTCTGGGAAAAAAGTAGATGGTATTTTGACAGGGATTGCATTGACTGTGTAGGGATGGTATTTTAATAGGGATTGCTCTAGGTAGCATAGGCATTTTGACAATGTTTGTTCCTCCAATCCACGAGCTTAGAACGTATTTCCATTTCTTTGTGTCTTCCTCCATTTCTGTCATGAGCATGCTGTAACTTTCTGAGGACAGATCCTTGGCCTCTTTGGTTGGGTTTATTCCTCGGTATCTGATGGTTTGGGCGCTATTGTAAATGCGATCGACTCCTTATGTTCTCTTTCTTCCGGCTCATTATTGGCGTATAGACACGCAACTGATTTCTGGGCATTGATTTTATATCCTGCCACTTTGCTGAATTCCTGTATGAGTCCTAACAATTTTGGGGTGGAGTCTTTTGGGTTTTCCACCTAGAGTACCATGTCCTCGGCAAAAACTGAGAGTTTGACTTCTTCTTTGCCAATTCGGATGCCTTTCATTTCTTTTGGTTGTCTGCTCGTCCGGTCCGATCGCTCCTCCGAAAATAAACAACGGAGCTACCCTGTGGCCCGGCCAGGCCAGTCTGCTGCTGGGTGTGGAAGCGAGGATCTGAGCAGCCCAGCACTTGCTGCGTCGCCCGAGGGCCCGTCCCCAACGCGCGGATGAAGATGACCGGGCTAGGCCTCTGCCGGAGACTACTAGTCAGGAAAAGGAAGGAAGTCCTGTCACTGTGACCACACGGATGGACCCTGGGGGCATAAAGCCCAGGGAGAGGAGTCACATAGAGAAGAACAAACACTGGGTGAGTTCAGCGCCTGTGGGAGCTACAAATAAACCAAAACAAACCAACCGAGGGAAAACCAAATGGACTCTTGAACACAGAGAACATACATCCTGGTGCCCAGGGGGGACGTCATGAGGGACCAGGCAGAATAGGGGACGCAAACTTCCAGTTGTAAAGTCAGGACCTCCCAGGGATGGGGAGGGCAGTGCAGGACAGACCACGACACTTCCCTGGGTGGCGCGGAGGAGTGCACGGAGCTGTCGAACCTGTGATCCTCCTGAATCAAAGCAAGACGGCGGCAGGAGGACACAGAGAAAAAGAATCCACACCAGTGGGCAGCGCCTCACTCCCCCAAGAAGGAAACGAGAGGCCTCATAGGGAAGCAGGCCCATTTCAGGCCGCAGGCAGCTCTGGTTCTGATTGTTTTCTGATTGTAAAACCAACCCTATGGGAACAGAAATCGGATGGGCTCAGGTGCAGACAGCAGTCAAGGACAGTCCCCCCGGCGTGTCCTCCCTGGCACCCGAGACTGGGGATCGAGCCGCTGACGGGGAATGAAGGTGGGCCCTGAGAGCCTACGCAAGGGGCCAGAGATTTCCCGGAAGGAGGTGAAGCCGTCCGGGGGAAGCAGCACAGCACAGTGAGTTCCGGCCTTCGGGAGCAGCGCAGCAGTCCTAGGAAAGGCCGTCTCCCGCAGAGGCAAGCAGGGCGGGCTGAGCCAGAGCGTCTGCACACGCGTGTGACCATCACACCGAGGGCTGGAGAGGCGCCAGGGGCTCTGGGGGCCCTCGGGGCTTCTGCACACACTCACGGACCCTGCAGAGGGAGCGGCAGCAGACACGAATGCTGACCGGCTGGAAACCACAAAAGTGTTCCTTCTTTCTTTGGCAGAGAGAGCGAGCAAAGGAGGGAAGGCTCAGAGGGAAAAGTAGACTCCCCACTGAGCAAGGAGCCCCAGGTAGGGTTCCATCCTGGGACTCCAGGACCGTGACCTGAGCTGAAGGCAGATGTTTCACTGACAGAGCCCCCCAGGGACTCCAAATCCTGCTGTCCAGTTGTGGAATCATGAGAACGAGGTTCGGAGCCGTTGGCTGTGAATCAGCCCGTGGCTCGAAGAATCCCTTCAGGTTCTACAAGGCAAGAAGAAAGAGGGCGGCAGATACGGTGTGACAGGAGACAGTCACCCCAACAGCCTCGATCCTAGGCAATGCACGCTGAGGCTCAGGAATCGGGGTGAGAGTCCGTGAGTGACGTCTTCCTGCCTGTGTCCTGTTTAGGGAAAGTCACGGGCCCCAGATGAGGTCACCTGGGCTGGGTCACGTCAGTACCCTGAGGCTCAGTTGCCCGTTGGCCTCTTCCAAGCTCCCCGAGAAGTGTAGTCTCCACTGGTCAGCCCCACGGAGGTCATCCCTCCCACGGCCACTCTCCATCCCCAGAGGAAGATGAGCTGGTTCCCCCAATAAGTCCCTTTTGTCCCCAAATGAAGGTGACCTCATTCCAAATCCTCTCTTTTCTGTGTATGACGACCGTGTCCTGCCGCTACACACCTTCCCCTCCCCTCGCCCTTTGTAGCGCTCCTCCACCCGGGAGACAGAAGGCCGCCCCGTCAGGAATGGTGACAGCGGACCCCATTGCTAGGGTCTGTCCTGGTGCCCTGGAGGGGCCTGTTGAGCCCCTCTGGCTTCATGCCAAGTTGACCTTCTCTGCTGGTCTCCCTGGACCCCCAGCCACTGGCCCTGACCCCATGATGGGTTTTCCCTTCTCTGGCCGACAGCGAATGCCAGCTGTGCCCAGGGCTCAGCTCTGGGTCCACTCCCCACAGGCGTGAATAAGCACCAACTTGCTTTCTGTCTCCACTTCACCAGTAGCTAAATCCCTGAGCATCTCGTGAGCATCCCCGAATCCCTACAGTAAGTCTGTCCCAGCTCCAGCTGGCTCTGCTTGGCCCTCCTGTTCGGGAGGCCATGTCCTTAGCTACTCCAGCGGACACCCTGGAGTGTCCCTTCCTCTCATCCTGAAAGCCAACCCCTCGACACTGTCACTCATCTGTACCTCCAAAATACCCCTGGACACCCTGGGCCAGACCACCATGACCTTAACTTCCAGGGGTTGCCCCTGCTCTCGGACAGAACCCAAGTTGTGCACCGAAGCTCGAGAGCAGGTCTGCAAACTTGCAGGCCTGACTGATCCATTTCTACCCTTGCTGGACCCTGGGGGACATTGAGGGGAGGGCCTCGCATGGAATGGAAGGAATCCAGTGGGGGGTGGGGGGTTCCTGGGAGATGAGGTAGGGTTCCAGAAGAACAGGGTGCTCCCAGAGGGCTGATGGAGGTTCAGGGAGGTACCTTCAGGGAGATGTCAAGACACTCTTAGAGGGAAGAGGAGCTCCTGGAGAACAAGCAGACTCTGGGCGGGGGGTAGGATGCTCTCCATTGATGAGAGGGGTCCAAGGAAACAGGGAGATTTGAGGGGATGGTGGGGGGCTCCAAGCGGACGAGCTATGTCTCAGAAGGCTGTGAAGGCAACAAGGGGAAGCCTGTGGAAGGTGCCACAGGATCCGACCCGACCAGGCCCCAAACAGAGTGCCACATTTGACTCTGCCTCCATCCCTTCCTCTTTCCCATCCTAAGTGGGATGAGGTCCCCTCCCTGACCTTCATCACAGCAATGCTGCACCTGCAGTTGGAGTGGTTTACCTGAACCCTGAACACTCAGGCAGGGGCAGCTCAGAGCAGATCTGAGTTTGGCAGGAACCGTAGATCAGTGTGATGTATCCTATGCATCCGTGTCATGATGCTGCCAGTAAACCCTGTGTCCTGAACAACAAATGTATTCCCCTTTCTGTCTCCTTCCCAAGAGGGTGGGGTAAGGGCCCATGTCAACCCAGGTACCTGGTGGATACTCTGAGCCACACATCAAATCAATAACTCCTGAAGGCACAGGCAAGGTGAGTTGCATCTTCTTCTCAGAAATGTGTATTTCTGGGCCTCCCAAGGACTTTCAGTATAATCCCAAGTACGGGTTGCATTTTCTAATCTTGAAAAGAGGAAGGTGGCCCCATGTCCTGAGATGGTGAACAGAGGCTCAGATCAATGGCCTGCCGTGAGTTAGAGTGAGCACAGGATTAAGACAAAATACACACACCTATTAAACTGCTACCAAGACAGTGATGAACTATGATGGTGAGACCCAGAAGAAAGTTCAGCCCAAGAGATAATCTGCTAATTCAGAAGACGACAGCCAGGAGGCTGACCAGAACTTTGTACAGAGTCCCACGGACGTGAGAAGAGAACCAACTTCAGAAACTGTGCTGAGGAAGATGGGCCCCAGTCAGTTCTCCAGGCTGTTGGCTGCATCCTAGAAGAGACACAGCAGATCAAACAAGCAGAAAGGGAACTGGCCCTGGTATGATGGAAGCTTGGCCTCAAGTGACCCAAACTCACTGTTAGGGTTAAGTCACCTGGTGATTCTGGAACTCCTAGTCTAGCGGTCTGCCCCAGCAGAAGGCAGTATCCAGTTCATCATCCAATCATCTGATTCTCTATGATTAACAGAAAATATGCAATACTCAATCAAAAGTACTTTGGCATACCAGTAAACTTAAGGTGAGATGACAAAGAACAGATGATAGAAATGACCCAACAGAAACACACCTCAGTATCATCAAAGCCATACATGAAAAGTTCCCAGCAAATACCATTCTCAATGGGGAAAAGCTGAGAGCATTCCCCCTAAGCCCAGGATCACGGCAGGGCTGTCGATTATCACCACTGCTGTTCAGCATAGTACTACGAGTCCTAGCCTCGGCGAGCAGACAACCAAAAGAAATGAAAGGCATCCGAATTGGCAAAGAAGAAGTCAAACTCTCAGTTTTTGCCGAGGACATGGTACTCTAGGTGGAAAACCCAAAAGACTCCACCCCAAAATTGTTAGGACTCATACAGGAATTCAGCAAAGTGGCA
Organism: Mustela putorius furo; assembly: GCF_011764305.1. NCBI lineage: Eukaryota > Metazoa > Chordata > Mammalia > Carnivora > Mustelidae > Mustela > Mustela putorius. Next base: position 16,774,165 of record NW_025421288.1, read on the forward strand.
GGATATAAAATCAATGCCCAGAAATCAGTTGCGTGTCTATACGCCAATAATGAGCCGGAAGAAAGAGAACATAAGGAGTCGATCGCATTTACAATAGCGCCCAAACCATCAGATACCGAGGAATAAACCCAACCAAAGAGGCCAAGGATCTGTCCTCAGAAAGTTACAGCATGCTCATGACAGAAATGGAGGAAGACACAAAGAAATGGAAATACGTTCTAAGCTCGTGGATTGGAGGAACAAACATTGTCAAAATGCCTATGCTACCTAGAGCAATCCCTATTAAAATACCATCCCTACACAGTCAATGCAATCCCTGTCAAAATACCATCTACTTTTTTCCCAGAGCTGGAAGAAACAATCCTAAAATCTGTATGGAACCAGAAAAGACCCTGAATAGCCAAAGGAATGTTGAAGAAGAAAACAGTGATGCTGGTGGCATCACAATTCTGGACTTCAAACTCTGTTACGAAGCTGTAATCACGAAGACAGTATGGTACTGGCACAAAAACAGACACATAGATCACTGGAACAGAATAGAGAGCCCCAAAATGCACCTTCAACTCTATGGTCAACTAATCTTTGACAAAGCAGGAAAGAATGTCCAATGCAAAAAAGATAGTCTCTTCAACAAATGGTGTTGGGAAATTGGACAGCCACATGCAGAAGAATGAAACACAACCATTTTCTTACACCACACACAAAAATAAACCCATAAATGTGAGACAGGAACCCATTAAAATCCTAGAGGAGAACACGGGCAGCAACCTCTTTGACCTCGGCCACAGCAACTTCTTGCTAGACATGTCTCTAAAGACAAGGGAAACAATGCCAAAAACGAACTATTGGGACTTCATCAAGATAAAAAGCTTTTTTGCAGCAAAGGAAACAGTTGACAAAACCAAAAGGTAACCAGCAGAATGGGAGAAGATATTTGCAAATGCCCTATCAGATAATGGGCTATTGTCAAACATCTATAAAGAACTTATCGAACTCTACACGGAAGACCAAATAATCCATTCAACAAATGGGCAGGAGTCAAGAACAGACCTTTCTCCAAGGAAGACACCCAAATGGCCAACAGACCCATGAAAAAAATGCTCACCATCGCTCAGCATCAGGGAAATACAAACCACAGTGAGATACCGCCTCACACCAGTCAGAACGGCTAAAATTAACAAGTCAGGAAACAACAAATGTTGGTGAGGATGCAAAGAAAGCGGAACTCTCTTATGCAAGCTGGTGCAGCCACTCTGGAAAACATATGGAGGTTCTGCAAAAAGTTAAAAATAAGGCTACCTCAGGACCCAGCAATTGCACGACTGGGTATTTACCCCAAAGATACAAATGGAATGATCTGAAGGGGCCCCGCACCCCAATGTTTATGGCAGCAATGTCCACAACAACCGAGCCATGGAAAGAGCCCAGATGTCCATCCACACATGAATGGCTAGAGATGTGGTTCATATGCACAACGGAATATTACTTAGCCAGCGTCCCCAAAAACGTGAAATCTTTATTTGCAGTGACATGGATGGAACTGGAGGATAGTAAGTTAAGTGAAATAAGTCAATCAGAGAAAGACAATTATCACATGATCTCACTGATATGTGGAATTTAAGATGCAAATCAGAGGATCACAGGGGAAGAATGGAAGAAAATAAAACAAGACAAAACCAGAGAGGGAGAAAGTATAAGAGACTCTTAATCATAGGAAGCAAACGGAGGGTTGCTGGAGGGGTAACTGGGTGATGGACATTAAGGAGGGCATGTGATGTCATGGGCAATGGGTATTATATAAGACTGATGAATGCCAGGCCTTTAGCTCTGAAAGAAATAATACCTTATACCTTAATTAATGGAATTTAAGTTAAAAAATGGTACAAAAGAGAAATAACCTAACAGAGATGCAGATAATGCCATTATCAGATAAGGACTTTAAAATAACTATACTTAGTATACTTCATTAAGTATCCCGTCAAATGATAAAAAATAACTAATTTGGTTAGGTGGGAGATTTGGAAACACAAACTAATGGAAATTCCAATACAAGAAAAATAGCATGATTAAACTTAAGGACTCAATGGAGGAGACTGACAACAGACTCAATGCAGATAAAGAAAGGTGGTGAACTAGAAGGCTGGTCAAAGGAAATTACTGAGCCTGAAATGGAGAGTCAAAAGGATATAAAGTCTAGTGAAGAATGTAAGAGACATGTGAGGAGAGAGGAAAGGTAGAGCATGTATTTAGCTGGATTCTTAAATGAGATCAGAAAGAGAGGGGGTGGGGTGCCTGGGGGGCTCAGTTGGTTAAGCATCTGCCTTCAGCTCAGGTCATGATCCCAGAGTCCTGGGATGTTGGGGTTCCCTCGGAGGGGTGGAGGCGACCGGACCAGCCGGAGGCCCCTTCCTGGGGCTGAGCGGGATGGCGAGTGTCGCGAACCGGGACGCACCAACGGACGACACCAGGCTCGGGGGATCTGTCGAAGCAGGATCTCACTTTATTGAGCGGGGTTGCAGCTTATATTGGGTAGGGGATGGGAAATGAGGTCAGCGGGGAGAGAGCCTATGGGGTTTGGTTACGTAGTCAGTAACTGGGTAGGGTGTGTTGGGCGAGAGGAGGAAATATCAGAGATATGCGGAACCGAAACCGCCACGGTGGCGCCTTTTCTAGCCAGAAGAGAAGGCAGGCCAGCGCCATCTTTGCTGTGCCCAACACTGGGATCGAGGCTTGCGTGAGGCTTTCTGCTCAGTGGGATGTCTGCTTCTCCCTCTCCCTCTGCCCCCCCTCATGTTCTCTCTCTTGCTCATTCACTCTCTCTCAAATAACAAATAAAATCTTAAGAAATAAAAAGAGAAAGGGACATCCAAAATATCTGAAGAAAGAAGAGCTGAGAATATCCCCAAACTGATGAAAGGTATCAAGCTACATATCCTAGAAGTACTTTGTGCCTCGAGAAGGGTAAGTCAGGATGAGGCACAGCGAGGCGCAGCCCAGTGAATGTGAAACTGAAGATAGAGAGGAACTCTTGCGGCACCCGAAAAGACATGCCTCCTTCAGAGCGTGACAGGAAGGCTGACAGGAAGTAGAAAAGCCGGAAGACAACAGAGTCCCATTTTCAGACTACTGACAGAAATGACTGCCAACCTACAATTCTATACCCAGTAATGAATATCCTTCAAAAGTAGAGGGCACACCAAGAAATTTTCAGAAAAGCAAAAACTGCAGTATTTATCACCAGTAAACTTTCATGTCAAGCGACACAGTAGAAGGTGTTCTTCAGGCAGGAAAAAAAAAAAAAAAGAGCAACCCCCGATGGAAGTAGAAAGATGTCAAGATTGAAGAGCAACAAAATTCTAAATGAATACTGACTCCATAACTTAATAACTTATTTACTTATTATTTACTATTAATTATCATTAGTCACAAATAAAGACAAAATGCTCTAAGGTCCTAGGATTGTCCGGGGAGTGGCTCAAGTATAAGCTTATGTTAAGCTTTAATAAGTCAAAGACACATGTATAATCGTAGAGTAACTACTAAAATAATACTAAAACAATGGAAAACTACCAAAGCGGAGAAATGGTAAAATAAAAACCCAGAAGACGGCAAAAGAAAAAAGAAGAGAAAAACAGAAACATAGAATAGGCAGAAAAAACAAAACGCCCAAAATATATCAGTGATTAAATTAAATGTAAATTTTCAGTCTAAATTTTCCAGTGGAAAGCACGATCATCAGACTAGGAAAAAAAATCCCCAGAAGTCAACTACATTCCAATTCTAAGAGATCACCTTAAATAAAAGAATCTAGAAGGGTTAAAAGTCAGGGAATGGAAAAAAAACAGCATGTAAGCCCTACCCCAAAGAAGGCTGGCATGGCTGTGTCTTCAGAAACACACCTCACAACCAGCGTCCCGAGAGATGACTTCCCTGATCCGTCTCAGCTGCTGACTCAGGCCACAAACGGGCAGAGCCGTGGCGGGCTGCTGTGGCCACCTGCTCGGTTCAGGGGAGTCCCCTGGCCAGGACAAAGCTCCTGGCCAGGTTTGCCAACGCTGCTGCCGAACAAGCTCAGGTAACGGATGACAAGAGAAGCCAACAACTCCAGCCACGAAGGTTCGGGAGAGACGGAGCCACTTATTTCGGGTGCCGGCAACCAGGGGAGGTGGCGGGCTCAAGCCTCAACATCCTACCTCTCTGCTGGCAAGACAGACCCCGAGGGTTTTACAGGGAAAGGGTCGGGGGTACGTGCAAGAGAGCAGGCACGGAGCACGTGATCCCGGGGTGGGGGCAGCTGGTTCGCATTCAGTGTGAGGTACTGGTTGAGGAGGGGACATGGGGTGGGTGTCTTCTAGGCATTCTGCTGCTCAGGGCTTTTCCGGCCTGGCAGGTGGAAGCTGCCATCCTTGAAGGGCAGCTCATCAGTGCTTCAGGCAAGCGTGGCAAGAATCAGGAAGATGGGTTTCGGTTGGGGCACAAGCTGAGTGCTCGGCCTGTTTCTGTTGTCACTGCAGCAGTCGGTGAGCCAGTGGCCTCGCTGGCACCAGGAGCAGCATCTCAGAGGGGACACAGTCCATTTGTTGGGATGCTAAGATGATTTAAGATATGGGCTCTTGACAGTCTAGAAATAGAAAAGCACAAACCTAGCAGAACTAAAAAGACACAAACACGATCAGGGTAGAGAGTCAATATTCCTCTCTTACAACAGTTCACAAGACAAAGGAATCCCCCAAAGGTGTAGATTTTTTTTTAAAGATTTCATTTATTTATTTGACAGAGAGAGACTGCAAGCAGGCAGAGAGGCAGGCAGAGAGAGGGGGAAGCAGGCTCCCCACTGAGCAGAGAGCCCGATGCGGGGCTCGATCCCAGGACCCTGAGATCATGACCTGAGTCGAAGGCAGAGGTTCAAGATGTAGATTTTAACCAAAGATTCACAAATGTGAATGTCATGACTGACATAAGTATGACAAAAACCATCACAGAAAGAAACAGAAAAATCTGAATGTTTCTAGAAGTACTAAGGAAATAGAATGTATGATGTAAAAACTTCTTAAGAAGAAAACAAAGAATTTGCTAATGGGTTTTAACAAACATTTAAGGAATAGCTAGCACCAATATTACATGAATGCTTAGAAAAGACAGAAAACGCGGCAACATTTCCCAGCCCGCGTTAAGAGGCCTCCACAGCCTCGATACCTGAACAACCGTCCCGGACATATACTCAGGAGAAACGCTCACGTACACTCGGTGAAGGACATGTGGGTTCATAGCATGGCTACACATAATAGCCAAAACCCAGTCTTTCGGAAACACTCAGCTGTACATCGGGAAGGTGTGTGCCCGCCGTAGGAAACACAGCAGGGACACCAACTAGACACGCCTGCTCACAATGAAACGGGTGGCTGTCACTCACCCGCACAGCTGTTCAGCAAAGATACCGTGCAGTACACTTCCATTTTTATAAAGCTTAAAAACAGGCCAAAATGAGCCTGTGGAAGCAGAGATCGGAGCGTCATTCTAGACCCCTGAGCCCTTCCTCCCTACCACATGCATGCAAGCATCCCCGGTACAGAATGGCCCCCCACATCCCTGAGGTAACGGACGGAGGCTGTTGGCGCCCTCCTGTGAGCAGGCTGCTGCTTCCAGTGTCGCTTAGGGTCTGACCCGGGGTCTTCGAGGAATGGCAAATCTTTGCAGCGTCTACATGCAGGAGGGGAAAGGGTGTCATCCCTGCGACAGGACACCGTGCCGGTGCAGGACACGACTCCCGAAGCCACACTGTCCCCTTGACTGGCTGCTTCCTTGCTGCATGACTGAAACCATCAACTTAAAGCCAAATCCTCTCACTTGTGGCAAGGAGCCTGAGCCTGAAGAGGGTGGGTATGCCCAACTTCCCCTACACCTGCCCCATCACGAACTTTGTCCTGCCCAAGGATAGAACCGAGTCCACAGATCAGAGGGAGCTCCACACTCCAGAGCGCAGGTCTCCGGTGTAATTACAGTCAGTGACACAAGCGCAGGCACATGAGCAGAGAAGCCTCGCCCTCCGACGGTCCTCCTCCATCCTAAATGGGTTGTAGCTCACTTGAGGGGAGGTTGGGGGAAAACCCAGTGTGCTTTTATGTTCACAACGTGCATTTTTCTGTATGTGCCTCACATTTCAATAAACAAGATATTTTTTAAAGGAATATATTTACAGAAGTAGAGTAGGAACAGGGACGCCACCCAAAGATACTCCTGGGCAACATCTCACAAACCCATCCTGGGGCTTCTCTCTTCGGCCCCTCTGTTCCTGTTTCCTGAGACCCTCTGTGTTGAGACGCTGCAACAGGCATTGAGGACAAGGCAAAACAGACCCAGAGGTGCGCATTTCAGAAGACATTATCGTTCAGTGGGGACAAGCATATGGGGCAGGTGGAAAGGGCTCCAGAGGACAGACTGCACCCTGGAGATGTGCAAGAGTGCTCCCCTCAGGGAGGGGCGAGGGGAAACTGGGGGAGTCCTTCTACATACCACAAATCCCAAATCCCACATCAGCTGAGCTGAGTTTAAAAATAAAGATAAAGACATAAATTCCCGTGAATCTCCGGCGGCCTGCCTCGTGGCCCACATTCTGTGTGGGAGGGGGTACAGCCACATGTATGGTGGTGGTCTCCACGCCCGGCTTCACAGGGGTCGACAACACATCCCCCAAGCTCCTCACTGGTTCTCACAAAGGGGACCAAACAGTCTTAGGGCCAAAGATTTGTTTCAAGTAGTTCTCTTTATCAATTACAAGAATTTCAGGAAACAAATCTAAAGGGTTATGGCATAGAAAGATATAAAATGAAAGTAGACCATTTCAGCAGCTTTCCGAAAAACGTAACTGTTGTGGTAGTCCAGGGAGCCAGTGCCTGAGTCAGCCCAGTGGAGCCCTTCCGGTGTCCAGTGATGAATTCTAAGCCTCACATCAGATTCCCACTCAAAGTGCCTTGTTTTGTGCGGCATGAATTTGCATCATCAGTCTTTGGAGCCATGTGTGTCGGCGTCTACCTGCACTGCATCTGGGTTCCTCACTGCTCAGAGGGGGGACTTGGGTGGCGCTGGTGTCCGGACAAAAATGACGGTGCCGTTCACCACGGGGAAGGCCACCCCAGGTCAGCTGGTTCCAGGCCCTGCGCGCCACCATCTCCTGTAAAGGTCACCAGAGGAGCGGCTCTCTGTGGTCTCATTACCGGCTCTGGGATGCAGTTCCCTTGTTTGCAAACTTGATCTGGCAAAATGTCAATTCTGAGAACTGGGGACCAGCCCACCACTTTCTCCTTGATAAGCACCCAAAATGAAGTCACAGCATTTAGGGACTCCAGCGCATAAGCGTTGTCCGTGCAAGCGCACCTGCATCGTGTGCTCGACTCCACACTCACTCCGGGCCCCGCCCCGACGGTGCTCCACTAGGATTTCCCCTTAGACACAAGGGCAAGAGACGGCAGGACTGGACGCGCGGGGCAGCAGGCGGCTCTAACGGATGCGGGTTTCTCCCTCCTCTGAACAACCCGCTGCGTCCCGCCCGGATGCCGGGGACCTGTGCTGCCCCGAGGGATGTCCCACCTGTGGCTCCAGCCGCGGCTCGGCCCGGCCCGGCCCTCCGTCCTCCGGGCGCCCGCAGGGACGCCGGACCGCAGAAGGGCTCCCAGAGCGCGGGAAACGGAGTTCGGCGGCGCGGGTCGCCTGGACCACCGGCGCGCTGAGGCTGCAGAGCAGGAACGCGAGCAGCGGGACTGGGCATCGTCCGCGAAAGCGGCTACAGCACAGCCTCGCCCGAAGCGGCGCGTGTTCCCTCGAGCACCTCCCAGCCCTCGGGCCCGCAGGACCCCGCGCCGCCGGAGCGCCGGACCGTCGTCCTGGCTCCCTGCGGCCGCCCGCAGGCCTTTCCTCCCGCGTCGGTCGCGCCCAGCTTCCCGCCTCCGGCCGCGGGCGGGGCGCTCCGGGGACACCGGCCTCCCCTCCGGGCCGCTCCTCGCGGGCCCGGCCGCCCCGCCGCTTCCCGCACGACGGTCCCTGCGGGTCGCAGCCCCGGCAGCTACGACGCAGCCGGGCACGGGGCTCCACGAGACGCGCTTCCCGAACGGACGCGCGGGGACGGGGCCGTCAGGAGGTCGGGACCGTGCAGAGAAACGAGCGTCGCCCCGATCACGCGCGGTCCCGGCGGTCACCCGGCCTTCCGCACGGAACCGTCCTCGCGTCCGTCTGCGCGTCGTTCTGTCCGGCTCCACCCACCGGGCGGCGCGGCGCGGAGGACGCAGCCTCGCTCCTGTCGCCCCACCGAGCCCCCGGCGCCGACCCCTTAGGTCACCGCCGGGGCCGGACGTCCGAGGCGCACCTGCCAGGCCGGACGCGGGGGGCGCGGCGCCGGGACCACCGCCCCGCGCCGCCGCCACGTGGGAGCCGCGAGACCCCAGCACTCCACTTGCGCGGAGGGCTGCCCGCCTTCGCCCCACGCGAGGCCCCGCCCCCGACGCCCAGGCCCCGCCCCTCCCCGCCCAGCCCGCCTTCGCCCCACGCGAGGCCCCGCCCCCGACGCCCAGGCCCCGCCCCTCCCCGCCCAGCCCGCCTTCGCCCCACGCGAGGCCCCGCCCCCGACGCCCAGCCCCCGCCCAGCCCGCCTTCGCCCCACGCGAGACCCCGCCCCCGGCGTCCAGGCCCCGCCCCACCGCCCGTCCCGACGCCGCAGCAAGAACGCGCCCCGCCAGGCTCCGCCCCTGCCGGGCGAGGTCTGTCCCTCTCGCCGCCTGTCTTCTGGAGGTAAGTCAGTCCTGCGGTCCGTGCCCGGGGTTTGCTCTTATCGGCGCCCACCTTGGTCGGATCGCCTGTGAACACGCACCGGGCGCTCCTGCAGCCATGCTGCCAGGGTAGACGCCAGGTCCTGAAGTGACACTGGAGAGCAGGGTGCATGGGGAGGGGGAGCGGGGTCCGGTGGGGCTGGGGTCTGGCGGGGCGGGGGAGGGGCTTTCCGGGGCTCGAGGTCGGCGCGTGCTGGTGGCGTCAGAGCGTTCAAGTGCGCCCGCGCGTGCGCACCTGCGCATTGGCTGCCTCCCGGGGCATGCTGGGAGTCCCGGCGCTGGGGCGCCCCGGGCGCGCGCCGGCTCTGCGCGCGCCTCGGTTCTCCGCGCGGCCTCTCGAGGCTCGGCGGGAGCCCGCGGTCTGTCGGCGCCCGGAGCGGGGTCGCGCGAGTGCGGGGGAGGCTGCTGGGCTGCGCAGCATTTCCGGCGGGCGGTGGCTGGGAAGGACCCCCGAACCGGGGAAGCCCCGCTCTGGGGCGGTGTGCGGGGCGGTCCCGCGGGAGGGCGGGTCGCGGTCTGGAGGGCCGCTGCGTGGCTCGGCTGCGCTCGGGCAGTTGCGCGGTGTGACCGGGAAGGCTACACTGTGTGGGGCGCCTGCCTGGCCCGGGTCGTGATCCCAGGGTCGTGGGGGGGACGGGGGTGTCCCACATCGGGCTCCCGGCCAGGTACGGAGTCTGCTGCTCTCCGTCCCTGATGAAGTTCTGGAACCTAGGTCAGGTTCGGTGGGCTGAGGTCCGGAGCCGATGACCAAGAAAGAATTCCTGAGACCTCTTGGGTGCAAAATGGTGGTTTATTAAAGCCCGGGGACAGGACCCGTGGGCAGGAAGAGCTGCTGCCCCATTGTAGGGTCGGCAGGTTATGTACCCCGCGGTTGGGGGGATGGGGAAGGGACGGGAGGTTTCAGCAGAGTTCTCACGTGTTCGGGAGGGCCTGCCCTTAGGGCCTGATCAGTGTCTTTAGGTCAGGCACTAACATCAAGGTAGCTGGGAGGTCCTTGGTGGGGTGTTAGGGTCCTGCCATCATTTACCTTCCCTTCTAGCTCGGCCTCCTCCAGTGTATGGTGAGCAGGGAGACCTGAGGCCTTCAGGAACTGAGAGTTATTTGCCTCTGGAAATTTGTGCGATTGTGTCGCGCTCTCCCTGCCTGCAGAGATGACGCAACACCAGCACACACAGGTGTCGATGCACAAGCTCGTGTTTATTCCCTGGTCGATCTTTCTCCTTCCTCCCGTGGGGAAGGTCCCATGCCTTATATAGGGCATAACAGCCAATCACAGAGGCGTTCACGTGAACAGGAGGTATCTGGGGCTCGTAGGCAGTGGTGGCATACGGTGTTCATGTGACAAGCACGAGGTCCTGTGTGGCCAGGGTAGGCTGTCCGTGCTGCTCGGTCTATGTACCCGGCGCCATCTTAGGGGCATGACCCCGACACTATTGATAAGGTAACCTCCCTGTTTAGGTCTCTAGGACATCTGTAGAGCAAGGGAGATTGCTGTCCCGCAGGATTGCGATCCCTGCAAGTTAACTATTTATCGTTTTATGGCGGTCAGGTGCCTGAGGAACGCTACACAGATTACGGAGGGGAGCGGGTGAAGAGGGGGTGCAAGGCGCCAGCTTTGCTTTGTCCTCAGCCAGCCTCCTGCTCCCTCATCACCTCCGCCTGCCGCTCCCCTGCCGCTGCACTCGCTCTTTCTCTGTCAAGCAAGTAAATAAAATATTTAAAAAACAAGGTTTTTACAGAGTTAGACTGTGTTTGTTACTGGTCGGTGTACCTGTGTATTCATGTACACATTGTCCGCGCAGCTCCTCCGAAGTGGAAACCACAGTTCATCGGGTGTCGGTTTCCTGCCGCCGCTGTGACCCGTTGTCACGGAGTCTCTTACTTTACGGTTCTGGAGCTCCGAAGTGGGAAATGGGCGCTAGGGAGTTAAATCCAAGTATCCGTGGGCCTGGTTCCTTCCGCAGTTTCCAGGGGAGAACCTGCTGCTGGGCCTGGCCCGGCTTGTAGAGGCTGCCTTCCCTGGTCACATCTCTCTGATTTTGACCTTTTGCCTCCCTTTTGTAAGGACCTTAGGACTACTTTGGGCCTACCCAAGTCATCCAGGACAATCTTCCATCTCAAAACCCTTACTTAGTCACACTGCAAAGACTCCTTTGCTGGGTAAGGTAGAGATTTGGACATACTCTATCTACCATTACAAATGTTTCTTTTAAGAAAACATTGTGAGCACAGAGGAGTAGGAGCACATACTGAGATGTCAGAGCCTTTGTTTCTGGAATGTGGGCACGCTAGGGCTTTCCATTTTCTTTTTTCTTAAAGATTTCATTTATTTATTTGAGAGAGAGCAAGAGAATGAGCTGGAACAGAGGGAGAGGGAGAAGCAGGCTCCCCATTGAGCGGGGAGCCTGATGTGGGGCTCAATCCCAGGACCCTGGGATCATGATCTGATCCGAAGGCATAGGCTTAACCCACTGAGCCACCCAGGCACCCCTCTAAATAAATAAATCTTAAAAAAAAAAAAAAAAAGTTAGTAAAAAGTTCAGCCTGACAACTTGACTTGCTCAGAGGAGCTCATGGTGGCCCTGGGGTGGTTGCCTCTGCCTTAGCCCGCCTCTCTGAATCCACTGGGTTCTCTGGGACCCCTGGCCCTGCACTGGTGGCCCAGACCCCCTTGTCCATTGGGAGCCCAGCAAGTTACCCAAGCAAGGATTGACCCAGCCAAATATTCTCCCGGATTGAATAACCCTCGCTTTATTTCCCTAGAGAACCTAATCCCCAGGCAACAGGTCAGCTCCCAGTGTCCTCAGCCCCCATCCCATACTGTGCTGCTCCCTGGTGATCGCAAAGATGGGGTCAGGTCTGCAGTGAGCACCTGTGTTTATGAAACTGAACACCAAGGCACCTCCCTCCCCGCCTGCCCCAGCCCCGGGGCCTCAGCCCCCAGAGGCTCGCTGGCGCTGGGGAGGAGACCTACCTGACCTCTGCCCTGGCCCTCCAGCACTCATTCCCGACTTGTTTTTAATCCTGCGTTACCCCCTGCCCTGCACTTTCCGCATTGTAAATGCTATTAATTTATTTTTGGATTTCATGCGTTCCCCGCATTGGACTGTGAGCTCCGCGGGGCCCGAGGCCTTCGCTCTGCCTTGCTCACCAGCGTGGCCCAAGCGCCCGGCATAGCGCTCGGCACTCAGGAGGTGCTGGGTTAGCCGCGAGGCCGTGAGCGCCTCCGTGCCGAGGACGCATCCGGCAACCCCGCTCCAGCCCGTGTCCAAGTCCGCGCGCAGCCTCCGCCGGTGCGCCCGGGAGCGCGGGCGCGCGAGCTCCGCTGTGCGCGCCCGGGCCGGGGGCGGGGGCGACCTCGTCAGGCGGACGATGCAGAAAGCCCCCGGCCCCCCTCAGGGGTTTTCCAAACACGGCCTTGTCCCGCCTGTTGATGAAACCCGAAGTGCCCTCGAAGCTCTTTCCCTGCGGGCCGCGGTGTTCCTAGCGGGCAGAGGTCCGGGTTCCCTCCTTGGGATGCCGGCGCTCGCGTGAGGGCCCGCACGTCCGCGGAGCGCCCTGCCCGGTGGTGCGGCTCCTGCGCCCTGGGGGTCCCCCGGGTCCCCCCTCCCCCCGCGCTCCGCCGGCGTCCCGGGCCGTCCCCGGCCTTCCGCCCCGCCCGCGGCCCGCCCCAGCGCGTGACCCCGCCCCGGGACGTAGGGCCGACCGCACCCCAGGCCCCACGGAAGCCGCGGCTCGGGGGCTCGGCGGCCGGTGAGCGGCGCGGGGCCGGGGCGCCGGGGGGCGGGCGCGGGGAGCGGGGAGCGGGGCGGGTGGGCGGCGGGTGCCTGCGCGCGGGGTCCCAGCGGCCGCTCGCTCGCGGGGTGTCCCCGCGCCGGCCCGGGACACATGCGCAGTCTCCGGCGCGCGCGGAGGTGGGTGGCGGCCCTGGGCGGCCTCGGGCGGACCCCGGCGCGTCCCTGGCCGCCGCCCGCGCCTCGCACAGGTAACCGCGCGCTCCGCCGCCGCCTGCGCGGGGCTCAGCGGGCCCGAGACGCCCCTGCCCTGCGGTCCGGCTCGGCGCGGGCCGAGGGCACCAACACCCTGCTCCTGGCCTCGGGGCGCGGCCCTTTCTCGCACGCGAAAGCCTTCAGCGCCCTTCGGGGCCTTGGGGAGCAGCCCAGCTGCTGGGGGTCTCGATTCCGGGGGAAACAGGGAGTCGCGGCGCCTCTTCGGCTTCCTGGGGTTCTCCAAGGGGTCCGTGACGCACAGAGGTTCAGAAGAGCCCCCGAGCCCCGGTGCCGGCGAAGAGGTTTCCGCAGGGTCTGGTCGAGCCCGGGGCGGCGTGTGCGGGCGTCCGGCGGCCCCGTCCGGCTTCCCCGCCCGCGTTCTTAACCTCGGGCCGCCGGGGCAGAGCCCGACCCGGGTCGGCGGGCCGCACCGCGAGGGAGGGTCCCGCTGAACTCGCCCGTCCGTCCCGTTCTCCGGGGGCGATGACGCAGGGCTCTGGACTGGGGGATTTACTGACCACACCCGGGGCTCCGGGGCAGGCGGGTCTGGGTTTTGCTCACGTGGCCAGGGCAGTGGGCTGGGCAAACTCTGGCTTCCTACTTGGGTTGCTTGTGGGACCGGGCCCGTTGCGGGACCTCCGACCCTCAGTCTTTCCCGCTGGCCCATCAGTGAGGGTGTGCACTGGGGCATCTCGTCTGCTGGCTGGCACTCAGCCTTTACTGGTCTGGCCCCCCACTGGCTGTAGGCTCTGAACCCGCCTGGATGGAGGCGGGGAGTCCTCCCTTGAGCATGGCCAGGCCCCGCTAGGCACGGCCAGGAACACAGATGAGGCAGTGTTCCCAGGAAGCTGCGGTTTCAGGGAACCAGCAGCCTCTGCGGGCTTCAGTCAGCGTTTGCCTCGGCTTTTCTAAAGGGCGGCTGAATGGCACTGTTTCCGGGTGTGGATCCTTCCCGGGCTTTCTGATGACGCTTGAATGAAACCCAGCTCTCTGGCTCCCACCTTCAGGGCCTCGGGACACCCCTGTGCAGTCAGCGTCCACGTGGAACTCTGGTACGCTGGACAGTTAATCACTTCTTGGGGCTCTGTGCTGCCCCTGGTGAGGTGTTTCAGGGCATGTGACCTGCTCCCATGCCAGCCTCATTTGCCAAAGTCCTACCTGATTTCTCCGTGGGCCTGGGCTGACCCAGGGTGGGGCGGAGGACGTGTTCCGGCTTGTTGGGAGTCCCTGGGAAGGGACTGTGGACACAGAACCGAGTGGCCACCCGTGCGGGCAACACCAGAGTGCAGGCCAGTGGGCCTGGGGTCTCCACTTTCCTTCCTCAGCCCATTCCAGGGCAGTCGACCTGTGGCTGGTGGCCCTTGAGGAGCTGTTAGCCGGCCGCAGGCACCTGTCCTCCCGCCAGCTGCTTCAGGGTGGCGAGGCTCAGGCCCGAGCTCCTTCAATGCCAGGTGGGGGGGGGGGCGCATCTGGCCGGGTGAGGCTGCAGCACTGCTCCCCTTGCTGGCTCTTGTGCCCCACCAGGTGGGGTCTCCACACCGTGGTGTCGCCAGGCAAGTGAGAGATTGCGGCTTCAGATGGCCAGCACTGGCCTTGGCACTCCTGGGTAGGCAGGGCCCACAGGGCGGAGTGCAGGAGGCTGAGACGTGAGGCTGCTGCTGTTCTTCTGTGGTGGCCTTTGTCCGGGGAGCCCAGGGGCTGCAGCCTCCCTTTGCCTGCCCCGATTTGTGCTCCTGGGGGCTGAGGTGGAGAAGGGCACTGGCCAGGGGAGTGGCACTGGCTTCTGAAACACCAGCAGCCCCCCCCCCCCCGCCTTGGGGGTCCTGTTACGACTCCTTTCTGTCTGCTGGCTCTCTGGCCTGTCTCGTACTGAGAGTCTGGCTGAGATGTTCTCCTTCCTCTGTCTTCTGTCTAGAAAACACTTGGACTCGAACCATGAACCTCGACATCCAGTGTCAGGAGCTGAGTGACGCCCGGTGGACAGAGCTCCTGCCTTTGATGCAGCAGTACGAGGTGGTCAGGTAGAAGCTAGCCGCTTGGGGTGCGGGCGCGGGCATGGCGCACGGGCTCCCCCTCCCACTGCCGCCGGGCTGCGAAAGCACTGTTTATGGACTCGCTGTGAATTGTACATGATTTTCACACGCACGAGATGTTACTGTACTTCCTTCCCACTCTCTGAAAACATCAGCCTCTTCCTGGCTGAGGCGGGGTGGCCCGGGCTTGGCATGGAGGCTCTGAGGGCCTGTCCCCTTGCTGCAGGGCGCCGGGGTGCAGCCCTGCTGGCGGTGGGCTGGGAAATGGAGTCAAGACTGGGTTTGGTTGTTGAGCTCTCCCGCGTGGCCCTCTGAGGCACAGGGTCCTTTCCCCAGCATTTCCGCTGTTCGGTTTCCTTGCGGAGATAGACGGGCTTTCCTGCGCGGACGGTGCCCCACGGGAAGGCGCGGGGAGCACGGGGCCCCACACGGGCCCCTGGTGGTGCCCAGCCTGCAGCAAAAGCCTCCTGAGATAATCCACACACTTCTCTGCTGCTTTTCTTTAAGTTTATTTTTTAAAATAACCTGTATGCCCCCTGTGGGGCTTGAACTCACCACGCCGGGATCAAGGGTCATTCATGGGAGGAGCCGCCCAGGAACCATCCCTCCCCCAGGTTGAGCTCTTGGTCCACGAACAGGCCAGGACATGCCGTGTGGTGACCTGGTGTCCTGTCCACAGGCTGGATGACTGTGGTCTCACGGAGGAGCGGTGCAGGGACATCCGCTCTGCCCTCCAGGCCAACTCCTCCCTGACCGAGCTGAACCTTTGCTCCAACATGCTGGGCGACGGCGGGGTGCGCCTGGTGCTCCAGGGCCTGCAGAGTCCGGCCTGCAAGATCCGGAAGCTCAGGTGAGCCGGCGTGACCCATGTGGTCCCGGGGCATGCCCCATCCCTGGCTCAGGTCCAAACCTGCTTGGACAGTCCTGGAGCGTTGGGGGCCCTTCCTGCCTTGGCCGAGGCCCCCAGTTCCCCGAGAGGTGTGGTCGTGCCACAACCCCGCCTGTCATTCCTGAATGCATGGCCCAGCTTCCTCTGGACCTCACAGTGCCTCGAGCAGCCCCATTGTGCTCCCAGGAGACCCCAGATCCCTGGCCCTCTTATGGGGCTGTGCTTGGTGGGCTCCCTTGGGTACGGGATTGGCCAGAGCTGACGGGGGCCGTGCTGATGGCCAGCTTGGCTGTACTCCAGCCTCGAGAACTGCTGCCTGACCAAAGCCGGCTGTGGGGTCCTGCCCGACGTGCTGCGCTCCGTGCCCACCCTGCGGGAGCTGGACCTCAGCAACAACCCGCTGGAGGACGCGGGCCTGCAGCTGCTGTGCGAGGGCCTCCTGGACCCCCAGTGCCACCTGGAGAACCTGCAGTGAGTGTGTGACAGACCACCCCCCACCCTGGGCTGCGGGGAGCCGTGAGGAAGGGGCTCTTGGGAGACCGCCGCCAGCTGTCCTGGGTGTTGCCGGGACCATGGGCCGACACCAAGAGTGGGCCTGGCAGCCCACAGCAAGCACCCATGGGCCGGGCGAGGGAGGCTGGTGTCTCTCTCCCAGCTCTAGGGCATCCTGGGCACAGTGGGGGGGCTCCTGGGCTGGGAGCCTCCAAGGAGATGGCCCCTTTGCCATGGCTGCATGGTCCTGGCCCTGCTGCCCACCCCCACCCCCCGCCCGGTCTCATGGGCCCCGCAGCCTGGGGCCGGAGAGGCCATCCTGGCAGTGCTCCCTGGGCTGGAGTTCTGACCCCCGCCCATCCCCAGTCTAGAGTACTGCAACCTGACAGGCGCCAGCTGTGCGTCCCTGGCCTCAGCGCTCAAGGCCAAGCAGCACTTCAAGGCGCTTGTGGTGAGCAACAATGAGCTTGAGGAGGCCGGCGTGCGGGTGCTGTGCCAGGGCCTAGTGGACTCTGCCTGCCAGCTGGAGACGCTCAGGTAAGTGCTGGGCCTGGCTGGGGGGGGGGCGGGGGGCAGTGGGTGCTGCAGGGCTGTCTCCCCAGCCCAGCCGGCCCTCCTGTGCTTCCAGGCTGGAGAACTGCGGCCTCACGGCAGCCAGCTGTGAGGACCTATGTGGGGTTGTGGCAGCCAAGCCCTCGCTCCAGGTTCTGGACCTGGGGGACAACAAGCTGGGTGACCAGGGCATCGCCACGCTGTGCTCCAGCCTGCTGCACTCCAGCAGCCAGATCCGGGTCCTGTGGTGAGTGTGCCCCCGGCCTGCACCCTTGGGGCCGTGGCCTCGGGGCCCCTGCCGTGACCTGTCCCCTGGGCCTGCAGGCTCTGGCACTGTGACATTACCACCACGGGCTGCAGAGACCTGTGCCGCGTCGTCAGGGCCAAGCAGAGCCTGAAGGAGATGAACCTGGCGGACAACGTGCTGGGGGACGAGGGGGCCCGTCTGCTGTGTGAGAGCGTCCTGGAACCCGGCTGCCAGCTGCAGGCCTTGTGGTGAGTGCGGCCAGGTGGTGGCTGGGGCCCCAGGGGCCCCAGGGCTGCGGTGGCTTGTGTCTGGGGGCCAGGCCTCTGCGAGGGGGTGGGGAGGAGTAGGGCGCTGGCTGTCTTTGGAAGGTGGGGGTCGGGGGCTTCCTGCTCGGGCCCCCGGGGGCCTCGGAGAGCGCCTCGAGCTGTGGGCCCGGCTGCCGGCTGTCTCCCAGGATGAAAACCTGCAGCTTCACGACCGCCAGCTGCGCCTCCTTCGGAGAGATGCTGGCCCAGAACAAGCACCTCATGGAGCTGCACCTGAGCTGCAACAAGCTAGGCGACGCGGGCGTCCGGGAGCTGTGCGAGGGTCTGCGCCAGCCGGGTACCGTGCTGCGCGAGCTGTGGTGAGCGCGCCGGGGGCGTGGGGCGAGTCGTGCTCCCCACAACGCGTCGTGGGCCAGTCTCCGCGGTCGTCTGCTCTCTGCTTCTTACTGTGGCTTCTGGGTGAGGGGTCGGCTTGGGCAGAGGGCGGAGGTGGACAAGCGGCGCTGGGCCTACCCTTCCTGGTCCTCACCCTGGAGGCCTGGAGCCTCTGTGCACCCTGTACCTGCACCCCTGCTCTTCTGCCTCTGGTTGCCTCCTTGGCAGCTCACTGTCCAGCCAGCCAGCTCCCAAAGCCCTTGAGGAGGGGAGGGGTCGGATGAGGCCCTCTGGTGCCCTCCCGTCTGTCCAGGGAGGTTTGGGCCCTGGGTCCAGGTGGTGTGAGGTCAGTGTGACCATTGTGCCCACGGAGGGGAGCTGTGTGCTCCTGTTGCCTTTGGCGGGCCCTCTGTACCCGGCCAACAGCACGACTCTAGGAGCTCCCAAGCTTGAGGTCTGGGGGACAGGCCGGACCCCGTTGCTCCACACATGCTGTGCTGCGGACCCCCCCATCACCCTGTGATTAGCAGGAGGCCCTTTTGTCCTGACCCGTGCCCGGTCTTGGCCCAGGATCGGGGACTGCGATGTGGGTGACGAGGGCTGTGCCAGCCTGGCCTCGCTCCTGCTGGTCAACTGCAGTCTGCGGGAGCTGGACCTCAGCAACAACTGTATGAGCGAGGAAGGCATCCGGTGGCTGATGGAGAGCGTGGAGCAGCCCGGCTGCATGCTGGAGCAGCTGGTGTGAGTGCCGTGTGCGGGGAGGGGGGAGGCTGGAGGGGCACAGTCCCCACAAGATCCTGACCCTGCGTTCCGGTGCCCACAGCCTCTACGACATCTACTGGTCCGAGGAGATGGATGATGACCTGCAGGCCCTGGGGGAGCGCAAGCCCGGCCTGAGGATCATCTCCTGAGCCCGGCCGCGCCCTCCCGGGGGCCTCCTAGCTTTGAACCAAGAGATGCTCTCAGCTCACTAATGCAAGAAAGTTCTAGACACTTTATTAAAGCACTTTTTTTGGCAGGAGGAGTGTTGTCTTTTCTGTGGGGCCCCCACCAGGCCTGGGTCGTAAGTGTGTTTCCACCGGGGCTGTCCCACAGCAAGCACGCACCCGTGCCTGGGACGGCCGCCTCCCTCCCGCCGGCCTGGCCGTCCCTCTGCACGGCTCCGACCCAAGCGCACAAATACAGCAGTGGCCCCAGGTACCCGCTCCCCCGTCACCCTGGGCAACCCCTGTGCTGAGGGCAGGACCAGGCTGAGGCTGGAGGCTGGTGAGGATGATGCAGGGCCGCAGGCCTCCGGCACCGGTGTACTTGTTCTGTTTGCTCATGACGGCCCCCACGCCCTCCTCCCCACCTCAGACGCAGGGCCTTTGACTCTCTCTTTCCTCAGGGGACCAGTCCCATGACCCCTGGCCCCGTGCCCACCTGTTTGTGGGGTCAGACAAAACCTCCCTGGGTGAGGTTTTTCTCAGCCATTGGGGTGTCCGCACTCCCCGTGAGATGCAGCTGGGGCCTTGGGGTGGCCGGCATGGACACCCAGGGCCTCAGAGTGGCCGGGGCCCAGAGAGCAGAGAAAGGCACAGTTATGCCTGTGATCTGGAGGGAGGAAACCACTGCCCAGGGCCAGCCCAGCCACACTCGTCACCCCAGAGCAGCCTCAGCAACACGCAGCCCACGTGCCCACACCCCTCCACACCGTGTTCACACACGCGCACATCTGGGACAGGCCACCTTCCGCCCCGCCCCGCAGGGCCCCACTATGCGCATGGGAAAAAGGAGGGTCTGACCCCATGGGCCGAGGGGCTCCCGGTGGTCGGGAGCTACATCAGTTTGGGGCCGGCACCCCCTCGCTCTCCGGTTCCGTGGGCCCCGGGAGGTCTTCGGGCTCAGGCAGGTGTCCGTCCACATGGCTCATGGCTGTGCTCTGGTCGCCCCTGCTCTGTTGCTGCTGCCGCCGCGTCTCCTTATACCTCAGGGTGATGTCCCTGGGGACAGCGGGAGCCAGGTCACCGCCAGCTGGCCCACGGAGGTCCTGAGAAGCTGCCCCTCACAGGGACGCTCCCAGAGTTACAGGGAGGGACCCCATGACCCAGATGCCAGCTGACCTGGCCTGGGAGACAGCCCACGCCCTTACCGCAAGAAGAAGCGCCAGACGGTCCAGGTGAGCACGAGCACGGAGCCGAGTGTCCAGCACTGCGAGATGTAGAAGGGCAGGGACAGCGTGAGCGTGTGCGGGTCGTACTTGATGACAATGAGCAGCTCCGTGGCCGTGATGGCCGCCACCAGCCAGGCCTGCTGGCCTAGCTTCTTGTGGGGCTTCCTGCGGGGGGAGGGCACTCGGCTGAGGGCGCTGTCGCTGGGCCCCAGGGGCGGCAACGCGGAGGGGGCCGGGGCCCACCCCACCCGTCCGGGGCCCTCACGGGTCGTCCATGAAGTCATAGATCTCCCGCATGGCCACACCGCCCACGTTGACGAAGAACACGAGCCGCAGGAGGACGAGGGAGTGCTCGGGGGGCAGCCACAGCACGAACTTCAGGTAGAACGTGTTCAGTTCTGCCAACAGAAACTGGGAGACACAGGAGAGTCGGTGGCAAGCCGGGCTGCCCGGCGGGCGCGCGCAACACGGGCCGGCCTTACCACCAGGATGATGCCGCACACGGCCAGCCAGCGCCGCAGGCTGGAGGCCGGCTTCCACTCGAAGCGGACCCAGCTGTAGGGCGTGAACTGGAAGGCGATCCTCTTCATCTTGCCCCTGGGAGCACAGGGCCCCGTCACCCTGTGGAGCCTCTGTCCCCCAGGCAGCCATGCCAGGTGCTTGGAGCCCAGTGGCTGCTCCCTCCCTGTGACCCCGCCTGCTGCCCCGGGCCCCATGACGGATGAGTGGGGAGACCCCTGCTGCCCAGTGCCCCGCCGGGTCTGTTCCCAGACCGCTGCTTCCGATCCCAAAGGAAAGGGATGGTAAGGAGAGCAGCCCTGGGGCACGAAGGGCAGCTGACCGCAGGCTTCCTGGCCACCACTGGGGCCCTGGGGGGCGGATCTGGTGAGCAGAGACGCGGGCAGAACCCTGGTCCACTGCCCCTCCCCCCAAAAGGCGCACTGGCGTCACCTCCAGACCCCACGGGGACACCCTGGCCCCCAGGGAGCAGGGCAGCTGCTCAGGAGACGCACTTGTAGGTTGGAATGTTCCAGAGGCCCTGCCACTTGTACGTCTTCAGAGACAGCCACTCGAGGGTCTTCATGCCACAGTAGATGCCCAGCCCGTTGCAGACGAGCACGTCCATGATCCACTGCGGGCAGGAGCCGGCAGCGCAGGTGAGTGCCCTGCCCCCTCCCCGGGGGCCTCTGCACCTCCCCCCCAGGCAGCTGCGGCACCTACGTGATCCCACCAGCACTCGCTGAAGTTGGGCAGCTGGTGCTCCAGGCTGTACTCGAGGAACTCGAACATGACGCTCACGATGGTGCACATCCACCAGTCACGGATCATCAGGGTCTGCGGGCCGCAGCAGAGCATCAGACCAGGCCCGCTGGGGGGACATCCCCAGCGCCCTCCCGGGCGGGGCAAGACACTGCTGGTGCCAAGAACCAGCACAGGTTTGGGGCCACAGCCCCCAGGCCCTCACCCACCACGCTCTGGCTCTCGGAACGGCAGTACGCATCTGGGAAATGGGCTTGGAGCACAAGGCAGGCCCAGGGCGTCCCCCCGCCGAGGTCATCTTACCTTCAGGTACCAGCCAAGGAAGTGTGCTGGCACAAAGCCATCCAGCTTGTCCTGTGGGGGCCGGACAGCTGCCTCAGGTGCAGCCCACAGCCCCCAGTCTCTCGCTCCCACCACGTCCAGGCTGCTGGGACAGTCTTAGCCTTCCCAAGTGGCACTGGTTGGACCCGAGGGACAAAGCCATGGTCCCACGCACACGGTCAGCACGCCTTGACCACCGAGGAGAGCCAGTGCCCTCGTCAACGGGGTCCCCAGGGGAGTACGTGGCTGGGCCGAGACTACATGTTCAGGCTGGATGGCAGGGACCTGGGCCCTGGTGAGCTGGGCCGGTGCCCCACATGTGGGCTGCACGACCCCCGGGGCCCCCCTAACCCTCCTCCAAGTGGGTTGAGTTGAAGGGAGCCTTGGGTCTAGCAGGAGGGAGGCCAGGGCCATGCCATGTCTGATCTGCAGAATGACTGGGGTTCTAGAAACATCCAGGACAGGTCAGCAATACCCGGGCACCTGCCGAGCACTAGGCTCCTGGGCCCCGCCCATACCCAGACGTTGTGGAAGGGGTCGCTCTTGTTGTGTGGATCATAGATGAGGCAGTTTCCCCCGTAGTCCCTCTCGGGCAGTGGGACCCCCAGCCTAGGGTCCACGTACTTCAGAAACTGGCGGCCGTCCTGGACAGTCTGCAAGGCCAGAACCCTGGTTAGCGGGGCCAGACGCTGCTGGTGGCCATGGGAGCACCCGGCTAACTCCCGAAACCTCGAGCCATGTCTGTGGCTTGGGGCGTGTGGAAAACACCTCCACCGAGGGGAGGCAAACACTGTCTCTGCCGCCGTCCCCCCAACACAGGGTTGGGCAGACTGGGGGGTCCACGTGCAAGGTGATGCCCCACTCCCCTCACGCGGGGACACAGCTGGGGCACCCGTCTTGCCGCCTCCCCTCTCCACCTCCCCTCACAGAAGCAGCGCACCAGGACAGCTTTCCCAGACACGGGTGCCTGCGCTGGCAAATCGCTCCTTCTGGCCTTAGCGCTAAGGAGACTCCGGGGCCGCGTGGTCAGAGGCTGCCCCACCTGCAGGCTCAGACCTTCCCCTTCCTCGGGCGCTCTCTGGCCACCGGCTGGGGCCTTCGGTCCACAGAGAGGGATCCCAGGATGCCCACGGTCAGGACCCCGTCCCCCCGCTCCTGCCCCAAGTACCAGCCAAGGTAGGGAAGAAGCAGAGAGGGGGACGGAGGGGCAGAGGACACAGACCTGCATGGCGTCATGTGACCACGGCCCCCCGTGCTACCCAGCTGCACTGCCTTGTCCTGCGATGGACCCTATCCCCCGCTTGGGGTCTCTGGAAATGACTCGCAGACCCTGACATCACTGACAACTGAAATCACCCCCATGCGGTTTCGGAAACCATGGGACGTGAGGCTGGACACTGCTGTGTCCCTGTGTCAGGACAGCAGGTCAGCAGGAGCCCAGGCCGGTGGGCATGGAACCTGGACAAGAGCTGAGAAGCCTCTGGAGGCTTAGCCTGCCATGGGGACACCCCACAGTGTGAGGTCACTCCCGAAATGCAAACAGAAGCAGGAGTCTCCACACACCGCCAACAGCGGCCACAATACAGATCCCGACGCGTGCAGGGGGCTGGGGGCTGTCCGGCTGCTCCTTATGGGTGACGTGTGCACGACTCACGGGCCCACAGCTGCACCCACGAGAGCCCGTCGCCGACAGCCCCGCTCTAGCAATGGCGCCGATGTCGCTGGCCACCCCACTCGGCAGAAGGATGCACGGGACCCAGACGCCCTTCAGGGGCCCCGGGGATAGAGGGGGAGCGGGTGGGTCGGTGGCTCTGGGGGACGCAGGGACGGGTGACCCAAGCTACGGCAGGCTTCTCCGCGCAGGTTGACAAACGCGGTACTGAAGAGGATAATGGGGCCACACCCAGAGAGGGACGAGAGCCACTGGCAGCTCCGAGGTTGTGCAGAACGACTTTGCAGACCGAGGTCACCATCGCAGCAGACCCCGGACCCAGCCGGCGAGGAACAGGAACGACAGACGCCAGTGCCCAGTCCTGACCCAAGGTTCACAGGGCGAGGGGTTTCCAACCTCCCTCTGAGCACACGGTGTGCCCGGACGGCAGCCCCCACAGCCTCTGCCCACTCCTCCGGGGGTGCAGCCTTGCTTCCCGCGGAAGCTGCGGAGGAGCGGATGGGCCACCCCATCTGACGGAGAAGCTGCTTACCTGGAAGAGTATGAAGATGAGGAAGAGCTCGTAGACCACGCTGACGCACAGCCAGAACCTCCAGTACGCTGCGGAGACGCGGGGTGCAGGCGTCAGGCGGGGCCCCGCAGCCCAGAGAGCGCCACCCGGGCCCGGCCTCCTCCCTGCCCTCCCGGTGGCCGGGCAGTCCTGGGTGGCGCCCCCCACCCCCGCCCCCGGCCATGCTTCCAGTCACACCGCGGACCTGTGGCTCAGCGAGTACGCAGTAACCTTCTGCCGATGCCGTTTATGGAGTTAAGAAAACCCACGGCCTAGGACGCAGTTTCTCCCACGTGGGCAGGACGTGGTTCCCCCCGGGGGTCCGCGGGAGGGGTCCCACCGACACGGTTTCTGACGTGAGCCCCACTGGATCCCCAGAGTAGACCGCACCTGGCTGTGGCAGCCGGTCTGGGGAAACGCCGCATTTGGGAGGGACGAGCCGTCCCTGGGGTGGTGCCCTTCTCAGCTGCTGGCGGGCCGAGCACACACGTGCTCCCCCAGAAAGAAACGAAATGTGACGTGACGGAGACGGCCCCTCGCTCGGCCACCCGCAGACAACACACGCGTGTGTCCCGTTGGCTTGTCGGGGCCGGCCAGACTGCCACAGAACGGAGAAGAAAGAAACTGTCCCTCTGGAGCCTCTGCGTAGCCAGGACCCCGTCTCTTCCAGCGCCGGGTTCCCGGAGCTCATGCGGAAAGCGGTTTCTCACCAGCAGGCGGTTACAAGGAGAGGAGTTATTCCTGGACCAACGTGCTAACTTCCACCTTCCGGAAATCTTGATAACCCTGTCTGATAAAGGCCTAAGATAGCTACTTTCCCTTTGCTTACTACCACTGTTCAAAAAAAACCCTAAGAGTTTGCTTTGAAAAACTCACTCCCCTTGAATAAAAAGGCTGGTGCTTGCCAAGGTGGGAGAGGCCCAGCCTGGCCTCTCTGCTGCAGGTGCAGGGCAGCCCAGTGCGGAGGAGCTCATGGGGCTCTGGCCTGCCCAGCACTCGGGGCCTGTGCCTCATCTGCTTGCAGGGGAAACAGCCCCAAGACCCAGGAGTGCCCAGGCTGGTGGGGACGGAAGCAGGAAGGCGGTCAGTTCTCAGGACGGTTTGTTGCAGGAATTCTGGGGCACGGGATCAAGAGTGGATGTGACACGCTGCCCTTGTGGCCCTCGGGTCTGGGAAAAGCTTGGCAAGTTGTCCCTGGACAAGGGCTGCAGCAGGACCTAAAAGGGCCTCTGAAAAGTGACTCAGGCCGCCTTCCCCGGAGCGCTCACCCCACCACCGTGCGAAGGCACCTTCCTGTGACCCTCGGACACTGGATTTGTCTCCTCCCCGACCACTGCCCCCAGTCAGGGGCCGGCCATCGTCCACTACCTGCCACCCTCCACTTGTAGAGACCCCAGGGCCCAGATCCGCCCGCCCACCCCCAAACACCCGGCCGGCCGGCGCTGCGCCTCCTACATTCCACGTGAGCTCCTGGAGCCCCTGCCCCACCGGCCCGCTGACTTTCTCCCTTAGCAGCATGTCCAGCCGCCTCTGTGGCCCTGGCCACGCTCTGCTTTCTCTAGTGTTTGGAAGGAGCCACAGATGAGCGTGAAAATCATCAAGGCAAGGAGGCCTTTTCGAGCAGCCAGCCCGCCCCTCCCCCCACCCCCAGGGGGTCCTGCAGCGCCCGCACCCGCGCACCCTGCCGGCCCGAAGAGCCTTCCCTGGTTCCCCACAGCACGCTGCACAGGGCCACCTGGTCCTCCTGCCGACTCTAGGGGAGGAGGGGCTCCACAACAGGCTCCCACAGTTGTGACCGGCAGGGAACCCGTTTACCCCGTTTACCCGCAGCCTCCAAACTAAAGGAAGGCGGAGCCGAGCCCAGAACACAGGCTGGGAGAGGGCCCTCCGAGGGCGGGGGCCGGGCTGGCACTCACGCAGCCCACGGAGACCACAGGGGAGGGTTGCAGACGAGGCTGGCTGGCACCCGCACCGGACAGAGCACACGGGCCCCCGGGAGTCTAGAGGCCAAGCAGCTGTCCAGCCTCCAGCATGGCCCAGCACCCCCCGAGGGACCTGCCACGCCTGGAACCACTGACTCTGCCCAGTCCAGTAGGCACTCATCGCACGGGGACCTTGGCTCTGACTGTGGCGGCTTCAAACCTCTCTCTCTCTTCCCCCTATGCTGGCTGGGAGTTCAGAGCCTTCAGAGGCTGGTGACGGAGCCATGGGAAGCTGGGGGGCTGGGTGCCCCCCAGGCAGGCACCAGGAGGTGTCACCCACCATCAGCATCCCCAGCAGACACTGAGGGGGCAGAGCAGCAGGCCACATGGGTCCGGCTCACGGCCACAGCGCCCCGACCACTTCTGTGGGGTCGGTCCCACCACCGGCTTCCAGGGCGCCCCCCGCCCTGCCCCCCCCCCCCCCGCCCTGGCCTGCGGCTTCCACTCCCAGGGCCTGGTGTTAAACGAACGATCAGACCCACCCCAGACACACACGCAGAAATTCGCAGCACACGATGCTGCAGGCCTGGGGACACACCGTCGCACGTTGACGCTGGCCAGACAAGCACCCGTGAACGTCTGGCTGCCAAACACAGAATTACCAAGGGGACGTCTGCGCTAAGCTGAAGTGGGAAAGAAATGACAGAAAAGCCACCGAAGAGGGTCCCACTTTTTAAGCTGTGTATGTGTGTCGACTCCTAAAATCACATTAAAACCTAAAGTGGCTACTTTCTGTGGCTGATTTTTGTTTCTATTTAAAAATAGTTTTTTTATTTTTCCAATATTCCACAATGAATACCATCCCGTATTAACACAGAAAAGAAACATGTTACTAAGCCTTAAGACTTCAGGAAAACTCACCACGCCCTGTCCTCAGAGGCAGCCCCTCAACGAGGCTGGAGCCCTAGACAGCCTGGGCTGGGGGTAGGACCAGAGGCAGGACAGGGGAACAGGATAAGGGGGCAGGATTCAGGACAGGACCAGGGGCAGGATGGGGTCAAGGAGAACTGGGGACTGGACAGAGGGGCTCAGGACCAGGGATGGGACAGTGGGGGCAGGACAGGGTCGGGGCAGGACCGGGGGGTGGGGTGTGGTGCGACAGGAGGGCAGAACAGGGGGTGGGATACGGGGTCAGGACTGGGGGCAGGACCAGGGGCAGCATAAGCAACGTTCTGCAGCTCCGAGGCTCGAGGGCTTGTTAGAACGCCTCCCTTAACTTGGGGGTCGGCGTGAGAGACAGAAGGACTCTGCCGATCGCATGCGGCAAGCACCTCCACAGCAGGGCCCCCAGCTCAGGCCCACACCGACCCCACGGCCAGTCCTGGGGCACCTCACTGTGCAGAAGCAGCTGCCCGAGACAGAGCGGGGGGAAGAGGGGGACGAGGACCACGGCAGGACAGGGGGAGGAGCAGAGGGCGGAGAAGGGTCGGAGGTGAGAGGAACCCAGCCCTCACCCTCCTGAGGGCACAGCGGCGTGCCCGGGCCGGCCGGGAGGGGCTGGGAAGAACAGGCCACCCGCCCCCGGCAGCACGGACGCAGACGACCGCCCGGGACGGAAGTGTTACGTGAGCACACGCGGACAAAGAAAGGACGAGTTACCTGGATGAGGTCTGGAAAACGGCCCGTCTTTAGCTTGTGTGACTCCAAAACATAAGAAAACCAAAATACTGGCCACAATACCTCTGCAAATAAAGAACAGACAGCCCCTCAGTGCGCGTCTCCCAGGCGGGAGTGACTCTGGGGGGCGGGGGCGGGCAGCAGGGAGGGCTGTCGCCGTGGCCTCCGGAGCCCGCGTGCCGCCCAGAAGGGCCCCTCCGGAGAAGGGCCTCAGAGGTGGGCTGGGCCTGACATAGGCTGCGCCGTGGCACCCCACCACACTTCGTGCTTCCCACCTAGAGAACCCCTACAAGGTGTGCGCGGCCAGCCAGGCCCCAGAGGGGCCTCCCGGAAAGCCGCTTCCTGCCCCACAGGGCCGGGACCCAGCCGTTGTAGCCCACGGGAGCACCGGGTGCACGTCCGGTCACCAGGGTTGCAGACACACACGCAGCGGTGCTCACGGCCGCCCTGCCCAGCATAGGGGCTGGGGCTGCTGCGCGGCCTGCTCTCCCCACAGCCGGCCCTTTCTCGGCAAAGACACACACGCCTGCTGCTTCCAGGTGGGCTGTTGGGCTCCGACGCAAGCACGTCATGAGACCTCACAGGAGGCCAAAGGGGTCAGCCTGAAACACGTCGTCTCCCTCTGCCCGCGAAGGGCACTCGGAGCCTAGGGCAGGCACAGGCGAAGCCGGGCCCCACAGGAAACCCTGGCACGCCTGCCTGTCCCCACACCAGGGCCAAGGGCGGGGTGGAGGACCAAGATGAGGTCTGATCATGCCGGCTGTGGGCCGCCGTGGCTGCGTTGCCTTCGCCCAGGGGACCCTGAGTCTCTTGACCAGTCTCCTGGTCAGTCCTGGCTCCCGTGGCTGCTGGCCTTTGGACTGTAGGAGGCGCAGAGGGACAGAAGGACACCGGCCACTCCGTGTCCCCATCACAGGAGCCCATACAGAGGGCCCATAGGCACGCACCTGCCCGAAGACGCACACCGGTCTGTCTGGGGGTCGGGGGAGGTAAGGTCCACACGGGCTGCAGGAGGAGCACAAAGACCCCCGCTCAGCCGCCCTCCCAGGGCGACCCCCTCCAGGCCCCGGAGAGGCCCCTCCCAGCGTGATCCAGAGACGGCTCTGCAGCCATGGGTGACCCGCAGAGGGCTCACCGCAAGGACAGACTGAGGGAGCCGAAATGTTAGGGCACCTGTGACCCAGCGGTGCCAGGCGGCGCCTCCCACACCGGGTCCGCCCCCCGAGCCAGACCCCGCGTGGGCGCTATAGGCGACCTTCAGGGCTACTGAGCAGGCGCGTCCATCAGGCGCACCGTGTACAGAATGCCTCCGTCTCCACACGCAGCCCCGTCAGCACCTTCCAACAGTACGGATGTCGGTCCCAGTTAACCAGTCCGTGCTGGTGCGTTCACCGCAGTCTGTGGGTTTTCAGGTTTCCTGTTTGTCTGAAGCCCCTTCCTGGGGCACGCAGTGGGGCTCAGTGGGTTGAGTGGCTGCCTTCGGGCTGGGTTATGATCCCAGGGTCCTGGGATCGAGTCCCACATCAGGCTCCTTGCTTTGGGGGGAGCCTGCTTCTCTCTCTGCCTGCTGCTCCCCGTCTGTGCTCTATCTGACAAATAAATAAAACAAACTCATAAAAATAAATAAAGCCCCTTTTCTGCCCCAGGATCCCACCGGGACGGCCATGACATTCCGTCGTCATGTCTCTTCAGCACTTCTGGGTGGTAACGGCGCCTCAGACTTTCGTTTTGGAAGAGCTGGACAGTTCTGAAGAGGACTGGTCAGGTGTTCTGTCGGGTGTCCCCATCAGAGCTGTCCGCTGCTCCCCGTGACTCGACTGGGGTTACAGGTTTTGGGAGTGAGATCATCTCATACTAGCAAGCTCTGTCGTCCCCTGGCTCGGGTGCCGTCAGCCGCCCTCCCTGCTCTGCCCTTGGGAGGGTCCCTCGGCACGACCGGCACGCAAGGGCTGCGGGGCCGAGCCCCCATTCCTTGGCGAGGAGCTCCTAATTCAGCTGGAGGCCATCTGCGGGGTGACTTGGCTCTTCTCCCTCACTTGACCGTTTGTACCAGCGGACCTGTGGGTGTCTATTTCATACCTTGAATTACGCTGTGATGCGACTTTATAAACTCTGTTGCTCCAATTGTTCCCACTTTGGCCGCTGTGAGGACTTTTAGTTTTTCTCCTGTATCAGAGCTTTGACATAACCCCATCCTTATGGGACTCGGTTTGTTCTGAGCTCTTCCTGGCTGGCGCTGGACGACCCTCCAGACTAGCTTGGCGTTCCCTTCCCCAGGCCTGGAATCTGCCTCTCGTCCAGGAGCCCTGGTTCCCTCGCTGGAGGACGGTCTGGGGAACCAAGTTCCGGGGGCCGGAGTGCTCGACGCCCCGTAGCTTCTGGGCCCCTTGGTGGACAGATGGAGACGCGTGTGCTGACCGTGAAACGTGCTTGGATTGAACCGTGTCCCTGTGTGACCCTCAGGGTCCACCTTAAGCCAGTGCCTCCAGCTCCCAGCCGTCATCTCCTGGGCCGTTCTCCCTCCGATTCCCTGTCGCCCCTACGCCACAGGGACATCCCAAGTCCCCAGCCTCCACCGGCCGCTAACTCGGTCCCTCACCCCAGAGGGTGCGTGCGGCAGCGGCACAGCTGGTCAGACCCCTGCGGGAAGCACCTGCGTCCCCGAGAGCACAGGGCTCGTGTGTTCATGCTTTGCCTGGAGCCATGCAGACTCCAGCCCCGTAGCTGGGGTGGCCTCACGCAGGTGTGATACCGCAGAGCCTTGCACCGTCCGCCGTGCTCCCTGGGGTCCCCGACGTCCTGGCTTCCTTCCTTTTCTCTAATTTGCATCCATTAGGTTTGCTCTCCGTGTTGCCCAATGCAAAGGGTCCCAAAGCTACCATTACTGCACAGAGACCTGAAACACCCGTTCAACTCCATGCTCCGTCCACGGACCCCCACTGCCCTAGACACCACTGACCTCACCACCACATGGCAGCACCTTTGCCAAAATGTCACCATGGAACATCACACAGTACGTGGGCTTTCCATACGGCTCCTTTCACTTTGTAGGACGCACCTGAGTTTCACCCTCCGTCTTTGTAGTGTTAAAAAGGAGACGGCAGGCCCAAAACCAAGTCACCTGGGCTGAGCCCCACCAGTCAGCAAACCAGAGACCTGACACCCGCCTGAAGTGTGTCTTTACCCCAGGAATGCGACCTGCAGTCGGCACGGAGTCAGCTGGCTGGCGCTAGGCGGCGGTCAGCCCCGAAGACGCCTTCCGCCCCCTTCTCTGCTCATTTCCTGCAGCGCCATTCTGTCTTTACCACGCTTCCTCTCCTGCGGCTTGGTGGAGCTCCTTGTCTTGCTGGACGGGACGCCATCCGGCCTCGAGCCGCTCAGTGAAGCCGACTGGACCTTCACACTCAGTCGGCTTCACAGCGCACCTCTTTTTGCTGCTCAATAATATCTTATGGTCCGGACGTACCTGCTTTTGTTCATCCGTTCACCTACGCACAGGCACGCTGGATGCTTCCAAGTTTGGGCAGTCAGGAATAAGTCTCCGGCCACACCATGTGCAGGTGTTGCTGTGGACACGAGTTTTTGTTTCATCAGGTTAGTACCTGGGACTCCAGTGACTGGACCTCGTGGTAAGAATAAATTTAGTTCTACAAGGGACGGTCAAACTTCTGGTGTCGCACCGAAAAAGTCACCACCGAACCCCAGGTCGGTCACCAGATTTTCTACTGTTTTCTTCTGAGAAGTTTTATGGTTTCTTATTTTACATTTAGGTCGATAATCTATTTTCAATGATGGTGAACAGTGTAACGTCTGTATGTAGCCTCCTTTTGTGCATATAAACAGTCGGCTGTCCCAGCTCCGTTGGCTGGAAAGACTTTCTCCTCCGCCCCCCACGAGGTGACCGTACTTGCGTGGGTCTGGCCCCCCGACGGCTCTGCCACCAACGCGGGCCCAGCAGGGTCATCTGGCCAGCTCTGCTCCTCGTCAGCGTACGAGTACGTGGTATTTCCGGCGCACCACAAACACGCAAAATATGTTCCTGTTCTACAGGTGACAGCTTACTTGTGCGTCAGTACGTGTACGCTCACACGTGTGCGTAAACATCCCCAATGTCACACGTGGTTAAGTCGATCAAGGAACCGTGGCCCATCCACACAGTGGACACTCCCCAGCAGCGAACCTGACCGACCACTGACAGGCACCGTGCCACATGGAAGAAACCAGCCATGCCACGCAGGCTGGGCGACTTGTGTGCACGAACCTACGGGGCAGACGGCGGGTGTGGAGGGCTGTATCTGCACAGACACACGCACCTGCGGAAACCCGCTGAGCCGCTCGCTCGAGACACGTGTTGGGTCAGTACTGGTCGATCGAGCTGACTTTGGAAGAAAAAAACCTACTGCCCCCAAATAACAGTTTGTTAGATCCATTAAAAGAACAGTGACCCACAAGCTGAAATGGAGAACTTAAGGAAAACAAGCCGGCTCTCTGCGCTTTGAATAATGTAGACAGAGACTTTTTTTTTAAACAATAAACATAGCTTTTGGAAGCACTTTCTTTACATGAAACCTAACTCACGTCAAAGGCTCTGACGTGACAGGAAGGGGCCAGCCCAGGGGGCTGCCGGGGGAACCACCCACACACCCATGAAAACTGCCCTGGAAGCAGCAGAGCCACAGATGTGCGAGGATCGGGTGGGAGCATCACCAGGGCAAGGGAGGCTTCCAGGGACCAGCCAGGGTAGGTTCCAGGCCACCTGCAGAAGTATGGGGCCGGGAAGGAGGTTCTCTGTCACTAAACAAGGCCAAGAGGGACAGGGACTGTGCCCTCAGCAGATTTCCAGTGCCCCGAGCAGACAAGTGTCCACTTCCCAACCCCCTTGAGGTGTCCCCTTCAGTGAAATGGCACAGGGGCTGTTGGGGTGAGGACCCCCCCCCCCCGCCATGGGCGGCAGCAGCTCAGGACAGGGAGCAGGCGTGAGTGGCAGAGGTGGGACGTGCCCACATGGGTCCATGGCTGCTGCCCAGACACGGCCCACAAGGCCCCTTAACCCCGGGGTCCAGGCTGGCGGGGCTTCCCGGCAGGCATCTGGTGAGGAAGCACCGACGCCCCACCCTTGGAGGGCCCTCCCAGAACGCCCCACGTGGGCCCACTGTTGCCAGGGGCGCACTCCAACCTGTGGCAATGCCTGTCTGGAGCTGCTCATCGCTGGCGTAATGTCACAGCACAGGGGACTCCTCAGATGGGACCACAGCTTGCCTGCTGGTCCCCCCTGCGCACGTGTGCCCTGCAGATACCAGTGCTGGCAACCGATTCAGAGAGGGCCACAGCCTACTGGAAACACCCACTGAGCCAACTCGGCCTTACTGTCTCCTGCACCCCTGGGCTCGGGGCCCCCTGGCCAGGAACCCCCACAGTGAGAGCAGCCTCAGGCCACGAAGGGGCCAAGCTCCCTCTCCTACTTCTCGACTCCCTTGCCCACGCCCGCAGCACCGACTGGCGCCCCCCAGTCAGCGGGGCACCGAACGACGGGCAGTGCCTGTGCTCAGAGCTTGGGAGAAAGAGGAAGTCCTCGCACGGCTGCCCGGCCGATGGCGTGGGAGAGGCAGGAGGACCTCCTGCGGTCCGGACCGTGCAACCGGCAGCCAGGGCACCTTGCGCTGACGACAAGCGCAGACAGACGAGCACAGAGCAGCAGAGGCCCCGCCGTGCTGGGTGCAGCCCAGGGGACTGGATGCGGGCTCTGAAGCGCGTGCGCGCGGGCCACCAGGCACCCTGCTGACAGGGACACCTCACGTCCTAGCAGGCGAGACACCCAGGGAGCGTGGGCCAGGATTCACGCCACACTCTCAGACGGACGTGAGCACCTGCACTGCACACGCCCCCACCACCTGACCAGCGATCTCACGGCACTGCGCTCTGCCTCTGCTCCTCCCCGCTGGGCCCGTCCCACCAGAGCAAGCGGCTCAGAGGAGCGCGGGGGGCTTCACGGCCTGAGGACTCCGTCCAGTGCAGAAACCCCACAGCAGTCAGCTCGAACGCCGGCTCATGTCCCTCATGCACTTCTGAGAGGTGCCACAGAGCCCAGGAGATTCCGGCAAAGAAGATTCCGGCAAAGAACACAGTCCACCAGCTCGTCTGTGTCTGGGAATAACAGTGAGAGGGCAGCCTGCCCACTTCCTGACCTCAGGATGACACCGTCCGAAAAAACCCGTCTGCATCAACAAAGCTCAAGAACGGGGCGGGCTGAAGGGAGACAGCCTCCCCGGGCCATCAGCACCATCTGGGTCCCCCCAGACACCCAAACTCACAGGCTCCGTGACATTGTGATTTATATGAAGAAATACATATTTCTCCATCCTGGTTTCTGGCACACAACCCCTAAAACCCTTGGCATTTCTGAAGGGATAAAGGTGTCTCTTGTTATGTTAATGAGGTGGCTTCAGGACTCTCATCTACAGAGGAGGGCTGGTTGCCAGGAGAGCCAACCAAGGGATCAGAGGGCTGGTTCCAGCCCACCCTGTGACCTCTGGGGTTGGCAGCGGGGCTGAAGACCGGGTTCCATCGCCAAAGGCCAATGAGTTAGCCAGTCCGTGGCTGAGTAATGAAGCCTCCATAAAGCCCCAAGGACAAGGTTTTGAGAACTTCGGGATGGGGAACACGTGGAGACCCGGGGAGAGGGGTTTGCCCGGCAGGACCACGCACGTTTCCCCAGACCTCACCCTGGGCATGTCTGTCGGGCTGTTCCTGACTTGGATCCTTTTGTAATCCGCTGGGGATCTAGTAAGTGAAATGTTTCCCTGAGTTCTGTGAGCTGCTCTGACGAATGACTAGAACCCAGAAGTCACAGGAACCTCGGATTTACAGCCACTTGGTCAGAAGCCCAGGTGACAGCCCTGACTTGTGCCTGGCCTGGAAGTGGGGAAAGAGGACAGTCTTGCAGGACCGAGCTGAACCGCAGGACACGCAGGAGGTGTCCAGAGCGTCGCTTCGGGGGTGTGTAGGGAAACCGTCCCTCCCGTCAGAACCGGAGAGCTTTCTGGGCTCCTTCCCTTGTGCTGCCCCAACACACTCTGGCCGGTTGCTCGTGCGAATCCCGCCCAGGCTGCAGGGCGCCCTCGAGGGTCCTGGACACGGGGAAACGGGGCTGAAAAGCCACACAGCTTTTCAGAGAGGCGCTTGGGGCACACACAGCGGTGGGGGGCCGGGAGCCCAGCCAGCCTCTGCGTGGAGACCGGCCCCGAGCCACGGCCCGGCCGGTAGAGCAGGTGCCCGTGCCCAACCACGCCAGGGGCCTGCTTACCTCTTGGTGTTGTAGGCCGTGTCCTGAGGGGTCTCCTCCAGCAGAGTCACGTAGCCGAGCGCGCAGGTGAGGATGAAGAGCACCGACAGGGTGTGGGCCCGCCTGGAACGCAAGTGCACGGAGCGTGGGTCAGACACGGGGCGAGGCCCCCACGCCCACCCTCGGAAACCCCGACCGACGTCACTAGCGCCGCTCCCCGCGGGTCTGTGTTGGCTCCGTCAGCCCCGCCGTCGAGTGGGAAGGGCCCCACACGGCTGGGAGAGCAAACGGCCCAGCGGGGTGCTCGAGGCTGCGGGCTCGGAGGCAGGAGGTGCGTCTCCTGCAGCTGTCCGTGGCTCAGGGACCGGGCAGCAGGGAAACAGGGCGGTTTTCACGGAGCCAGAGAGACGGGCCTCAGGATTCATGAAATTACCACATCCGAGAGATTCCGAGGGACAGCCCACGAGACAGAGCTGTGACCAAGGGACACCAGCACCCAAGTGAGGAGGTGAGTGTCCCCAGCAGTACCATTTACTCAGAAGCCCTGGCAGGGGGCGCCCGGGGGGCTCAGCTGGTGAAGCCTCTGCCTTCAACTAGGGTCATGATCTCCGGGTCTTGGGACAGAGCTCGCATCGCTCCGTATCGCGTGGCGTCAGGCTCTCTGCTCAGGAGGGAGCCTGGGTGCCCCTCTCCCACTGCCTCTGTGCTCTCTCTCACTCTCTCTCACATAAATAAAATCTTAAAAAAGAAAAAAAAACATAAAGACCACGATGATCTGGCAGAGACACAGGCTTGGCCCCTTCCGGCCACCCCCACTCTGGAAGGAGGAGGCGGGGCTCTCTGGCAGCCGGGGGTGCAGCTCCCCTGGGAGCAGGGTCCACGAGCAGTCAGGTCCCCGGGCTGCCGGGTGAGTAGCTCGCACCGAGACGATCCTGCACGCGTCATGGCATGGGGGCGCTTCCAACCCAGGACGAGTCTGCATCCAGCAGGAACGCCCTTCAGCAAGGGGCTGAGTGAGCACTCACCCGAGTCCTCAGACAGAGCGCAGCCGGCCCACCGGGAAGGAGCAGACAGCAACAGAAACGGGAAAGGTCTGGTGAAACAGACCGTCCTGCTCACCACTTCTTCCAAACGTGTCTACCTCCTGAAAGCAGCCCCCGTAACACCGTGAGCGGGACCCGCAGCCGAAGGCGAGGGGCTGAATGGGTCCGCATGACCCGATGCGGCAGGGACCGCGGAAGCCCAGGAGGACACACTGGAGACCTAATCAACACCAGCACGTCCATCTGCGGAGGCAGACACACGACCAGCCACGTGCGGGAGAGGGGCAGGGGAGCAGGAACAGGGACAGGGAATAAAACAGCAGACCTGACACTTCACTACCTAAACACAGATGACCTAAAACCACCACGGAACACGGGAGGCTGTCCCACGCGTGGCACCATGCGGCTGTGGGGGGGGGGTCTCAGACCTTACGCGCCACGTGACCCTGCTGATATGGTGCTCTCCCAAGACCAGGCCAGAGGCCGAGCTGAGGCTGCACTCCGCACCCGGCCGGCGGCAGCAGCCACAGACACCTGCAGAGAAGCCCACAGATCTGCCAGGGAGGTGGCCCTGTGAAGCCAGAGTTACTGCAGGAACTTACAAAACAGTAAATACAGATCTCTAAATTGTTATGCACTGACCATTTCTGGGACAAAGTCAGGATCTGGGAAGTATGCTGGGAGAGCCACGAGCAGATCCCACACACTCTAAGCAGGCGCGACCCAGACACCGGCCGGGAGGAAGAACCCTCCGGGGCCCAGTTCCCAACCGCAGCAGTTCCAAGAAACAATGGGTTTCTCCGACCGGTGCATATTTCTTTCTTTCTTTCTTTTTTATTTTTAAAGATTTTATTTAGGGGCACCTGGGTGGCTCAGTGGGTTAAAGCCTCTGCCTTTGGTTCAGGTTCTGATCTCAGGGTCCTGGGATCGAGCCCCACACAGGGCTCTCTGCTCAGCGGGGAGCCTGCTTCCCTCTCCCTCTGCCTGACTCTCTGCCTAATCGATTGCTCTCTCTGTCCAATAAATAAATCTTTATTTATTTATTTATTTATTTTTGTCATTTAAAACAAAAGAAGTTTATTATCTTACAGTCCTGATTGTCAGAAGCCCAAAATAGTCTCATCAACTACCAAGGTGTCACTAGGCCTGATTTTTATTTATTTATTTATTTATTTTTCCCATAGAAACTTCAGGAAAGAATATGTTTTCTTGTCTTTTCCAGCTTCTACAAACCACCTTCATATCGTGGCCTCTTTACTACATTTCTTTTTTTTTTTTTTAAATTTTTTTTTTTTTTTTTTTATTTGACAGAGAGAAATCACAAGTAGATGGAGAGGCAGGCAGAGAGAGAGAGAGAGGGAAGCAGGCTCCCTGCTGAGCAGAGAGCCCGATGTGGGACTCGATCCCAGGACCCTGAGATCATGACTTGAGCCGAAGGCAGCGGCTTAACCCACTGAGCCACCCAGGCGCCCCTCTTTACTACATTTCTAAAGCCAGCAATATCATATGTTTCTGGCCTTTTTTTTTTCATAGCTGAAATTTTATTATAATTTTTTATTTTTTATAAACATATATTTTTATCCCCAGGGGTACAGGTCTGTGAATCACCAGGTTTACATACTTCACAGCACTCACCAAAGCACATACCCTCCCCAATGTCCATAAAATAAATCTTTAAAATAAAGATTGCTGGGTGACCTGCCACCCCTCCTGGTGCTGGCACCACATACAAGAGGCACCCCGTGGGTGTTCTGCCAGGACTGCCTCTCTGGGCACAGAAGCTAAAATTAAAATGTGAAAGCCTTTTGTTCCAGTCTTTTCTTTTTTTTTTAAATGGAGGCTCCATGTGGAGTCCAACACAGGGCTTGAACTCACGACCCTGAGATTAAGACTTGAGCTGAAATCAAGAGTTAGACACTTAAGTGACTAGGCCACCCAGGCGCCCCTGTCCTGGGTCTTAAAACCAGGTTTCTTTCATAACACTTTGCACAAGCAGTCATCTTCCTGTAGTTTCTTTGGGCTAAAACACA
Source organism: Mustela putorius furo (assembly GCF_011764305.1). Classification (NCBI taxonomy): domain Eukaryota; kingdom Metazoa; phylum Chordata; class Mammalia; order Carnivora; family Mustelidae; genus Mustela; species Mustela putorius. The sequence goes on from NW_025421288.1 coordinate 16,811,736, forward strand.
TGCCCTGATGGCCCGGGGCAACTCTGGTCATACAGCTTTCCATCCTCCACAAGGATTATCTGAAAAATAAAAACAACTATTTGTCCCTTGGGATCAATGGCCACACTATCATTCAGGCAGTCAACCCTGGCCCTGCAGAGCAGAATTAGGAATCAGCAGGACCTCCTCTGTCCCCTCCGAGGCAAGAGGGAGGCAGACGGTCAAGAAACTGGGGGACGAGAACAGGGCACCACAGTCTCGGAGCAGAACAGACTACAGAACTGCTAAAATCAACTGCTACTAGAAAGCAAAATCTTTATTATTAAATATAAAATCCATCTTTAAAAAGCTCCCCTCTTCGGGGCGCCTGGGTGGCTCGGTGGGTTAAAGCCTCTGCCTTCGGCTCAGGTCATGATCCCAGGGTCCTGGGATCGAGCTCCGCATCGGGCTCTCTGCTTGGTGGGGGAGCCTGCTTCCTCCTCTCTGTCTGTCTGCCTCTCTGCCTACTTGTGATTTCTGTCTGTCAAATAAATAAATAAAATCTTTAAAAAGAAAAAAAAGCTCCCCTCTTCTGTACAGCAAAGGAAATCATTGACAAAATGGAAAGGCAACCTAGCAAAAGGGAGAAAATAGTTGCAAATCATGTATCTGATAAGGAGCTCATATCCAAAATACATGAGGAACTCACCAAACTCAACAGCAAAAAACCAATCCAATTAAGAAATGGGCAGAAGACATGAACAGACACTTTTCCAAAGAAGACACCCAGATGGCCCAGAGACAGGAAAAGATGCTCAACCTCACTCAGCATCAGGAAAAAATGAACTGAAACCTTGATGAGATGCTACGTGACACCTGTCAGAACGGCTGAAACAAGCAAGTCGGGAAACGCCAGGTGTCAGCGAGGACGCGGAAGAAGGGGAGCCTCGTCCCTGTGCGTGGGACGTGAGCTGGGGCAGCCGCGCGGGAACACAGCGGGGAGGGTCCTCAGAAATTAAATGAAATTACTGTAAGACCCAGGAATTCCACTACTGGGTATCGGGAGGAAACAAAAGCACCAAGTTGAAAAGATGTCTGTACCCTATGTTACTGCGGCATTATTTACAGCAGCCAAGATACGGAAGCAGCCCAAGTGTCCGTCGGCCGATGAACGGATAAAGCAAACATGTGTTTATGCAACGGAATGTCACTCAGCCACAAACAGAAGAAACCCTGACCTGCGCTACACAGGCGGCACCCGAGGACATTGTGTTGGGTGAGGTAAGAAAGAAAGCACTGTGTCATCTCTCTTACCTGCGGGATCTAAACACAAAACCCAAACTCACACAGGTGCCCAGGGGGCCCTGCTGGCTGGGCGTCTGACTCTGGATTTCGGCTCCGGTCAGTCATGGGGTGGTGCGACTGGGCCTCGAGGCAGGCCCCACGCCGGGCACGACACCTGCTCAAGATTCTCTCTCCCTCTGCCCCCGACCCACCAGCTTGCACACGCGCACGCGCGCTCTCAAAACAAAACAGGAAAGCCAAAATCACAGAGACAGGCTGATAGTTATAGGTGGGGAAATAATAAAGTTGCCTTCTTGATAAAAAATTTTTTTGCTAAATCACTTTATAAATATACCGTATTGACCAACACTGATGTTAACAGGTACCGTATTCGTAGTTCTCTGAGCACTGGCAACACATTATTACGGCACCTCGATGAAGAAACATTATCAGCCCAGTCCTTCTGTTCTTAAATATTTTTAAAGATTTTATTACAGAGAGGGAGAGAGAGTGTGTGTGAGCACAAGCAGGGAGAGCAGCAGGCAAAGGGAGAAGCAGGCTCCCCACTGAGCAAGGAGCCCAACGTGGGGCTTGATCCCAGGACCCTGGGATCACAACCTGAGCAGGATGGTTAACCCCCCGAGCCCCCCAGGTGCCCCAGCCCAGTTCTTTGCAGGCAGAAACGCAGGTGCAGATTACCTGCTGTCACGGAGACCCGGTAGTGTCCGTGCGGCCAGACCTCTACCCCCGACAGAGCGCTTTCAACAGGCAACTTGTGGCAACAAAGGGAAGTCCCAGGGCAGCGGCCAGAGGGGACAGAACTCCGTTAATTCTAATGGTCAGACCCCTGCTCAATCCACGGTCTGTGCTTTCCTTTGAGTTCTAGTGTAAAGCGTACGTTCGCCACTGTGACTCTTCTTGGGAGGCGGTGGGACAGTGGGAAAGCACGGGCTTGACTACCAGGCTTGCAGTCTTGAGAGACTCTTGCCTTTTCAGTTTAATTCCCCCATCTTCGAAATGAGAACAGAAACGCTGGCTTGCAAGTTTGGTGTACAAAATGAAAATGTTACCCTGTAAGTCTGGGAAGAACCAAAGCAAGCGACCCCGTGCCTCGCACACAGCACCATCTCCACCGATGGGATGGAGGGGCCACTCCGGAGGGCACCCAGCGCTCTACAGAGCAGACCTCCCTGCCCCTCCCAGATGCCTCCTTTGGTGCAGTGGGTAATAGGTAACTCAGGGGAGGTTTGGGTCCTGGGATCCAGGCAGAGGACAAGAGTGGCCCTAAGTCCTGTGACTCTCCAGTCACTCAGTATGCTGAGGGTGAGGACAGCTGGCTCCCTGCCACTGTGAGCGGCAAATACCCAGGCGCCAGTCCCTAGAGCTGACCACAGTCATCATGCCAAGCCGGCAGAGGCCAAACCCAGGAGAGGAACAGGAAGGTGTGGCCAGCACACGGACAGCACAAGGAAGCCTCGGCGAGGAAAGGCCAAGGCCAGAGGGCTGGCCCCAGGCATGCAAGACCTATCTGCGGTCATGGCGGTGACCCTCCTGGCCTGCTGACCAACATGACCGAAAAGGCATCAGCTGCAGAGCCAAGCCTCCCAGATGTGGGCAAAGCTGGCAACCTCCACCCCACCAGGACTGAGAAAGGCATCTCGGAACGTGGGCATTCACATCACCGCCACATGCTCTTGCAGCTACCCTACGACCCACTGCAGACAGCAGGGTCCTGGGGTCACTAAGAGTGCTTGCCCAAGGCCCGGTGGCTAAGACGCACGCACTCCCAGAACGTAGCAACCATCTCCCCGCTCCTGCCTTAGGAGCTGGTTAGGATGTGCGCTAACCCAGTAGCAACACCCAACTTCCGGCTCCAGGTGGCAAGCCCGGGGGCACCTCTTCAGGACAACAAGTCTCCAGGTGTCTCCTAAACCATCTTCAGAAAACGAGTCAGCCCGTCTTTGTGCTGTTCCCCTAAGTGTGTGTCCTCCACGGCGCCCAGAGGCCCCATGCTGGAGACCACCACCGGGAGGGAAAGCACTGACCTTCCCACTGAAGACCCAGCTGTCCCTACGCCCCATCCCTTGGGCTTGGTTTCTGGGAGCCCAGCTTCAGGCTCCACGGCACAGGCGAGCCCTGAACCCTAATTACATACTCGGTGGCTAACAAGTGGTAACAGAGACACCCAGAGTCCTCCACGGCCCAGTGCAACCACCAGCATGGGGCATATTTTGTGTAAAGAAGGTTTTGAATCATACAAAAGTTCCTTTGACCAATTCTGGAACAGAAAATCATTTCCACAAAAACATACTCTTAATCTTTACATGAATTTTTTATAACATTATTATTCATTATTAAAATTCTCTAAAACACAAAATGCAAGTTTTTAAACCCTAACACAGCAAGCCACTGGGAGGGGGTTCAGAAGGTAGCAAGTGGCTTAGCTCTCTGCAGGTAGGAATGAGTAGCCTCACCAAGCAGGCACCTGGTTTGCTGCCTCGAGGAAATGTGAAGCTCCTTTCCCTACCCAGGTGAGGGGAGGCCTGGGGTGCCCCGAGGACCTGCACAGACCCAGACCCCAGGGCACAGCACATGGCACACCTGTGGTGGGGAGGCATCCGTCTTCCGCCGGAAGACCTGCCGGGCAGGCACCTGACCGGCCAGCCCTGTCCCCTGCCCTCCTGGAAAGCCTTCGTGGTCCCCAGCAGCCCTCCCCGCAGGTAAGCTCAGCTACAGCAGGCGACTGTGTGTCCAACTGACCAAGACCCCTGTGGGCAGGACTTGAGGGGGTGGGTGCCAGTCTGTGCTTCTAAAGCAGTCAGCACGCGTCTTCCACGGCGCGGCTGAGGGACTGCTCCCTGAGGTGGCTTCCTCGGGCGCTGCGTCAGCATCCCTGCGGCCGGGACACTCTGCCTTCCGAAGCCCCGGGGTCAGGCCAGAATCTCAGCTCCTTGCTCAGTTCTCTGCTGAAACCCACAGAACAGTACCTGACACCCAGTTGCCCCCCCAATATGTCAATCAATCGGAAACGGGAAGCAAGCACGGCCAGTGCCTTTCAGGACAGTGCCTGCCCTCCACCGTCGGAAGGGCACGTGCTGGTGGAGAGGCCTGACCGGCATGCGGCTGGCCCAGCAGGGTCCATGAGTGCTCTGGGCACTCAGGGGCCACAAGTCCCTTGACGGGGCATGCTGCCCCTCTCTCCCTCCCACTGGCTCCATGGCCACCCGAAAGCATGATGTCCCCAAGGCAGAGCTGGTCGCCATCCTGGTGCAGCAGCTGCTGGCACCCACAGGGAAGGCCCTAATTTCATCCAGATGCAGGGCTGCTCCCCCATGAACACCCCCTTCCCGCATGTCTCTTGACTCTGATAAAAGCCAGGACATCCGCTCAGCCCCAGGGGCATGTCCTGCACGGTTTCCAGCCTGGAGCAGCGCCTTCCCCTCAAACAGTCTCTCCCCTGCCCAGGTCTTCTGCAACGATCCCACAGCTGGTGCTTCCAGGTGGCATCCCCTTTGCGGCTGTGGTCACACCTACTGTGCCTGTCGCCCCAGGGCCGACCCCAGGTCTAACATGCTGGCACTCTGCTGTGTAGCTGCACAGGAGCTGAGCATGCAGGGCGGCAACAGCGGCGCCAGCGCTCAGCAAGCCTGCCTTCTAGGACACGGGGCTCATCTCTCCGGCCAAGGAGGAAAGAAAGGCTCCAACAGGTGAAGGGCTACCCCAAGGTCAGAGCCCTCTGACCCGACTCGGCATAAAGCAAGAGCGCCACGTCTTCCAAAAGAGGCTCCGGAAGGGCGGGCGCTGCTCGCGGGGGCCCCTCCGTCCGTCCCCGACGCCCATGCAGGCAGCCGGGGGGGACAGCCTGACCCTGAGCCGTGGCCTGGACTGAGCCGCGCGGGGGTCGAAGGGCTGGTTCCGCAAGCCGCAACCGACAAGAGACCGAAGCCGTGGGTGACCAACACCCGCCCAGGTCCCGGCACGTGGGCAGGTGCCCGTGCTGGCGACGGTCACTGCTCCGCCTGGGCGAGCGGAGACCAGGTCACCCAGGCGAGCAGCAGGCGCCAGAGAGAGGCGCTCCGACGGCGGGTGGCCCGGGAGCGGGGGCGAGGGCCCGACCCGCGCGCTGCAGCAGCGGCGGGGGCCGGCCGCGGCGGGGCTGCGCGGGGGGCCGTCCCGGGGCCTCGGGGGCGGCCGTCGCCCCCAGCCCCAGGCGCCCGCGCGACCCCGGCGGCCCGTCCGCCGAGCCCCGCCGCTCACCAGAAGAAGGTGTTGGTGCCGTCGTCGTAGACCTCGGACTCCGTGCTGCGGCGGCCCGCGCCCCGCCCGCTCGCTCCGCCCGCGGCCGCCCCGTCCGGCGGCTCCTCCAGCGCGGCCTTGCCCGCGGGCACTGGGGACCCCGGCCGCGGGCCCCCGGCGCCTCTGCGCTCGCCCCTCCGCATGGCGCCCGCCAGGCCGCTCCGCCCCGCCCCGCGCCTTGACCCCACGCACTGCGGGTCACCGCGAGGGCGCGCGGCGCGCGGCGCGGGGAGCGCCGGGAAGGGGTCGCGGCGCGGCCCCGGCGGGGTCTCGGGAGAGCCCGGGCGAGCGGCGGCGAGGAAAGGGTGGGCTGTGCATTGTGGGACTTGTAGTCCGCGCGCCCGGGCCGCGGGCCACGCCGTGCATTGTGGGACTTGTAGTCCGCGCGCCTGGGCCGCGGGGCACGCTGGGCCTCGTAGTCGCCGCGGCCGCGGGTGGGGAGCGGTGCTTGCTGGGAAGGACGCCGCGCGGTTGCTAGGAAGCCGGGGCCGGCCGTCCCCGGGGCCGCGGGCGGGGCTGCCCCAGACGCTCCTGCCCCCGCGGGCCGGGCCCCAGCCCCTCCACCCTCCCGCCGCCGGGCGGCCCCGGAGCGTCCTCCCGTCGCGAGCCCGCACCCCGACCCTCTGGGGCTCCGCCCCACCGCCCACCCGCGTGCGCGTCCGCGCGGCCCGGGGTCCGGGCTGCGGGGTCCGCCGGGGCGGGCAGGTGTCTCCCGGGGCTTCGCGGGCAGAGCGGCGTGGACGCCCGGACTTGGGTAACTCAGATTGTGCGCGTCCCCGCCTAGCCTCGAGCCCCTGGAAGACCGGGGCCGGCTCCTCCGAGGGCTCAGCGCGGAGTGACCCCGGGGCCCAGCACGGCCGGTCCCGGACACGCGCGGGAGGGGTGCGCGCGCGGCCTCAGGGGACAGGGCCGCGCGGTGGACAGCAGCCGCCGTCGTGACAGCCAGAGGGGGAGCCCCGACCGAGCCCCTCCTGGTGCGTGGGGACCGCAGACGGGGTCTAGCCAAGCCGTGGCGAGTCCCTCCGCCTCGGGGGACGGCAGTGTGACACCCGCTGTGACACGGGGAGCCCTGGAAACGGGGTGTCGGCGGAAGAAGCCCGTCACCAAGGTCACGCGCGACCCGTTGACACGAAGGGAGCAGAACAGGCAAACCCACAGGGACGAAGATGGCCCCGCGGGCTGGGCCGCGTGGGAGGCGGCGGCTGCAGGCTGCTGGGTTTCTTCTCCGGGCCGTGAAAACCCTTTAAAGTGGACTGTGCTGAGGGTCGCACGCACTGGACGGTGCCCTCCGGATGGGCCAACTGTGCGGCTGTTGCTAATGGATGTGTGTGTGTGTGTTGTCGGTACTAAAATAAAACTGCCGGTTATTTTGCAAGCAAAATGGGCTTATTCTGGAATAAAATTGCGACCTAGGACAAGCCAGCCGCGAGAAAACCAAAGCGAAATCCTGGGAACAGAGGGCAGGGCAGCTTATTTATACAGGAAGGGGAAGAGTTGTGGGAGGGGGTGTTAGAAGCGCAAAGCCCAGCCTGGGAGCTGGAAGTATAATAGCTTCTCCTTGGCTGTGAAAGGGGAAATCTTACTTCCTCTGCTGGGGTTGTAAATCCACTTGCTGGCCTTGGCGGTGACCACTGCTGCTGGGCACTGGCCTCCTGACTCCATTCTACAAGAGAGCTTCCTTTTACTAATTTTCACATTTCCCTCTTCGGATCGGGATCATTCTTTGAAAGCATCCTGATCAAGAGTCAGGTTTTCCGTACTTAGTGCTTTGGGGGCCAGGAAGGACCTTTTCTGGTTGTCATGTTCCATGTTGGAGAGAAAGTGCACAGCGTGGGAAAGCACGTAAGGACACATTGCAGTAACTAGGAAGGTCAGGAGGGAGAGCTCCAAGGCACTTCCCATCTCTAGTCCAGATTTACCAGGATTTTAAGCATTGGAGATCATGTATTGAGTACATCATTTTCACAAAAGTTTGAGAGGCAACAAAATTCAAAACTTGAAACAAACACATGAAACAGAAGCAACACCGCAATTCCGAGTTGCGAGACGGCGCTAAACTAGGACCCTCGGTCTGAAAGCAACCAACTTGTATTTCTCGGCCCTTATTCTGACTTACAGAGAAGGCTCTCTCCACAAGACAATGCTGGAGTCACACAGGGCTCTCGAAAGCCCCCATCTGCAGCCATGAAAGCAGAGTAGTGAAGACATCAAGAGGACACGGAAAGAATTAATCGGGTGTGTTTGGGGATGTACAATGCAGGTATGAACGTGACGCAACAGCTGATGAACTTTTTGCAAAAATAGCAAAACTTCAAAGATGTGTTAAAACAGCATTGTTATGTCAAAAGAACTATTTGGAAACAAATGTTACCCAATAAGACAGACTGTAAGGTTGCAAATTCAGAGGCCGTGAATTTGGAAAGGAATCCAGAGCCAGACACACATTCAGATGAAAGAAACAGTTGTGAATTCTGAAACTTCTAACCATTCAGGAAAAAGCAGCTAAAAAATTTAATCTGTTACAAGATCATGATGGAGCTGTTTCCAAAAAGTCATGATCTAAAAAGGTTTTCTCTTTCTCAGTGGTTTGGGAAATGCAGACAAGGACATTGTCTTTCCATGAGAGAGAAGCAGCAACAGTGAGAAAGGGCCCACAGGCCTATCTGGACACCTTGGGAAAGTGTCTGGCCAGAGATTGTCCACTGCCATTCCAGGAAATCTTTTTATTTTTGTTTTAAGATTTTATTTGTTTGAAAGAGAGCACACCAGCAGGGAGGGGCGGAGGGGCAAGAGAGGGACAAGCCGACTCCGTCCTGAGCAGAGAGCCCAACATGGGGCTCGATCCCCGGACCCCGATCGTGACCTGAGCCAAAGGTAGATGCCTCACTGACTGAGCCCTCCAGGAAACCCTGACTTTCAGGTCACGAGATGGCATGCCGGGGCAGTCAGGGATCGCGGCTTGCTTCAGATGCGTGCTGTGGCTCTGAGAGTCTTGTCCCTGGGATTTGGCGGCACAGGGTTGGCTCAAGGTTCCTGATAAGGGCCTTTCCAGAGAGGTTGAAGAGAATCTTTCCGGGTGTCTTTTCCCGTGAACAAGGTCTCCAATTTGCAAGATATGATACTTAAGGTCGTCGTCTCGGGGGCACACAGTGAAAAGATGGCTGTTTGTAATGGGAGCAGTTGGGCCTCTGCGGCACTGAGCCTTGTCTCCTCTTCCCCGCTGGGGGTCGGAGGCAGGGGCCAAGGGCACTGGGACGTCCTGTGACGGCCTTGAAGGGCAAGAGTGTGTGAGTTCTCAAGGGAGGGGATTTGAGGTTCAGTTGGACCAATGGCAGCTCTTCTGCCGAGGCGCCGGGGGGCCTCTGCAGGTTGTGCCACCTGAGTCTTAACAGTGGCGCTGGTGGGTTTGAGAAGCTCTGAGAACGGAGGGTGATCCACCCTGTGCGAGCGCCGGAAAACCGTAGGAACAGCGCACAGCTGCCGGAGAACCTGACCTGTAAAAAGGACTCCCGGGCCACGGGGAGTTGGGAAGGGTTCCCAAGTAGGGATAATCTTTTCTAGCAGAATCGTAGCCACCAAAGTAGCATGGCCTGTCTGCCAGAGAAAACGTGCGTCCAGAGAGAGAACAAGCAAACTGTGACTAAAACATACCGATCTCCACGGGATGGGGAAGCTCCAAGCTCCATTTGTGTGAGTGGGAATTCTGTGCATTGCACGTCAGACAGGCAGGACTGGCACGCTGGCAATGTTTGCGGCCTTATTACTATTTTTCCACCAATGTTGGTTCTCCAGAGCTAGCATTTCGCCAGTAGGTTAAATGCTTGTATAGTGGTAAGTAGTGGGAATTTTGGAATTTCTGGTACAGTCGGATTATTATTGGGTCCCAACCAGAGTTTGAACAAAGAAACAATTATTAGATTTCCCATCTGATTTTTCCTACTCTGGGATCAGTGGGTGGGCATTTGTTGTTGGCCCATTTTTCCACATATCATGGAGAATATTCCCTTGGACTCTAGGTTTGGCTATTGGTCTCTTTGGGAGCGATGTTTTGTTTTGGTTTGGTTTTTGTGGACCTATCAGTGGGGTGGTTTCCTTCAGCCTCCAGGGTGTTGAGTCTGGAGTGCCTGGGAATATTAAAAGTAACCAGAGCCACTGGCAAAAGTATGCCATTTAATTAATTCTGCACACAGGGGCCATTTTAAATTTTAGCCTCGCCGGAGGCAAGGACGGTTCATTGTTTCCATCCTGTTCCAGATCATGAGCTACCCGCCCAGTGATGTGCTGCCATAGGTTTGACCATCTGTGGTTTTGCCGTTGGCTAGGGTACCAGCTGGCATAAGGGGCTGGGCTGACGTAGCCAGAGTACAGGTGCCGCTCGAAGAGTTCATATGGGAGCTGCCATGGCACATCTGACACGACGCTTACCAGCGCCGTCTGTTAGACAAGAACCACCAGCAAACCAAGACAAAGCAGCATAAGAGGAATTTCCTATAAATTCCCAGAAGGAGTCGACATGTAAGGGCTTTCGTCTGGGTCCAAGGGAAGTCCTTGTTTTGGGATGGAATGTCGTGACAATCTGACCTGCGGGTTTTTCTCTGGCGACCACGATCTCCCTTTCAGGCCAAAAGTTTTAACAGGTGGATGCTGTTTCCTGTGAAGAGATCTGAGAAGGGGAGCGGAGAATGCGATCATCTATGAACTGCAACAAAACGGAGGCTGAAGGAAACTTTCTACTGTCTGGGCCAGCTTCCAGGTTTGTGAAAAGTAAGAAGGGCTCAGAGGCCTGGGGCATGATGGCCCGGATGCACTGCTGTTCTTCCCCAGTGAGCGCAGAAGGGCGCTGGCTATGCTTATCCACCAGAATACCAAAAGATGCACCGCCTGGGTCACTTACGGTGAAAAACTTTCTTTCAGCGCAAATGACTGTGTGTACAACGTGAGGGTCGGGAACAGCGCGGTGGAGGGACAAGGCTAGTGGCTGCTCGGAGCTCCCAGACGAACATCCGTCCTCAGTGGCGGGATTGTCCCACAGGTAAAGTAAGGGTGTTACGGGCCCTGAGCCTCACGATCCTCTGTGACGGGAGTGAAGGGCTTCCTTATGGATAGGATGCTCATGAGTTCTAAGGAGCAGTTTTGGGGAATCTACTTCAGTCTTCCTGGGAGGTGCACTGCAGGTTCTGCCAACATCAGCTGAAGATTTTGCCCATAAAGAAAAAGGCAGCTGATCGAATAGGGACAAACAGTCAGCGTCCCCAGAATCAACCATAACACCATCAGAGGCAGAGCATAAAAAATAGACCAAAGAATCATGTTCTCTATTTTGATTACAATTGTCAAATTCTAGAACTGTTTCCCTCTTTTGGGAGAAAAAAGATATTTTCCTAAGAAATGTCAGTCCAGTAAAGGAATAGAGGCAGAGGAACTAAGGTAAAAACCCTAGTATCCCTCAAAGGGCCTCGGCTGAAGGGAGTAGGCTCCGAGCCAAGAACCTCCTGAGGTTTGGTCTATCTCAGACCTTGAAGGCAGAGGCTGCTTTACAGCAGGGGGCTGGACCCGAGAGTATAGCTTCAGGTCAAGAAGGACAGAGAGAGATGCACTCCCAATCTGGAGAACGGTTTCTCAGCTGATGAAGGGGAAGGGTTGGAGCCCCAACAACAGGAATTAGGAGGACATTGGGAAAGGCTGGCTGGAATGCTCGGACCCTTTCCCAGTCCCCTGGCCCTCTGTAATAGCATCAAGGGCTGGGGGTCGGGGGCTGGTTGTTTAGGGACCGAATTTGCTGGAGGTGAAAATTGAGAGTGGTCGTGGTCTTTCTTTTAGGTGAGTCATCTAGGATGCCCACGAGCTGGTTTTCCAAGTTAACTAAGTCCAGAGTGGACAAGGTTTCCCATGAGATGATGGTTCGGCTCATTAGTAATTGAGTTAAAGGCTACCTGGGTGGATTTAGCATCGAGAGGAAGAATTTTCTTTGAGGACAACGTGGAGTCGCTCGTGATGGTCATGAACAGGTTCATTGGGCTTCTCTGAGCAAGCCTGAGTCTGTTCCAGTCAGCAGGCTCAGAAAAGGGTCCTGTAATTGCTCGATGTTGCTTGCAGCCCTCTCGGGAGCTCCCGGGTACGATCCCAAATCTGCCCCCCATTGGCGGAGGGCAGGGACAGACTGAGGAGGTGGCCACTCCAGGTTCATAGGTGTCCATTCTAGTCATCAAGGGAACTGACATACAGGGCTTGTCCTGGGCAGCAGCGGGACGGATCCCCACATCTGACTCCAAATCTTGAAAAGTTCATGAAGAGGCCGTAAGTGGGCTCAGCCCTGTCTACTCTGCACGTGTTCTCAACACCACACCACATCCCCTTCTCAAGGCTGCGTCCTTGGAGCAGCCTCTGCGGGGGGTGGGGCGGGGACACACAAAGGGAACCCAGGGTCCAAGGATGCGGGAACGGAGTGAGGAGCTTCCAAGTGCTGGGGTCCAGGTCACAGGTCAACTGGGGGTCACACCTCTTTGATGACCTTCCCCAACATCTGGAGATTTCCAGCGAGTGTTCTGGTACTTTGCCCAAACTCAGGCATCTGTTTCTCTAAATCCCTTTCATTGGGCTGGTTTTATCCAGCGTTTGGCCTGACCCTCTCCGGCAAGCATATGGACCCATCGACATAAATCTGAGAAATCAGATCAGTAAGTTTGAGCGACCGTGTTACGTTCTTCAGCAAATTCTGGGGGTCCTCAGTCACTTTAGGACACTCTTGTAATATGGCTCGGAATTCAGCCTTGGTCCAGGCAACACGAGCAACTTGGTGTTCACCTGGGCCCCAGCAGAGTGAACTTCAGAAGCGGCAGGTGTGGACAGGTTCAGGAGACGGAGGAGGCAGGTGGGGAGAGGTCTGGAGGTAAAGGGAGGCTCAGCAGAGGGTTAGAATGAGCGGTGGGTAGCAGGGAGGTGGGGACTGTGCCGAGGGAAGAGGAAAACGGCTCCAGAGGCGGGACCTGAGCGCACGACCTGCCGGAGACAAAGGAGACGGGGAGGCCGGGCTCAGAGGCGACGCTGACTTCTTTCAGTTGTTTGCCTCTTTGGAAAATGCTGTTTCTAAGTTAACGAACCAAAGTGGGGAGCAAACTTTGAACCCTGAAGTGTTTGGAAGCCTCAAGGTACCAACTAAAATAACATGGCTGTCCGACTCAGCTGTGAGAAGAGTGAATTTGGGGAGATGGCGCGTTCCCCATCACGGCCATCGAAGTTGTAAATTACTTTTGGTGGAGTCCATCCATTGAGTTAAGAATGCACGTGAGGAGGGACCACAGTTTTGAAACCTAGAGCAAGCTGGGGCCCCAGAAGTGTGGGAGTGTGGGGGCGGTGGTGCCCTCGAAGCGTTTGATCCCCGGGACCCCCTCTCCGAGAGGCTTTTCCCTAGAGGGAAGAGAAAACTTTCCAAACAGTACCGTTTGGGTAGGAGCAGCCTGGCTCTAGGAAGGCGTCAGACCCAAGGTCAAGCAAGGACTCCGAGAAAGGACAAGGCCGTCCAAAGGTCTCGGATAACGCCTGGAGAGCTCAAAACACAGCCCAGGAGAGAGCTCACCCTCGACCCCAGGCTCGGTGGGCGAGCTGCGAGCCCGACTGGCTCTGTGGGGCCTGGCACCTGTTCGCTCGCGGCCTCGGAACCGCCGGGGCAGCACCTGCATCCCACTTCTGACACCAAGTCATGTTTTCCTTAAAAGCAAAACTGCCTTCAGCAAAATGGACTGTTCGGGAACAGTAGAAAAATGCAGTTCGGGACAAGCGAGCTAGGACGCAACCACAGGCAGGTGCCCAGGACAGAGGCGAGAAACGCTCTTCTACAGGAGCGATGGGGGCGGGGTGCTCTGTGAACAAGAAGTCCGGGGAGGGACCCGGGAGCCGGAAGTGGGGCTTCTCGTCGGCGGGCTCTGCCCTCACGGTCTGGGCTCTGCCCTCGCTGGCTGGGCTCTGCCCTCGCTGGCTGGGCTCTGCCCTCATTGGCTGGGCTCTGCCCTCATTGGCTGGGCTCTGTCCTCATTGGCTGGGCTCTGCCCTCATTGGCTGGGCTCTGTCCTCATTGGCTGGGCTCTGCCCTCATTGGCTGGGCTCTGCCCTCATTGGCTGGGCTCTGATCAGCTCTCATGGGCTGATCTATGGCTAACTCGCATTGGCTGAGGTGTGCTGTCACTGGCTGGGCTCTGCTCTCATTGGCTGGGCCGTCCGGATGGGCGTGGCGGCTGCTTCCCGCGGGGAACGCGGAGGGCGCGAGGAGGCCTCGACGGGCGGGAGAGCGCCCCCTGCCGGCCTCCGCTGCCCGTCCGCCTTTACTGCGTCTCACTGGGGGTCCGCACGGAGATCAGCTTCCCTGGCTCCCCTGCCAGCCCCCTCCCACCTGCCAAGGCCCGGCCAGGCCCCGATCGCTCTGTGCCGCCTCCCGAGAGGCACCAGCCGATGTGCCGGGAAAGGCCGGTCCCAGGAGGCGGCTCTCTGGCTCGTGAACCCGAATAAAAGACACCTCGTGTGACGTTCCTCCGAAAGTGGAGACAGAGCTGTCCATGCCCAGCCGTCCATGCGGGGTGTTCACCCAAAGGTCACAAAAGTGGCGGAGGGGCCGCGCTCCAGCAAAGACGTCCACAAGAGCCGGACTCTGGGGAAAGCCAGGATGTCCACCCGCAGACAGACTCCGGGGAGGGCCCGGATGTCCCCCCGCAGACAGACTCCAGGGAGAGCCCGGATGTCCCCCCGCAGATGGACTCCAGGGAGAGCCCGGATGTCCCCCCACAGACGGGCGGACGGGGAGGGCCTGGATGTCCACCTGCAGACGGACTCCGGGGAGGGCCCGGATGTCCCCCCGCAGACGGGCGGACGGGGAGGGCCCGGATGTCCCCCCGCAGACGGGCGGACGGGGAGGGCCCGGATGTCCCCCCGCAGACGGGCGGACGGGGAGGGCCCGGATGTCCACCCGCAGACGGACTCCGGGGAGGGCCCGGATGTCCCCCCGCAGACAGACAGACGGGGAGGGCCCGGATGTCCACCCGCAGACGGACTCCGGGGAGAGCCCGGATGTCCCCCCCGCAGACGGACGGACGGGGAACACGTGGTCCCTGCGCACCGCGGAATAGGACGCGGCCGTCGGAAGAAGTGATCCTGCCGTCCGCAGCGCCGCGCGTGGGCTAGGGGCATCACGCGGAGCAAAACAAGTCAGTCGGAGAAAGACGATCGTCCGACCTCCCTGGTATGAGGAATTCGAGAAACCAGGCAGGAACGTCGAGGAAGGGAGGGAAACATGAAACAAGCCGCAACCAGAGAGCGAGACTCTCACGTCGGGGAACAAACTGAGGGCTGCTGGATGCTGGGGGCAGGGACAGGGAGGCTGGGGGTGGACACTGGGGAAGGCATGTGCTACGGTGAGTGCTGGGAGTCGTGTAAGACGGACGATGCACAGACTTGCACCCCTAACACAAACAGTCATCCTATGTGGGTAATGATACCAAGGAGACTTTGTACAGAGCGGAGTCAGCAGGCAGAGCACTCGGGCCGGCCCCAGCTGTCAACGGCCAAGCTGGCAGAAAGAGACACACCTTGTAGGAGGACACTACAGTCCCTGCAGGAGGAGACGAGAATGCCTCCTAAGCCAGGCAGTAGGCCCGCCAAGGGGAAGCCACAGACTTGCGGCTCCCGGTTTGCTCTGGGGGACTTCTCATCCACAGCTGCCCCTGACCACCCCTCCTCTCTAAGACTTTTACTCCCCTCAGTTCTGGGGACTTGGCTGTGGCTTTGCTGCAGCTCGTTTGTCGCAGCTTATAATTCTCTGTTCATCCCAAAATAAACTCATTTTGCTGGTAAAAGAGCTCCCAGTTTTATTTTTAAGGTTAACCAGCCTTGCAGGGCCTGGCTACTGCTGTCTACCTGGCCCTGGGCCCACCCCACACCCCAGGCCCTGACACACCAACGTGGGCCTGGGTTGCCAGCTTCACTGTGGCCATGGTCCAGTGCACGTGCAGGTGAGGACAAGTGAGGCAGGAGAGCCCAGCCAGGGTTGTACCTGGGTCTCCATCCTGAAGCCCACAGGAGGCGTGATGAGGTCAGGCTCACGAGGCTGCACTGTGGCTGAACTAGGACTGTGGTCCGCACTGCACTGGCCTTCACTGACTGACACATTGGGACTCGCTTTGTCTGGGGAAGTGATGCTGGACCCAAGTGCCCAGAGCAGGCCCACTCCCGTCCACCCCTTCTGTCCAGCAAGTGCCCCTTAGGCCAGTTCCTCACCCCGCCCTGGGGGCCCAGAGCCGTCCTTCAGGACCTCTCTTCTCCACCGAGCTGGTGGCACTCAGATTCCTGCCGCTGTTGCTTCCTGGATGTGGGTGTTTCTCCCAAATTTTGCCGGGAGCCACCCCCTTCCTGCACGGAGAGGGCCACCGCCTCTCACGGGCACAGAAGCTAAACAGGACAGGGCTGGCCAGGGGCAGGGCCAGATCCCAGGAGCCTGTCCTGGGAGTGGGGGTGGTGTGTGTGCGGAGCTGGGATCGGGCCCATTACGAGTGGGGCCAGAGTGGAACCGGGCAGGGGCTGGGCCGGATCCCACGGGTGCCCTCTGCCCTGTGCGCAGTCGGCCACATGTTCGTTAACAATAGCCACCAAGCTTTGGCCACATGCCAGTGAGAGCTCCCAACGCTTTACAAATGTTAACTATTGTTACCTTCACAGCCCCTTGGGTCCATTTTTAATCTCTGGCTGAGAGACTGAGACGCTGAGGCACCGACGGTCAGTGACGTCCCCCCCCCTCGGCTCCTGCCCCGCTGGGGCCTGGATCTCCCCTCCTGACAGCCGCCCGCCCCGCCATACTCTGTAGGTAGTCTGCACCTGCGGCTTTGCACCTGGGGCCTGATAACATGGTCTAGCCTCTGCCAGTTCCTGTCTCGACCACTCCTTCCAGACACACGTGGCATGGCAGGGGACACTGCAGGGCTTGGGGACATGGTCCATCACCTGGTTCCTGGGACCTGCTCTGCCTGGGAAAGGGTGCAGAGGCTCTGACCTTCCTCAGCCGCAGAGGGGAGTGCCTGGGGCCCCGGGGAACCGGTGGCAGTAGAGGTGGCCAGTTCTGGCCTTCCTCGGGAATAGCTTGTCCTGTAAGCACACCCGAGAGCCGCAGGTCTGGGCTGATGTTTCCGTGGGTCAGTCCAGCCTCAGGCCCCAAGGCTAACCTGGCCTGCAGGACTCACACTCATGGTGGCCAACAGTGAGAACACAGACAGCCATGCTTTCTTCAACTGTCCTTGGAGGGACGGCAGAGAAAGCTGTGGTTTCCGAAGGGACAATGACCCTTGTTTCTGCTGTGGGGTCTGTCAGGGTGGGTGGAGTCCAGACAACTCGGCCCCCGCAGGTCTTCCAGGGCCGGTGGAGAGTTAGGGGCCACGGCTCTCTGCTCCTAAGACAGAAAACAGAAACCAGTGGGAATTTAAGGGCCAGAGGTGTTGGGGACAGCACTCGGGAGACAGAACTGTCCCTGGGGTGAGGACATCAGGGCTGGGGTCCCCACACTGAAGCACTCGTGTGACAGGCAAGGGCCAGCATCTGGCTGACCCCAGCAGCATGGGCTCAGCCTGGGAAGGTTTCCGCTGCAGGGCCCTGAGCCCAGGGAGCTCCCCGCCCCGGACAGGGGCTGTCAGCCAGAGAGACCAGAGGGGCAGGGGAAATCTGGGACCAGCGCAGAGAGAACGTGGGATGCTGACCTGTCTGTGAGCCTCTAAGAAAAGGCGTCAGGGAGACTTTGAGTGTCTTTGGGCCACATCTGATGTCGGAAACAAAGGCAGAAGGAAGTGTGGATAAAATTAAATGTCAGCCCGCTGGCAGGTTCTCGCGACAGGCCGAATGGGACATTCCCGAGATCTCGGGTCTCTGGTGACAACGGCAGTCGTCCGGGGACTTCGCTCACCTCAGCTTCTCCCAGCCCCAAGGGTGTCATCACTTGCTCCTCATGACCCTGGGCATCAGGGAGCGGCGCCAGGGCCTCCCGCCCGCCGGGCCTGCCCCCGTGCTTCAGTGAGACCACACTTTGCTCTGGAGACGGAACTGGCTCCAGACCCCACCAGTCTCGCCGACATTCCAAAACTGCATCACACCCAGGCCACTGGGGTTGGGAGGGCAGATTCCCAAGCTGAGGACAAGCAGCGATCCTTCCTGCTTTTCCTGCCTGCAGGGTTTCACTGGGGGCACTCCCGGAGGCTTTGTCACCCCGCAGCCAGCAGCCCCCAGGTTGGGAGTCTGAGGCAGCCTTGGACACGGCAGGAACAGGGCCCGCCGCCTGCTGCACTTTGGCCCTCGGAGGGAAGGTGTCAGATGGGCGGGGTGCTCGGGAGCTCAGAGGAAGAAGGAAAAGGGAGTGGTGCAGGGTCCACGGGGGAAGAGCAGCAGGCCCGCGGAGGCCCCGTTGTCTCCCTAGGACAAGGCAGGGCCGGCTCTGCCAGCAGCCGGGGGAGAGGGCACACTGCGGGCAAGGGGCTGACCTCTGAACTGCGGCGCTTTCAGACGATGCATCTAAGATCAAGGCCGAGAGGACGACCAAGTCTGGGGAAGTTAAGTCCATAACCATAGATTTTAGGATCATCATAAAATAAGTTTAATAATTAGGTTCACAAAAGTGATGTGTGTGTTGTAGAAAGTTTGGAGGAAGGAAAAGGAGGAAGAAAAGCAAATCCATCCATCAACAGCTCACAGCATTAAGCAGATAGGAGCATAAATATCAAATCCACTCTTTAGTATTTTAATGCATTTTAACTCGGTCAAGACAACAAAGCGTGTAGATGTCTGTGATCGTGATTCTTCACCCAACAGCACTGCATACGCCTTTTCCTGTCTTCTTGTCACTTTCATTTTTTAAAGATTTTGTTTATTTGACAGAGAGAGAGAGATCACACGTAGGCAGAGAAAGAGGCTCCCTGCCAAGCCTGATGTGGGGCTCGATCCCAGGACCCTGAGACCATGACCTGAGCCGAAGGCAGAGGCTTCACCCACGGAGTCCCCGGCGCCCCCCGCCTTCTCACCACTCTTCGAGAGCATATTCGCGGCTGCTCAGTCCGTGTACGGACATACCGTGTTTGCTCAGACAGCTCTCTGTTCCTGAGCATCTAAGTGGTGGATAATTTTTGCCTCAAAGGACATATTTTTACACATTTTCATTATTTTTTTCCCCTTAGGATAGTTTATAAAAAGTTGAATTAATGGACCAAACCATAAACAATTTTTAGGCTTCTGATTCTTTTTGCTGAATTGCTTTCCCAAAGGGCCGTCTCTGTTTTCTCTCCAGATGGGCCTGGATGGGATCTGTCCTTATTCTCCTGTGGGGCCAGGCCCGTGCTCTCTCAGCCAGGCTGGGGACACTGTCTGTGCCGGAGGGGCAGCAAGGGTCTGGACGTAACGTGACTTCCTTCAGGCCCTCGGAAGTGGGATTGAGAAGCGGTGCTTTGCGGCAATGCAAACAGGAATGCCGAGCAGAGACGGGGAGACCCCACAGCTTTGGGGACACCCGGTGGTACCTGGGCCAGGGGAAACCCACTAGTGGGCTGTTTTAACATGATGCCACTGTAGACGCAGACATCCTGAGCCGGTGCAGTTGGAGACCAGGAAGCAGGGAGCCCAGGAGCTGGCTGGCAACCTGGATCTTGAGTTCGAATTACTCTGGCTCAAAAGCCCTTGCTGATGGTTTTCTGAACTTGAGTAGGTCGTCTGAGACCCTTTAGCCTGTGCAGACAGCGGGGTGACACTAGTACGCTTCTACCTTCTTCAACAGGAAAAGTGATCCAACTTCCCAGGCTTCCATGAGGGTAGTTGAGACCATGGGGACCACGTGCCAGGTGGAGTGCCCTTCCTGCCTCTTCCTGCTGGCTTGGATGGGGGTGTGATGCCTGGAGGTTGAGCAGCCATTTTGAGCCATGTGGTGCCACCAAGTGTTTCAGGTGCCAGAGCAACAGTCAAGTTAACACCAGTCCTGGACAGGCCCGCCCCAGACTTCATTTATGGGAGAAGCAATATATATGTTGCCAGGTCTGAATATATAGAAATGGACTTGTTGAAGCCACTACCACCAGGGCTTGCCATGACACCAGTCTTAATGTGTGGGTCCAGGTTTGCTCCGTCAGAGTCACGCAGGTTCTCTGCTGCTCTCTCTCTCTTGTCTTCGCCACCTCAGTTCAGTCCTGGTCCCTGCTGTTGTCACAGCCTGCCATGGGGTCCCCTAGGCAGCCATGGGGTGCGGTGGGGCCACATGATCATGGAGCAAATCTGTGCTGCTGCTGGGTCTGAACCGCAGGCTTGCATGGGCTGCAGGATGCTGACCCTGACCCTGGGGGCGCTCCCTGCCCCCCGTGACGTCAGGGGTGCCCCCTCATACCATTCCATGTTTCCATATGCCTTGTCCTGTGGAGCCACTGCCCTGCGTCCTCAGCCTCGGAGCAACTGCCAGAGCCCCCCACCTTGCTGCGGGGGGCATCCAGAGCCTTCCCCAGCTGCTGCCTAGAGCACAGAGTCCCTGCAGCCCGGGGCCAGCTCCCTCCTCCCCCAGAGGGGTCCACAAAGCAGCGGCTCAGGGTGGGAGTTTCTTCCTGGGGTCTCTCTCATCCTTAACCCTGCCCGCCCCAGCTTCTCCTCTAAGGGAATCAACACTGAACTTGGGGAGGGGGGAGGCAAGGGCCAGACGCTCTGGAGGGCAAGTGTGTCCTGCGGTCTGGAAGAATGAAGGTGAGCAGGGAGCGGGGGATGCTGGGGCATCCTCGTGTGCCCTGCCCATGCTGCTTCCCCCCAGGAGGGAGAGGCCAGTCTACCTCCATCTTACAGGGGAACCCTTCCCGCAGGTGAGGGCAACGCCCTCAGGTGTGGGGAAGGGTCCCCACCTGACTCGGTCCCTAGGAAGGCGTCGGAGGTCCCTGGGAGCAGGGGAGAGGTATTTCTTCCAGCCTGGGTGTGCCTGCAGAAGGTTCACAAGGCGTAGGACGGGGAGGGGAGGCGGGAGGCGGGAGAGAGGAAGGAGGGAGGGGTGAGTCCCAGGCGGAAGTCAGGTAGGACTCTCCCGCCCCTTGGCCTGGCTGCCACACTCCAGTCGAATGCCAGCCCCTAGCGAGTTTCCAGAGCTCGCCAGACTCCGGGGCCAGCATGCAGGTGAGTCCAGCGTGCGGGGGTCCACACCTGTGGCCAGGCCACGCCCCCCCTGCCCCGCTCCACACCTGTGGAGCCCTGCCAGGATTACCTGGAAAGTACCTGTGGGGGTTCCCTGCAGCCCGCAAGGCTGAGGGGAGGGTGGCCAGAGCCCCGACAGAGTCCCCGGGAAGGCTGGGGGTTGGAGCAAGACAGAGGGCAGCTTTCCTCCTGTCCAGCCAGGGATACTGGGGACCCCAGGCCAGGCCCTCAGTGCCTGTGTGAGACAGAGATGAGGAGGGCGTGTCCCTCCCCAGAATTTGCAGCTCTGTTCTGCAAAGGGACAGGGGGCTCTGGCCTCCAGGATGGGCTGAGTTAGGGTTGGGGAAGGCCCAGGGTGGCCAGCTGAGCCCTCTGCTCCCTCAGTCCTCCCCCAGGCAGAGGTTGGGGGCTGGCTGGGGGGCTGTTGGGTTCTGATTTGGGGGCCAGAGCAGGAGGCTGTGGACCCCCAGGGAGGCAGGCAAGAAAGCATCCTAGGAAGACATCCTTTCTCCCCTCTGCCAAGGAAGAAGCCATCCAGGCTGGGGCCAATGCCTGGGTGGCTCTGGGAGGAGGCCCGTGCCAGGGTGGAGAGTGAAACCAGCCTCCCACTCAGCTTCCCCAGGGCCCTCCCAGGTGTGGGCCAAGCAGGTGGCCTCTCGCTCTACCTTCGCCCACCGCCTCCTCAGCCTGCCAGACCCACTCGGGCACCTGGCTGCTCAGGTTGGCCTATGGCCAGACCTCACTCAGCCTGAGCCCTGTCAGCCCCTTCCTTCCCGGCCAGTCCCAAGCGTAGGTAAAGGACAGACTTGGGGGTGCCTGGGCCAGGGGGGCAGCACCTGGTCTGGTTGAGGCAAGGAATCAAAGCTTTGAAAGGGACATGTGCAGGGGCGCCTGGTGACACAGGAGGTTAGGCACCTGCCTTCAGCTCTGGCCATGAGCTCATGGCCCTGGGATCGAGCCCCCACTGGGCTCCATGCTTGGTGGGGAGCTGCCGCCCTCTGCTGGGATCTCTTGCTCGCTCTCCCCTTCCTTCTCTCAAGTTAAAAAAAAAAAAAAAAAAAGAAGAAGGAAAAAGAAAGGGACATCTGCGCCGATGTAGGAACAGCCAGCCGGGAGGACTCGGGCCTCCAGCCCCCGCTGATCTGAGCACGCCCTTCCCTTCCACGGCTCCCTTGACCCCCAGCGGACTAGGTGTCCCAGCTGCCCCAGCAGCCTCCATGACTGGCTCCTGCCAACCGCCAGCCTCACCTTCGGGCCACTCTCTCTTGTTCTTTATGCTTCTGCTAAGCTCAAAGGCTGAGTGCTGAGTCCCCAGGAGTACTCACTACCGAGTCCTCGAAGGTGCTGAGTCCTGAATTTCTGCGAGGTCCTGAGTACCGGGTCCCGGACGCTGACTGCGGGCTGCCCCTCGGGTCCTGTGCGTGCATATTTTCATCTCCCAGGAATGCTGAGGGAGCACGGGTGGGCTGCTCTGGGTCCACACACTTTGGAGAGGGCAGGAGGGTCCCCCTGCTGGACGAGGAAACTGCAGGCTCATGGGGCCCCGCCAGAGGTCACAATGTGACCTCAGGGTGAGATGAGCCGCGGGCAGTGAGGGGAGGCCTCCGTGTGCTCCTCTGGCTGCTGGGGTAATGTCACACGTGTGTGTTCCGTGTAGACCCCCTGCTCGGGAGCTGGGGGACAGTCACGTCTGCTCAGCAGTGTCTTCAGCCCCACACTGGGAAGGAGTGGACGGGGTGGGACTCCCCCAGCTCTGCCCCTTCGTGTTCCGTGCTGTCGTGGAGGGAGTGTCTCCTGAGGTCTGCAGTCTCCAGAAGTCCCCTCATTGGGAACTAGTGGGCGAGCCCCCTGGGACTCTGGCCTGTGTTAAGCCTTGGGCTCTGGTCCACTAAGCGTGTGGCCTGCATGGGGGTGGACTCTGGAAGGACTAGAGGGAGAACACCGCCAGACGGTCTCCCAGTCTGTACCCCTCATCTGTGCGGGACCTCGCCTGAGGCCTGCACAGGGCAGGGAAGGCTGGGGTCTCCAAGGCTAGGTGTGTCGGGACAGCCCCTGTCCCTGCCCTGGGGGCCTGGGAGCCTAATGGGTGCACATAGCGCCCTGCAGGTAGAGCCTAGGGGACGGAGACGCAGGCGCCCCAGACTCCTTGCTTCAGGGGGCACTGAACAGTTGCCTTAGCTGGAGGTGGGGACAAGGCCCCCATCTGTGAAGGCCTCTCACCCTAGAGGACAGATGGACGGAGGGACAGCTTGATCCTGGAGACAGCGGAGGTGGTCATGGCCCACAGAGGGGATCTGTGTGCAGCAGATGATCTCGGGGATGGTGAGCCCAGAGTACATGAGGAGCAGATTCTCAGCACCTGGTCCTGCTCCGGCTGCCAAGAAGGGGTGGCTGGACTGGAGCTGGTTGGCGGTGGGGGGCTGTGACCTGGCCGTTCCTGCCCGTAGCCGAGGGCTGACCAGTATACACAGGGGTCCCTCTGTGCAGTGGCCAAGATCCATGGTCAGTGTCCGTCGCATACCTTCAGTGGCATCACTCTCCACCGTCCGGATCCCATGCCAACCCTTAGAGGAGGTCAAGCCAGCCCTTCCCCAGAGGCTCTGGGTAACTGTTCCAAAGGTGTGCAGTGTCTCTGGTGGGGAAAGGGGGGTTCCGGATCAACAGCTCACCAGGCCCAGTGGCCTCATTTCTGTGACCCAGGTGGCGCCCGCCTCCCCACCACTGCCGGGCCTCGGAGGGATGCTCTGGGAGAGGCCCTTCTTCCCAGGCTCCCTCGCCTGCCTGGGTCCCTGGGCCTTTCCCCCCCGCCGCCCCGTGCTCCCAGCTCTCTCCCCTGGTTGTCCTGGTCTTCAGCCTCAGGCCCACGCCAATGCCGGGGTCTCTCCTTGCCGTCTCTGCTGGGGGAGCTCAGTTCGGGGCTGGGCAGGGAGACAGGGAGAGCCTCCTCCAGGTCCGAAGTCAAGCACATGAGGTCTTTCCTGCCCATCGGTGGCACTCACCAATTACCCAGGACAACACTTACCGAGCCCCATGGTAGGCAAGCCACAGGACCCGACACTGGTGACCCAAACACCCTTGCGTGCTGTGGGGACAGAGGCACCTCAGCCCAAGGTCCCCCCCCCACCCTCCCACCCACACCCCCAGTCCTGCAAGTCTGTGAACAGCAGGTTTCTCCTCCTCCTCTGGCAGGAGTTTTAGAATTGATGAGCCATGCGGGAGCGCCAGGGGCCTTGGGGCCCAGACAGCTGTCTGTATCAGGCCCATCTTCAGGAGACCCTGGCACGGGGGGGCTTAGAGCCTGCCGTCCCATGGCGGCATGGGTCGCCATTTTCTGTCTTCTGCCCTTGGGACAGAGGGAGAGTGGGCAGACCAGGTCCCATCCTGGGGCCAGTAGTTGCTGTGCCTATAGGTGTGGCTGGGGAGTTGGACTAGCATTGCAGGTTTTGAAGCAAATAAAAACCAGATACCCAGTTACATTCAATTTTTACATTAAAAATCTCTTTTTTAGTACAAGTGTGTCCCATGCCACAGTTGGGACATACTTATACTACGAAGGATTTACTGTGTATCTTAAATTGAAGTGTGACGGGGCAGCCTGCTTCTTAGCTGGCCGCCCTCCAGGCCAGACTGGCTGGAGCAGTCCAGGGAGGCTTTCTGAAGGAGGCAGGCCTTGAGCTTGGTGGAATATGGTTGTGGAGGGAAGGGGGAGTAGCCAGGCGATTCAGCGGGATGAAGTCCTGGCGGGGGGAGCGTGGAGAGGAGACCCAGCCACCAGCTGATCTGAGCTCCCAAGCCAAGAGAAGGATTGGGGTCACCCCGGGGCAGGGGTGGTGGCCTGGCAGGAGGCCATGGCAGGAGCCCTGTGCCCAAAGAGGGGCGGGCAGGGCCAGAACTTGCCAGCCTAGGAGGCGTGAAACGGGGTGCTCTGGTGGGCCCGCCCCCCCCAGTTTGTCAGCCGCACCCTAGCCCTGGGACTCTGTGGACCCCTGTGCCTCCTGGGAGAGCCGCCAGCTGGGAAGTGAGCCGGGGACCCTCTCATGGGTGCACACAGCGTGCCTTGCGCTGCACTGGGCCACGGGGCTCTTCCTGCAACCAGGTGGGGAGGGGCGGGCAGGCCTGCCTGAGGGCACACGGTGTGGGCAGCCTGGGCTCTGGGCTCTGAAGCCGGTGTCTCCTCTTCAGCTTGTGACCTGACCATCTTCCCTTGTCCCCTACGTCCTGCACCGCCACCCCTCAGTGGCTCAGTGCCCCCACAATGGGGCCCGGGGCTCTGTGGGTCAGCCTCACAGCCTGCTGTCTGCCTACTTGCCAAGAGTGGGCGAAGCCCGAGGCCCCTGCCCCTATGCCCACTTGCGTGGTTGTAGGACAACTGTGAAGTGTAGGAAGGTAGCGGAGGCTTTCTTAACCCTCTGCCTCACGCCCCCTCACGCCACAGCCCCATCGCCCGGGGCTCTGGTCAGCACGGAGAGCCCCACCCGGCCGCCTGGACTCGGGCGGCCCCAGCTTTGCTACTGGCGTCCTTGCCCTGGGCCTGGGTCTGTGCAGGATCCCGGACAGCACTTACCTTCCCGTCTCCCCAGCCTCCTCCTGTCTGCGACGGTCCTTCTGTCCTTCCTTGTTCGTGGCCGGGAACTCTGGAGTCTGAGGCCTTTTCTGCTGAGAAAGGGCTCTGTTTTAGGGAGGGGGCTACATACTACCGGGTCACAGCCTATCGGTGGCAGGGGAGGGCGTCACAGCTAAATGATATCACGGAGACCTGGACCTTCATCACCCGGGGCGGGGGCCATCGCTAGGCTTCTCTCCCCGCCCACACATTCTGCCCCGGTTATGAAGTCCCTGAGGGCAGGTCTGCAGGGAGGAGGCGAGGAGAGGCCAGGATCCGGGACACCCGTCAGGGCTGCGCCAGAGTCGGACAGCGGCACAGTGAGGAGAGGCTTGGAGGCTGTGTGCGTAGCCGGTCCGCTTGTTAAGGCTCTGCCCCTGATCTCAGCACCTGTCTGTCTGTCCCGGTGCACCTACAGCACTTAACTCCCTGGACTTCCTTTTCCTAAACTCAGACCCATGTCCCGTGGGTCCCCAGGGGCCATGGGTGGCGGCTGCCAGTCCTTCCTGCTGGATGGTTTTCTGCTGTGCAGGGCTGGGAGGTGCCTTCATCCACCCACGTGCTGGTGGGAATTAGGGTTATTTGCATGATTTTTTTAATACTTTAATTTTTTATTTTTTATAAACATATATTTTTACCCCCAGGGGTACAGGTCTGTGAATCTCCCAGTTTACACACTTCACAGCACTCACCAAAGCACATACCCTCCCCAATGTCCATAACCCCACCCCCTTCTCCCAAACCCCTCCCCCCAGCAACCCTCAGTTTGTTTTGTGAGATTAAGAGTCACTTATGGTTTGTCTCCCTCCCAATCCCATCTTGTTTCATTGACTCTTCTCCTACCCCCTTCGCCCCCATGTTGCATCTCCACTTCCTCATATCAGAGATCATAGGATAGTGTCATGCTTAGCGAAGTAAGTCAAGACAACTATTTGCATGATTTTTATATGAAATAAGCTCCTGTGAGTATCCTTTTCCTTGTGTTTGGGGCCGGATGGGCCGGGCCGGGTGGTCTAGGATTTCTCCAATTCGTGCATGATGGGGAGTCTGTTGACTTCGACGCTGTCAGGCCACTGACGTGCCTGTGGCCGCGAGGGCAGAAGGTGGCGGCTCCGGCCCTGACCTGCAGCCCTGCTCTCTCACGTTCCTCTTCGGTGAGGCCGTTTGCCGCTTGTCTCTCCTCAAGGGTTTCAAGAGCTCTTTGCTGATGTTTCTTTCTTTCTTTTTTTTTTTTTAAGATTTATTTATTTATTTGACACAGAGAGAGAGAGAGAGAGATAGAGAGAGATAGAGAGAGAGAGAGAAATCACAAGTAGAGAGGCAGGCCGGGGCAGGGGGAAGCAGGCTCCCCGCTGATCAGAGAGCTCAATGTGGGGCTCGATCCCAGGACCCTGGGATCATGACCTGAGCCGAAGGCAGAGGCTTGAACCCACTGAGCCACCCAGGCGCCCCTTTGCTGATGTTTCTAAACAGACCTTTGTGGGAGTCACCCAGGGCCTCCCCGCCCGTTGCCCTCCACGGTGTCCTAGCACCGAGCCCCAGCCCCACCTGGAACTACCCATTGTTCCCTTGTGGTGCTGCTCCCCAGCTTTGCGCTTCCCCCCTGGGGCTGGAGCACTGGCCCCGGAGGTGCTGGGCTGCTGGCCCCATCCTGCCCTCCTCTGCCCTCTGCCCCCAGGGTGAGGAGAGAGTCAGGATCCTGACTGGGACTGAAGGCGACAGCTTCCCGCTGATGGAGATCGGGCCTGGGGAGGTGAGTCTCCCCCGGGGCCCCAGCCAGACGCAGCCCCACCCTTGGCCTGTGCCCTGTGCCAGCCCCAGCCCCACTTGTCCTCCAGACTGAGGCCCCTGAGTGGTGGGATTACGTCCTTGTGGCTGACCGCTGCACCCAGAGAAATGCCGGGCAGGTCCAGCGGCAGCAGCACTTCCTGGAGGAGCTCGAGAGAAAGGGCTTCCATTATAAGGTGGGCTGGCGGAGGGCATGCCTTGGTGTGGAGCAGGGGGCCAGAGCCGCTGGGGTCATAAGGGACAGGTGTGTCCTGGGGAGGGGTCTGGGAACAATGGCTGTGGCCTTGTGCCCGAAGTAGAAGGGACAGGCCAGTGGCCGTGCACCAAGGGGGTGCTTCCGAAGTGGAGAGGAGGCCCCCGAGCTCGCTCCCACCCCAGATGCTGGAGGACCGTGAGAAGGTGTTCTATGGGATCCGAGCAGACGGCAGGATCTTTGACCTGTACCACACTCTCCTCATGGAGCCCGAGGGTCCTGCCGCCAGAGTGCAGCCCACTAGGCCCACCTCTGTCCCAGCCACCACCAGGTGAGAGGCTGGGCAAGAACTGGGGCCAGGAGGACCGCTAACCGCCCCCCCCCCCCGTGTTTCTGGTCCAGTCAGGCTTGCAGGCACGGTATTAGGTCAGAGGTCCCAGGGACAGAGCTCTGTGCCCCAGTGTCCATGTCTGTCTGTGATACGGGATAAAGACAGTTCTCGCTTCATGGAGTGTTCTGCAGGGTGCATGTGACCACGTTCCCTGAAGGGTGGGCAGGGTTTGGACAGGCCAGGAGGATCTCCTGGCTGTCCCTCCTTGCTTTGTCCTGTCATCTCCCCAAGACCTGGAATGTGGGTCCGGACCTCCCCCCTCTAGACCAAATGTCCCTCCACAGACATCTGTCCCCTGCCTCCCACACACCCACGCCTCTCCTCTCCAAGCACCTCCTTCTCCCCACTGATGGTCTAGCTTCCTGCCCCGCCCCGCCCACCCTCCCCCCATCCCTCCTCTGTCACCTGCCTCCCCTCTGCCCAGGCCCCTCTGAGCTAAGCTGGGGCCTGGTCAGTTGCAGACTGGCCAAGAACGCTCCTGGAATTCGGATATGGGGGCAGAGGGCTCCTGCGAATGCAGAACTGGCTGGTCTTTGGGAGGTGCGAGCGGTTGGTGGTGTAGAGGCACCTTGGTGGGGGCTGGAGGAGCAGGCTGGGGGAGTGCCCTGGGACATTAGAGGGACCGTGTCTCACAGGAAGACGTTCTGGAGGACTGTAGCCTTGCAGCCAAATGTCTGGCTGTCGCACTTCCTGGCTCTGTGGGCTTGGGCAGGTTCTCAGCCTGTCTGAGCCTCCGTCTCCCCATAGGCAAACTGGCTCACAGGCTGTGAGGACTTGTTCATTTAAAGGCCTAGGGTGTGTTCTGGCTGTTTGGGGCCTCCAGGTGGGGGGTGGGATAGGAGGTGGGGGGGGTCTAGACCTAGTATCCGGGAGGGGATGGTGCAGGACCCAGCACTGCGAGGGGAGGGCCTACCCCCAAGCGAGCCCCATCATGGAGTCATGGGGCAGCTGGGCCACAGGAGGACTCAAGGGAGTCAGGGGAAGAGCTCCCTGGTGAGTCCTAGATTCTGGGCTCTGGTCAGGCAGTCAAGACAGGCAGGCTGGGGGCTCCACAAGGACACAGAGGGGCCTGGGACCTGGCCAGATGGAAGGTGGGGTCCACCCAGGTCAGGCAGAGTCAACCTGAACCAGCTCTTGTGTTCCAGAATCCGCATTGTCAACTTTGTACTAAACAGCAAGACGGCCGCTGGTGGTAAGGACAGGATGGAAGGTGGCCTGTGCAGCGGCCCCCCGAAGGGGTGTTGACATGGGGAGAGCAGGGCAGGGCTCCCCCTCACCTCTGCTCCCCTCTGACCCGACTCCCTGTGACCACCAGACACGTTAGAGGATTTGGTGAAGAGTGGTGTCTTTGAGACCAGATTCGCCCTGCACAAGGTGAGGGGTGGCCCTGCCTGGAGAGGGCAGGAGGGCCGGACAGGGACGGGAAGATCTCACTGTCTGTCCGTGGTGCTCAGGGGGAGGAAGGCCTGAAGAATTGGGCCCAGTGGAGAAACATGGTCCGCTGCCAGCCCATTGATGACATCAGGTGAAAATGCCCCCCAAATCGCCCGCGCCCGCTGCAAACAGATGTGTCTGTGCTCCTCGGCCAGACACACAGATGCTGTGCACCCCTCGCCCCCACCCGTGGCACACCCCAAGTGGGCACTGGCCGGCGAGGCACCCGGGTGGGGCTGGCCCTGACGGGGCAGCTGTGCCCCCAGGGACTACTTCGGCGAGAAGGTGGCCCTGTACTTCGCCTGGCTCGGCTGGTACACCTACATGCTGGTGCCCGCTGCGCTGGTGGGCCTCATCGTCTTCCTGAGCGGCTTCTCGCTGTTCAATGCCAGCCAGATCAGGTGGGGATGGGGGCGTGGCAGGGGCGTGGCCCGAGCCGGCGGGGGCGGACGAGGGCGTGGCCGGGGCGTGGCCGGGGCGGGCGGGTGTGGTCAGAGCGGCCCGAGCGGGCGGGGCGAGGCCGGGGCGGACGAGGGCGTGGCCCGGGCGGCCGGGGCGTGGCCGGGGGCGACGGGGGCGGCCTGGTGTCGCCGGAGCGGGCGGGGGCGGGGCGGTCTGGGGAGAGCCGCCCCCAGCCCGGTCCTTGGCCCCTCAGCAAGGAGATCTGTGAGGCCCACGACGTCCTCCTGTGCCCTCGGGGCGACCACAGCCGTAGGTACCAGCAGCTCTCGGACACCTGCACCTTTGCCAAGGTTTGCCGCCCCCGGGGGCTCGGCTGCAGCCTGTCTTCCTGGAGGAGGGGAAGCTGAGGGTCTGCCCCTGCAGAGCTGGGCTCCCCCTTCCCTGCTCGGGGCAGGGCCGGCCGCGATAGGTGCGCCCCTCTCCGCAGCTCACGCACCTCTTCGACAACGAGGGCACCGTGGTCTTTGCTATCTTTATGGCTCTGTGGGGTGAGTCGGCGCTTGGGGGGCAGCCTGGGCTCCGGGGCCATCCTGCCCCTTGCGCCCATGACGCCAGCCGCAGGAACACGTGGTGTCACCTCTTGGTCCCGTCTGCAGCCACGGTGTTCCTGGAGATCTGGAAGCGGCAGCGCGCCCGAGTGGTCTTGCACTGGGACCTGTATGGGTGGGACGAGGACCAGGTGAGGCGGCGGGGTGATCCAGGGGCCTGTCTCCCGCGGGGTGCAGGTGTCCCCGCCTCTGAGGTGTGTCCATGCCCTCCGCAGGAGGAAATGGCGCTTGAGTTCATTAACTGCCCTGATTACGAGCTGCGGCCACACCAGCACTCCTACCTGAGAAGCTTGGTCATCCTCGTCCTGTCTCTGTTCATGGTACTCCCCGAGAACCCCGAGTGGGGCTGGAGACCAGGGCCAGGGGACAGCCGTCCTGAGGAACCCTGTCCTGGCTGGCCCTCCACAGATCTGCCTCATGATCGGCATGGCCCACCTCCTGGTGGTCTACCGTGTGCTGGCTGCTGCCCTCTTCAACTCCGCCTTGCTCTTCCAAGAAGAGCAGGTGACCACAGCCGTGGTGGTGACCGGTGCCCTGGTCCATTATGTAGTCATCCTCATCATGACCAAGGTGACTGGGTGGGGATAGAGGGGGTGTGGGGGAGGGCCTCCCCTGAGGCCCAAAGTAAGCCCTCTGTTTTCTGTTTTCTGGTTGTCCTGCAGATCAACAAGTATGTGGCCCTCAAGCTTTGTGACTTTGGTGAGAGGAAGGACCTGGGGGGGTGGGCATAAAGGGACAGGAGGGTTCAGGGCTGGCGTCCTGGATCTCCAGACAGGGGAGGGAGCCCTTCCTGCTGCTCTACTGCCTCTCCCACCCGGCAGACAGGTGAGGGTTGCAGGTGTCCCTGAGTTGTCAGGAGAGGGACAGGTCAGGGATGGGTGAGGGACAGCCCACGTCTCATTCTAGAGCAGCCCAGGACCTTCTCCGAGCGCGAGAGCAAGTTCACAATCAAGTTCTTCACGCTCCAGTTCTTCGCTCACTTCTCGTCCCTCGTCTACGTCGCCTTCATCCTGGGCAGGTGAGGCGGCCTCCCTCCACCTCGCGCGGTCTAGTGCTCCCTTTAACGTGGGGACACCTGCTCGCCTTCATTCTCAAACTCATGCTCGGAGCAAGCAGACACCCAGTATAAACACGTGTGGGGATCCCACAGGACGCCAACTCTCTACTCCCCGTCCCCGGAGGTGACCCCATAACCGCTGTTATGGTCCCATAACAGCTGTGACCCCATATGGTGACCCCATAACCGCTGTCTGGGTCTTCCCAGAATTTTTCACACATCCAAGGACACACACACACCTGTTGACATACAGGGTTTTGTCCTGAACATAATTTTATCCTCTCATGGTGCTGAAACGTACTATGGGCAGGGCCCACATATGCATGGGGGTGAGGCTTCGTTTTCTTTCTTTCTTTCTTTCTTTTTTTTTTTTTTTTGAGATTTTATTTCTTTATTTGACATAGAGAGACACACAGAGAGAGGAAACACAAGCAGGGGGAGCAGGAGAGGGAAGAAGCAGGCTTCCCGCTGAGCAGGGAGCCCAAAGCAGGGCTCAACATGGGGCTCGATCCCAGGATCCTGGGACCATGACCTGAGCCAAAGGCAGACGCTTAGTGACTGAGTCCCCCAGGTGCCCAAGTCCTCATTTTTATTTTTATTTTTATTTTTTTATTTTTTTTTTATTTTTTTTTTTTTAAAGATTTTATTTATTTATTTGACAGAGAGAAATCACAAGTAGATGGAGAGGCAGGCAGGCAGAGAGAGAGAGAGGGAAGCAGGCTTCCTGCTGAGCAGAGAGCCCGATGCGGGACTCGATCCCAGGACCCTGAGATCATGACCTGAGCTGAAGGCAGCGGCTTAACCCACTGAGCCACCCAGGCGCCCTCAAGTCCTCATTTTTAAAAAACCACAGCATGAGCCTTGGTTGCGGGACTCGCTGGGATTTATCCATTCAGTTGATAGACATCTGGCTGATTTCCGACGCTGGGCCTTGTAAAGCTGCTCACAGGGACTTACCCTGCTCTGTCTTAGAAGTGAAAAGAACATTTTTTTGGTTTAACACATTGAATTTGGTTCTGAAGAAAATAATTGCTCCATTTGTTCTTTCTGTGTATTTGCTTAAATTGCAAAAGACATACGCATATTGCCAATGAATTTTAAACTCCAGCGGAACCTTTAAAAAGCCCAAGTTCTCCAAGCATGATCAAAGGCATGAGGCAGTCCCCAGACCCCGGCTGTCCTTGGAGACGCCCTCTAGGTGACCGCCCCTCCCCTTGGGGCTGTGCACACCTGTGCGTCCTGGGAGCCTTTGGCTCTCCACCGTGCAGGAGACCCCCGGTTTTCCAGGCGCTTCCTGAGGAGGGGTACGGAGGGAAGTGGCTGCTCTTACGGAGGGCCTGATGGAGCCCGTGCTGGAGGGAGATGTCTTCCGACTCTAATCTCAGGGAGGCCGTCCTCTGAAGCGCCTCAGCGGGGTGTCTGGGTGGGTCTTTTCCCCTGGGCTTGCTGGAGCAGTTCTCTCCCTCTGCCTCCTCAGCACCTATCTTGGTTCGGGATTCTCTCCACCTCCACACGGGCATCCTGTCCCATTCCTTTCAAGGAATGTTCTCCCCACCACGCCCCACGGCCCGTGCTCCCTGCTCTTCCTTTCCCCCTCCTGGATCCTGCTCAAGCCTCCCCAGACGCCGGCTTCTCTTCTTCTCCCGACCTCTAAATGTCGCAATGCGCTGCTATCTGTTTCCAGGACTGCAGGCGCCGTCTCCAACACCATCTAGACCCACCAGTGAGGCCCGCACCCCTGTCTGCAGACCTCTCCCTGGAGTCCAGACTCCCAGGTCCAGCTGCCTCTCAGCTCCCCTCAGATGCCCTGTGGGCACCCCAACCTTACCGTGCCCACAGGCTTGTCCTCAGTCTCCCTCCTCCACTGGCAGCTCCACCGTCCAGCCCAGAACCCGGGTCCCCCAGGCTCCCCAAGTCCCCTCTGGCCCCATGCGCATGTTTGCTCCCTGTCTCTGCCGCAGAGGGCACAGGGGCTTGATGTCGCTGAGTTAGTGCCTGTGGCGGGCCTGCCGTGTGGACTCAGTATCAGTGACGTGGAAAGAAACTCCCAGCACTTGCTGGGCCTGGAGCCTTGGGTCCCTCAGTTCCGAGCGATTCTCACCCAGCTAGTGTCTTCGGTTTCCTCTGCTCCCCTTTCTAGAATTCTGTTTGCAGACCGGACCTTCTGCATTGACCATCTAGATTTCTTTGCTTTTTTTCCCTCCCATTTTTGTTCCAGATTCTGGGAGTTTTTCTCGACTCTGTTTTCCAGCCCTTTGACTGTCACGCTTCTATGCTTTTCCTTCCAGGGCCACTTGGCATGGTTCCTCCACGGCATCCGCTTCGTGGCACCGGGACGCCACGGCTTGTCTTCTCTGAGGATCTTGCCTCATTTTTAACTTTTATTCTGGTATCACTTCTGTTTCTTCCAAGCTCCTTTTATGCTCTTTTTTTTGGGTGGGGGGTAGAATCATGCACTTTCTTTACTTGGTCTCTGATTTTGGTGTTAAAGACTTTCCCTAGATGTCACTTGTCCGTAATTGAGAAAGGCGTGTGCCAGTGGCTTTGCTTTGGGCCACATCTCTCCAGTGAGGACCTCTTGCTCTGTCAGTCCCTCGACTCTTGCCTGGAGACAGAAGGACACTTGTCACTGTCGGTGGGAGCTCAGCTGGGGAAGGGACAGTGCGGGATCCCGGGGCCCCCTGGCCCAACCCTGCAATCTGACTCTGCAGTGGTCCAAGCCCCTAGAAGTGAGCCTGTCTTCCCGACCATCGACCACAAGCCTGACTTCTGGTTTAATATAGTTTGTATTTTTTATCATGTAATGGAAAGCAGGTGATTTTAAACTAAGTGCATAGTTTCAGTGGGGAGAAACTAAGGCCACTCCCGACAGGCCTTGTCTGGAACCTGTCTGAGCCTGTGGACAGCTGGCTTTCACCTGTGCCCTTGTGTGAGTGCCTGTGCAGGGGCGCGTCTGGGTATGGGCAGAGCTTCCAGGACGCAGCCTCTGTGCCCGCAGTGAGGCACGCTTCCCTTCCCTCCCCTGGTCCCTCTACTGCCCCGCTCCCCTTCTCTTCTGCTCCACTCACCCAGTCTGAAGCCGGTCCCATGCCCCTCCTCCAGCCTAACCATCCTTCCTAGGATCAACGGTCACCCCGGGAAGTCTGTGCGCCTCGCGGGGCTGTGGAAGCTGGAGGAGGTCAGTCTCCCTGGACACCTGGCCGTTTTGCCGCGCTCCTTCCTCCCCACAAGCCACCCTGTCCCGCAGCCCTGCCTCCCGCGCCTGACCGCCAGCCCTGCCCCCACAGTGCCATCTCAGTGGCTGCATGATGGACCTGTTCCTGCAGATGGCCATCATCATGGGCCTGAAGCAGACACTCAGCAACTGTGTGGAGTACCTGAGCCCGTGAGGACCTCCCCAGGGCTGTCCCGGTGCCTCACCCCCGGGAGCCCTCACGCGCGCAGGCCGTCCACCCGCAGCTCCCCGCCCTGTTCCCCACTCTTTCTCATCGCCCCTTAGGTGGCTGGCCCACAAGTGGCGCCTCACGCGGTTCAGGCTGGGCCGTGCGTCCAGGGAGCCCGAGCTCAGGGGCCTGCGGCGCAACTACCTCCTGAACCCAGTTGGCACCTTCAGCCTCTTCGATGAGTTCATGGAGATGAGTACGCAGGGTGGCTGGGGCTCGGGCCCATCAGCAGCCAGTTGCGGGGCAGGTCCTGGGGGCCTGGTGGGCGGGGGCGGGCAGTCGGGTGCGGGGCGTGCCCCGAGAGCACAGTGACCGCCAGCCTCACCCCCCAGTGATCCAGTACGGCTTCACCACCATCTTCGTGGCCGCCTTCCCGCTCGCCCCGCTGCTCGCGCTCTTCAGCAACCTCGTGGAGATCCGCCTGGATGCCATCAAGATGGTCAGGCTGCAGCGGCGCCTGGTGCCCCGCAAGGCCAAAGACATCGGTCAGG
The DNA here is from genome assembly GCF_011764305.1 of Mustela putorius furo. Lineage (NCBI taxonomy): Eukaryota > Metazoa > Chordata > Mammalia > Carnivora > Mustelidae > Mustela > Mustela putorius. The sequence continues at coordinate 16,846,852 of NW_025421288.1, forward strand.
GGCCCGACTGGGTGTCGAGGGGCACAGGCCCTCTGGCTGGGGATGGGGCGGCGAGGGCTGCTGGGACCAGATCATGCTGGTTCCCTTGAAATGATCTCTCCGAGACAAGCCCCCTCACTCCCCAGACAGCCCCCAGCCCTTCTCTAGGCTGGGAGTCGGCCTGAGGGGGCTGTGCTCCAAAGAGGAGCTGGCGTGCACCTTGCGGGAGCCGGCTGAACGAACGGCGGCCCCTTGGGGCCCAGGCAGAAGAGCTGGGCTCTGAGAGCAGGGAGCTGGAGGAGGGAGGGGTCCAGCAGCTGGGGGCAGGGACTGAGAGCAGGACGATGATGTGGCCTCTGTCACCCAGACTGTCCTCTCTTAGATGGCCAGGTGTCAGGGAAGGGCAGAGGGGTGGGGTGCTGGCTATGGGCAGAGGGAGAGATAAGTGGGAGTAGGAGGGAGGCCCCAGTCTTAGTCCCAGGTTAAGGGGTTCTGACCCCGGAGTGGAGCAAGCTTGGGGGCAGCTGAGGGCTTTAGGCAGAAGATGGGGGTCAGGGGAGACCTGAGCCCCTCCTGGTCTGCGTCTGCTTCTGCAGAGGCTGCCGACGGCGGCCATGAGCAATGGCACAGGCAGAGGTGAGCAGGTCCCCCCAAGCACCGAGGCTCCCCCCGAGCAGCCTGGGCAGGGGGCTGGAGGTGAGGCGGCTGGTGCCGGTGGGTCAGGGCTTGACCGGCCAGATGCCTCACCCGGCTCGTGTGGCCCAGGGACCTGGCTGCAGGTGCTGGAGACCATCGGCGTGCTGGCTGTCATCGCCAACGGGATGGTCATCGCCTTCACGTCCGAGTTCATCCCCCGAGTGGTGTACAAGTACCACTACGGCCCGTGCCGAACGGGGGCCCAGCCTGCTGTCGAGTAAGGGGGCTCTGGGGGAGCCTCAGACTGTCTGGAGACCCCTGGGAAAACCCCTGGAAAACTGCAGCTCAGCCCTGGGGGACCCCGGGGGAAGGGCTTGATGCTGCCAGGAGGGTCTGCGGTAGTCACGAGTCGGAGTGTGGGGGTGGCCCTGCCCCCTACACCAGCCTGCAGACCGCTGGGGTGGGGGGACCCCGGTGGCGGGAGGAAGGTCCCAGAACCAGCAGTTTCCTGAGCAGACCCCACCAGAGTGACTCCCTCCCAAAGGCAGACCCTTGGGGCTGCTCCCCAGGAGAGGACGGAAGAGTTTCCTTACCTGGCGCCTCCAGCCCTCCAACGGTCAGCTGTAGCTGCGGACGGGTTTCCAGGCCTCTCCCCTGGACGGCTCCCTGAAACCCCTGTGGGGAAGGCCGGCGCGGGCACCCTGAGCCCCTTCCCTTCCTGGCCTTCTTGCTTCTGTGCTACGCACCACCCTGGGAGCCTGAAGGGGCCACACCGCGGCCCTCACCGGCCCCTGCTCTCCCTTCCCCCAGCTGCCTCACAGGCTACGTCAACCACAGCCTGTCTGTGTTCTACACCAAGGACTTCCAGGACCCCATCCAGACAGAAGGCTCGGAGAATGTGACCCAGTGCAGGTTTGGATCCCCCCTCCACCACGGGCATCCTCAGATCTCCGGGCCCCTGACCTCCGTGACTTCCCCACCCCAGGTACCGGGACTACCGCAATGCTCAGGACTACAGCCTATCGGAGCAGTTCTGGGTCCTCCTGGCCATCCGTCTGGTCTTCCTGATCCTCTTTGAGGTGGGCCAGCCCCAGGGAAGGGGGGCGGGGGGCGGGGCAGCTCTCTCTAGCCACACCCCGAAGCCCCTGCTAGGTGGGTCCTGACCTCTCCAGCCAGCCCTTGTGCCCTGCTCCCCCAGCACGTGGCCTTGTGCATCAAGCTCATTGCGGCCTGGTTCGTGCCTGATGTCCCTCAGTCCGTAAAGAACAAGGTCCTGGAGGAGAAGTACCAGATGCTCCGGGAGAAAATGCGGTGCGGAAGCAGATCCGACGGAGGGAGGCAGGCTGGGGTGCGGGGGAGGGGGGAGCTGGAGGGAGGGCCTTGGCCCCGACCCCCAATATGTCCTTCCTGCCTGCAGCTCCAGCCCCAGGAGCACAGAAGTGTAGGAGAGCCAGAGCCCGTTGGGAGATGCCAGTGCCTCCTGCTGCCGCCCCGCTCCCGCCATATGTCAGGGTCCCGGGAGGCCGGTGTCCACGTGGGCAAGTCTGTGTCTATGTGGGGTCTTGGAGGGCCAGTGTGTGTGTGAGCAGCAGGCTGGATCCGTCTGGTAGGACTTCAGACTTGGGACAGCCCTGTCTTGAGCTCGAACTGACCCCTGCCACCCACAGAACTGGGGTGGGGGTGTGTCTCTCAAAGGCCACAACACAGGGAAACCTGCCCTGTTTTCTGAGCCTCCCTCTGACTTGTGGGACTCAGGTCCTGCCCCACCACCCTCCTGGCCGGCCAGGGGGCCCTGACCCCACCTCTCTGGCTCCCCTCTGTCTACAGAACGTTCTAGAGTAAAATGAACCCTTTTTCTGTTGATTCTGGGCCACTGGTGGATTGTGTCTGTCCTCGGGGCTAGATGGGAAACCAGAGTCCAGATGGGGAAAGGTCTGGAATGTGGTAGTGTCCTGATCCTCTTTTCAACATTCCTTGGGCTCCCAAGTGAGGGGAGCTTTATTGAGGTCCTGCCCTCCCTGCACTTGGGGTTTGGGGCAGGCGTCAAGGCAGGCTTCCTGGAGGAAGAGCTGGGGAGGAGGGGCAGAACCACCAAAGGTGCCCCTGGGGACAGTGGAAACTGTGAGGAGTCCCTAGGGTCCAAGACTCTCGGGCTGGTCGGGCTGGCTGACCCTGTGCCCCCAGGCTGGGTGGTTGCAGCTCCGAGGCTTCCTGGCGCCTGCGAGCAGGACAGTCTTAAGCGCCAGACTTGGGCGCAAAGGGGGACTCTTGGGTCCGCCCTCCGGCCCTGGCTGCTGGGCGGGGCTGCACCTGCCGCCGCCGGGCTCGTCACCGCTGCGCACCTGGCCCAGGTGAGACGGCCCGCCCCCGCGGTCGCGCGAGCCCCAGGTCTTGGCAGCAGGTGAGTGGGTCAGACCCACGGGGCTGAGTGGAGGTCGCTGGCTCCCGGGAGCTGGGACTGGGCTTGGAGCTTGGGAGCCAGGGGGCCCCTTGCCCAGTAGAGCCTCTGGGCCGCCGGCGGGTGCGGTCCCGCAGGAAGTGGCTCGGAGTTCGGCCGGCTGCCCCCGTCGCCCGGAAGCCCGAGTTTGTCCGCGTCCCTTGGGCCTGGCGGCGGGGCGGGGGTGGGGGGGGGGTGGCGGCCAGGGCCAGGTTTTCCCGCTCCGCCCGACGTGGGCAGTGGCTTCCTCTTGACCTTCGCCCAGCGGAGGGAGGAGGAACGCCGAGGCGCGCGGGGACCCTCCCTCTGCCCGGAGCTCGGATCCGGGCCTCCCAGGGCCCCGGGGGTGCACCGTGGACCCGGCTGGGGCCCAGCGCGGCGCTGGTCGCCGGGCGGAGCTACCGTCATGCGCGCGCCCCTGCTCTCCGTGCGCGTTCCCGCCCTCCGTCTGCGTCCCCGACCCGCAGCGCCAGGCCTGCCCACGGGTGCTGCCCCCATGCGCACCCCGACCGGTCATCCACGTCCCCCTTGTGCGCGCCCCAACCCGCCCTCCCCTCTCTGAGCGCCTTGGCCTCGGAGCTCCCTTCTCGCCACCCGAGTCCCCGCCCTCTGCGCCCGCCCCCGACCAGCCTGCTCGCTGCACCTGCTGGGTGGGGGACTAAGTCTGGTCCTCCGCTCCGAAAGGCGGACAGCGGGAGGTGGGGTGTGTCGTGGGGGAGAACAGAGCCCTTGGGGCCCCAGGGGAGCGGGTCGGAGCCCCTCGCCTGCGGGAGGCACGTCGTGGGCGCATCGCGTCCCAGATGAGCAGGAGATGCTAGAGACCACGGGGTGCGAAGCAGCAAAGCAGAAGACGGAGGGGTGGGCAGTGGGGAGATCGCGTCCCGCCGTGTAAGCGGGGGCGGGGGGCACAGCTCAAGCCAGGACGCACTCGGGAGCTGGCGCTTTCCAGGAACCATGGGCTGTGGAGCAGACTGAGGTGTGGGTGGGGGAGGGGGCTTGGATTCCGAAGGGCGGTTCAGGACAGTGCCTAAGGCCACGTGGGCTTCTTGGCGCTGACCTTGGAGGGTGGGCCTGGAGGTGATTAACAGCAGAAGGGAGTCATGGCTGCAAGCTGGTGACACAGGGGACACACAGAGCGGAGGCCGCCTGGCAGGAACTTGAGAGGGGCTCTTTGCTTCCTGCCTGGGAGCTTCCATGCAGGTCCCTGACGGCTGTGGGAGGTCACCTGGGCGTCAGGGTCCCCGGAGCACCTTGGAGGAGAGCTGGTACTGGTGCTAGTGTACACCCAGGAAGCTGAGGCCCCTGGGGCGAGTGTGCAGTCAGGTCTTCCTGCGGCTCTGTGGGGCCCTGAGCCCAAGACGCACCATCATTCAAGGTCTTGAGGGCCACGGGGGGTGGGGGGGTTGCAGAGCACCACCAGGACGGGGTCGGACTGAGGACACAGGAAAGCTGATATTGAAGAGGGCCCACTGCTGGGCCTCTGAGCCTGGGCAGGTGAGAACAGGGCCAGGGCCTGAAGGGGACCCTTGTGCGATCTCTGTGGGTGGTGATACCAGCCCCACTATTGCTGGGCCTTGAGTCCCAAGTCAGTCTGGGCAGGGAAGTCAGTGGTGACAAAGGGAGAGGCTGGCTGTCCTCTGCCCGGGCTCAGAGCCCAGGAGCCTCTGTGGAGGCCTTTCTCCACCTCCTTATCTGGAAAAGGGGGTGTGTGGGGGAGGGGGACTATCCTCTCATCCCAAAACTAAGGTCCATCTGATACCACAGCCCCCTTTTAACTGCTTGCTGTTGGGGACTTTATGGGGGAACTGGATGGGGAGGGGGCCCAAAAGCTCTGCTCAAGGCCCCATTATTGGCAGGAATTTGCGCGGCGCCTCCATAGCCCGGCGGGTCACAGGTCAGACACACTGGCGTGAGGGAGAGTGGCCCACAGGCCCCCACCAGCCCAAGGGGAGCATCGCCAGCCGTGTTCCGGAAGCAGGCCACACTGTCCGCTGGGTCTCCTCATGTGGGCACAACACATCCCCCTGGGCGTCTCCTTGGGAGCACCCCCACCCACATGCCCCTGGGCTCCAGCCCCTCCCAGGCGGGGCCTCGGGAAGTCTGATGCCTGGGTGGGCTGGGGTGGGCCCCAGAGGAAGGAGCCGCTTGACTCAGAGTTACAGGAAGAAGCAAGGCGGGCGGGCGGGCGGGGCGAGAGTCACCAACGGCCTGGGGGGTTGGTGGCTGCCTGGGTGGGGTTTGGGTCTAGGAGAGGATGTGACTGCAAAGCCAGGAAGCTACAGGGAAAGTTCTGATTAACACACACACACACACAAAAGACAGGTCCTCTCTGTGCTCGGTGATGTGTCCTGGTGCTGTGGTGTCGCAGACCGGGCTGGGGAGCAAAGAGTTTGCCCCCAAGCACACGTCAATGACCTCAGTGACCGACATCACCCCCCAGGAGGAGAGACCCGGAACCAGGTGACTTCGCATACTCCCACAGCAGCCCCGCGGCCCGGCGGGAGCCTGGGCACTCATCCTCGGACACCTTTCGAACCCCAGGCCGGTCCTCTGAGGCAGGCCTGGCTGAGGGAGACCCGCAGCGTGTGTGTCCGTCAGAGCAGGGCGGGCATGGTATGTGTGTGTCCGTCAGAGCAGGGGGGCAGGAGGCTGTCCGGAGGCCACGGGCCACGGGCCACCAGCAGCAGGGCCCGGGCTCAGGGACGGTATGTGCTGTGTGGGGTTCGTGCGGATGCTGGTGGCCCCGCACCTGGTGGGAGCTGTTGCCAGGACGTGTGTGTGTGTGTGTGTGTGTGTGGCCGCGGTGCTGGAGGTGGAGGGAGTGTGCATGGAGGCACACACTCCAAGACAGGAGTTTAGCACAATTGTGTGTGGGGAGAGGGTGTGTGTGTGTGGGGTGTGCAAGACAGATGATGTGGGGGCGGGGTGCAGGCGGGGGTCGCCTGTCCCTGGATGTGTCATTGGGCCTTAACTTCCAGGAAGGTTCAAGGTTGCCTTTCCAGGGGTTAGGGCTCTTCTGAGCTTGAAGAGGTGGGAGGGCCGCAGCAGAGGTTTCCCTGGGAGCCGCCCAGCTGAGGGCATGTCCTTCTGGGCGCCCCGGGGTGGGGGATGTGGGCTGCCCAGTGTTCCACAGCCTCCCAGTGGACTGGTTCTCCTGCTTCGAGGACCCTCAAGACTGTGCTGTACCAGGGGGCTTCTGGAAGGAAGCCCCTCACCACTTCCCCAGCTGATGCTCCCCAGTTCCCAAGGAGAGCTCATCCTAGCCAAACCCAGGGCTTCTGGCTGTGGCAAGGCGGGGCCAGGTCGGTGGCCGTGTCAACACGCAGAAGGAATGGCGGGGGGGCTGAGACTGACCCTGCGAAGCCCCGGGGCCTGCAGAGTGGGGAGGACCGCCTGCGGCAGGAGTGGAGTCAGTGCTCCATGAGAACCTGCTGGGACCCTTGGGGGAAACTGGGCACCTGGGAGGGGGTGGCCGCAGGGCTCCGGGGGTCCAGGAGGGAGGCTCTCCGTGAAGGCTCTGACGCCGGGGGGTTTGGGCCCCTCCTTCCAGCCACGATCACTGCAGAGCTCTTCATGTCAGGAGGCATGTGTGGCTGCTGCGCAGCTGGACGGGGGGTGGTCTTAGCCCCCACGCAGGACGGAAGAGTCACCTGTGGGTGGGGTGGGGGCTGGCCTTGGAGAGCCAGGCTATGCGGACAAAAGTCTTTGGTTTTGGAAACGACAAAGTGAGGGGATGCCAGGAGGAGGTGGGACCCAGGCGGCCTGTCGGAGCAGAGTCAGTCCAGCCAGGCCCCTGCTGTCCCCTCCTGTCTCCATGACTGCGGCCTGGCTCGGCCTTGGGGGCTGCTGTGTCCACACAGCCACACACACGGGACACGGCTAGGACAGAACCCTACAGTGAGAGTGTGGCTCATTGTTCAGCAGCTCACACTTACCACGTGGGGACGGGCAAGTTTCACAGGCCCCCAACCCCTGCCACGGCCTGGGTGAGCACGGCCCTCCCCATGTCCCTCCTTGTATGTGGCACCACCATCCCAGGGGCTAGGGCTAACACAGCTACCTCCCACCCTCGTGAGGGCTGCCAGGGTGTGCCTCTGCAGTCCCTCCCTGGGCCGTCATGGTGGCCCTGGGACAGGTGCAGTGCCATCCAAGGGCCCCTCCCTGCTGTGCCCGCTCCAGCCCAGGGCGACGTGTTCCAAGTGATGCTGTCCGTGCGGGCGTCCCTAGCATCGGGAGGCCGCTGGTGCAAAGTTACATGTTAACTCATCCTGTTCTTGTTTAACTTCCTCCTTCGGGATGGCAGCAGCCTCTGACCCGTCCTGGTGCCCTGACTGACCGTCCACAAAGACAGAGAGTGAGTCTCGCCAGGCCCCCGGGGGACTCGTCTGCTCATCCAAGGAGCCCCGTGGAACCCGGGGGTGGCACCTGTGCCCAGGCTGCCTTGAGGAGGCCCCGGCCAGACCATGGCAGGTAGACGGGTCAAAGAGGCACAGGCACGGGCCCCGCTTCCCCCTCCTGTCCCTCAGGCTGGTTCCACGCTGTGACGTTGCTGAGGCCCTTGGCTTGGCCTCCAGCCAGGGGTACAAAGGCTTATGCTTGCCCCTCCTCCACAGCCCGAGGTCCTGACCCCACGGTTAGGACAGGCCCAGAGCTCTCTCTGGCCCAAAGCTTCCACACCACGGTTGTGGGGGTCAGCAGAGCTCAGGGACACTGGGAATGGGAGCTGGTGGTAGGGCCCGGGGGCAGGATGGGTACATGTGGGCTGCCAAGAGACCACCCCATCAAGATGGCGGGGGTCTCCTCTCATGTCCCACTAGGACTCTTCACCCTGATTTGAAAATCAGGTCTCAGGGAGCAGGGCGAGCTTGCCCACGACCAGGAGGAGAGGGTCCTGGAGTCCTGTGCCCCCATTCCGGGTGGAAAGTGCTGGCCTGCTCAGCGTTCACACTTGGGGCAGCTCCCCCAGCAGAAGTGGCGGGGTGAGGGGGGCAGCGCCCAGCTGCTCACCCGGGGTGGGCCTTGCAGTAGTGGGCCACAGGGTCACACAGCACGTGTGGGAGCTGGGCTCCTGTCCTGGCCGGGTGAGCAACAGCCAGGTGGGCCCCCGTGGGGCTGAGGGGGTCAGATCTGCTGTGACTCTGGCCCCCACCTTCCAGCGTCCTCTCTGAGGACAGAGCAGCCACATCGAGAGCAGGCAGAATACCCAAGAGCCAGCTGCTCCCGGGGGAAGACAAGCCCTGTCCCCTGTGGGACCTGTGCACAGACATCTTGTTTTTTTTTCCTGGCCCACAGACCACCTGTGGCTGGGGGGAGCCCAGCATTCCAGGCATGGCTAACATCTGGGTCGTCTCTCTGTAGGCATCTGCGACAGGGCCCCTGAGTTCCTATCCCCAACTGGAAACCAGGCCCTGGAGCCTGCCCTGGGCAGTGTCGTGGCTCTGAACTGCACGGCCTGGGTGGTCTCTGGGCCCCACTGTTCCCCGCCCTCAGTCCAGTGGCTGAAAGACAGGCTGCCGCTGGGCAACGGGAGCCATTATGACCTCCATGAAGACTCCTGGTAAGAGATGAAGTCCACGGACAGGTGACCACCCCGGTCACACCCATTGCCACCCGAGCCCTGGTCCATAACCCCCGGACATGGGCAGAGTGCCACTCTAGACACAGACTAAGGGTTAGTGACAGCAGAGACAGGGGACCCCTGCGGACATGCACCTTGTAGACAGCCCAGGACCATGCGTACCAGCACAATCCTACAGCCTGAATTAGGCATTGACCCCCAAAATCCAGACCCAGGATCTGGGTGGCTATCCTCAGAGCCACACCCCCACCATGTTCTGGCCACTTCTCTTAGCTAGCGGGGCAAGGACTACTGGGGAAGCCCATGTTTGCAGCCTCTGTGGTTAAGTCTGACAGGTGGGGCCCAGGGGCGTCCAGTGATGCCCTCAGGCCCCAGGTGAGAGGGCTGGGTCTGATCTCCCCAGGGTCAAGGACAACTTTTCAGAGGTACTTGTGTCCAGTATTCTGGGGGTCAACCTGACCCGTGCTGAGGACTATGGGGCCTTTACCTGCTCCATCCGCAACGTCAGTTCCTCCCCCTTCACCCTTCGGAGAGCTGGTGAGTGGGGTACACTGGGCAGAAGGTAGAAGGGAAGCCCAGGGGGTCTGGGGAGCCTTGAGGCTGGGAAGACACTGGCTGGGGGTGGCACTCGTTCAGGCTTGTGGCTCTGTCCCCAGGCCCAGCAGGCCACGTGGCCGCGGTGCTGGCCTCACTCCTGGTCCTGCTGGTCTTGCTCCTGGCGGCCCTGCTCTACGTGAAGTGTCGACTCAGTGTGCTGCTCTGGTACCAGGACGCCTACGGGGAGGTGGAGATGAACGGTGCGCGGCCAGACGGGCAAGGAGGGAGCAGGAGCTCAGATCTGGGTGGGCGGGCTGCCCCGGGGCAAGTGAGGGGTGGGTGCGGGTCTGCAGGTCGCAGCGGGGAGGCGGCGGCCCTCCGCAGGCTCTGCGGAGCACACAGCCCAGCACACAGCCGGGGAGAGGGGCGAGGGGAGCAGAAGAGGGCCGGGCGGCCCAAGTCCAGCGCTGGACAGACGGTCTAGGCGCGGCCCGGGGGCGGGTTGCGGGAGCGTGTGCCGGATCTGCGGGGTGCGGCTGCGGCGGGAGGGCCTGGTCCCCGCACGCGCGTGGGGAGAGCTTAGAAGACGCCGGAGGGTGGGGGCGGTGGGCCCGGGCCTCGAAAGCCGAGCACTGACCCGCCGCCGTCCGCAGACGGGAAGCTCTACGACGCCTACGTCTCCTACAGCGACAGCCCCGAGGACCGGAAATTCGTGAACTTCATCCTGAAGCCGCAGCTCGAGCGCCGGCGGGGCTACAAGCTCTTCCTGGACGACCGCGACCTCCTGCCGCGCGCGGGTACCGTGGGCCCCGCCCCGCCCCTTTCTGGGGCCGAGCCCGCCCCCCGCCCAGGCCCCGCCCCGTCTCGAGCCCGGGCCCCACCCTCCTAGGGCCCCGCCACGCCCCTCTCTGGGACCGACCCCGCCCCCCTTAGCAGGCCCCGCCCCGCCTCGAGCCCTGGCCCCTCCCTCCCCATAGCCCCGCCCCCTAACCCCGCCCCGGCCCCGCCGACGCCCGGTTCCCCCCAGAGCCCTCCGCCGACCTCCTGGTGAACCTGAGCCGCTGCCGGCGCCTCATCGTGGTGCTGTCGGACGCCTTCCTCGGCCAGGCCTGGTGCAGCCACAGCTTCCGGTGGGTCCCGCGCCGGGCTGGGTGGGCCCCGGGCCGCGACCCCCCTGACGGCCCCGCCCCCGCAGGGAGGGCCTGTGCCGGCTGCTGGAGCTCACACGCAGACCCATCTTCATCACCTTCGAGGGCCAGAGGCGCGACCCCGCGCACCCCGCGCTCCGCCTGCTGCGCCAGCATCGCCACCTGGTGACCCTGCTGCTCTGGAGGCCCGGCTCCGTGGTGAGGAGAGGGCGCGGGCAGGGGCCCGGCGTAGGGCCGGGCGGTCCCGGGCTCCGGAGGGGGCCCCTCCGCGGGCCGCTGTATGGTCTGGGGGTTTGGGACCGGGACCGTGTGGGGGAGGGCCCTGCGGCCTGCTGCCCAGAAGAGGGGCCTCCTTTGAGACGGGAGCGCTCCTTCCAGGGGTGCTCTCTGGGGTGGCCAGGCTAACGGCCCCGTGCTGGCCCCCAGGCGCCGTCTTCAGACTTCTGGAAAGAGCTGCAGCTGGCGCTGCCGCGGAAGGTGCGGTACAGAGCCGCGGAGGGAGACCCCCAGACACGGCTGCAGGACGACAAAGACCCCATGCTCATCGCACAAGGCCGCGTCCGGGAGCGTGGGACCCTGAGTCTGGAGCAGGACCCCGACCCCGAGGGAGACCTGGGTAGGCTCCCCTGGCTCCACCCCTGAGCCGGAGAAGCTTGGCCTGGGCTGGGGTGGGGGTGGTCCACAGGGCTGAGGAGCCCAGAAAGGGGTCTGGCTGCAGGCCATAGTGGGCTTGAGCCCCCAGCACACTCCCACTGCCTCTTTTCTGGGGGCACTTGGGCCTGGGGCCTGCCTGGGAACCTCCAGGACCTCAAATGCCACCGTGGCAGGAGGGTGAGCAGGGAGGGACCCCCATGCATGGGCCAGGCTGTGGGCAGCCCAGGGGGAGGCCTGATGGTACCCTCTCCCAGGTGTCCGGGGGCCCGTCTTTGGGGAGCCGTTAGCTCCACCACATGCCAGTGGGGTCTCGCTGGGAGAGGGCCGGGCGAGTGAAGTGGATGTCTCAGACCTCGGCTCCCGCAACTACAGCGCCCGCACGGACTTCTACTGCCTGGTGTCCGAGGATGACGTGTAGCCCCCGCCTGCCCAAACAGCAAGTGCTCCGAGGACCGCTGGGTGCGGGGTGGTCTGGGATCTTTCACCTCTTAGCAGGACGACCAGTCCCCAGACCCTCAGGCAAGGGAGCTGCCCCAGTGTGCCTCCTTGTGCCAGAAAATAAAGTCCTTTTAGATCCAGCCTGGGCCTCAGCCTCTCCTCTCCTCTCCTGGGGCCGGAAGGGGGTCTGCAGCCCCTGGGCGGGGCTCCCTCACTTCCGTCTTGCCTGTCAGTGGCCCTCGGCTCCTCAACTCTGTCACAGATCCGGCTGTCCCGCCGTCAGCCTCCCTCCTGAGCCAGCTCAGAGACGTCTCCTGTAGTACCCTCTTTGGTCTGTCTGCTTGGGGGCACGACTGTCCACTACCCTATTCTGATCCAGTCAGGTTCTGGGGGAGGGGGCAGGCCCTCAGGTTCTGAGCTTTCTTTTTTCTTTTAAGATTTTAAAATTTATTTCACACAGAGAGAGATCACAAGTAGGCAGAGAGTCAGGCAGAGAGAGGAGGAAGCAAGCTCCCCGCTGAGCAGAGAGCCCGATGCGGGGGCTCGATCCCAGGACCCTGAGATCATGACCTGAGCCGAAGGCAGAGGCTTTAACCCACTGAGCCACCCAGGCGCCCCCAGGTTCTGAGCTTTAAGGAAGAAGTCTTTTGTTATAAAAATAGAGTGGGCCTGGTTTGGTGATGTGGGAATCCCAGGACTCCGTTGGACAGGCCAGTCCCCGGCCAGGAGCCCCCAGGCCGAGCGAGGCAGGGTGTTGGGTGCGTGTGCCACAAGAGGACAGCCCAGCAGGTGGCACCGGAGCCAGGAAAGCTCGCAGCTCTCCCAGTAGTGCTCACTCCTCCGCACAAGGTCCCCAGCTCTGCTGTGTCTGGGCCTCAGCCGGCATCAGAGCTGACTCTGCCGTCTGTCCTGTTCCCTCCACTCTCGCCAGCTCTCCCCAAGGGTCACTCTCTCTTCCTCGTCCTGGGCCTCCTGACCTGGAGAAGCCTCTGGGTGTGCTCAGGGCGGGAGCTCCCTCAAGGCCAGGCATGGGGCCAGGCATGGTCGTGCTCGGGGACACTGGGTTGTATCACTGGGTCGGGCCCCCAGGTTGGGCTGAAGAAAATCGCAGGGCTGTGTTCATGACCACGTTTATTCCCAGCACTGGCCGTTCCCACCTTTGCCCATGTGACCTGGTCACCACCCCCACCCCACGCACCAGAGCAACCTCAAGCCCTGTCCTCCCCCCTGCCCTGTAGAAGCCAAGTCCCTGCCACCAGCACCCGTCCCCTCCCTGGTGCCCCAGGTCCTTTAAGGGCTCACACAGAGCTCCAGCGAGAGGCCCCAGGCCATCAGCAGAGCCTGTCCCTTGGAGGCTGGGCCACGTCGCATCTTCCTCCTCCAGGAAGGCCTCACCTATGGGCCCAGGAAGTCCTCCTTTCGATAACCCTTCTGCAGTGGAGAGGGGGCCCAGAGTTAGGGTGCCTGCCTTCTGAGCCCTGCTCTCCCTAGGCCCCCACCCTTCCTGGTCTGGGCCTGGACCCCCTCTGGGTCTCTGGTCTCCGATCTCGGGTTTCCCTCTTCCTGAGTCTCCTGCCCCGCGGGAGTTCCCGGGTCTGCCTCGCTCCCACTGTCCCCACACTCTCCGCCCACCCTGCCGCCTCCACGTCCTACACCCAGGTCAAAGCCGGTAGCCCTGCCTGCCCCAGGTCGCCAGAACATACCGCCCGGAAGTCTCGGTGGAGCTTGTGGTGCTGCCAGAGGTTGGCCAAGAGACTGGAGGCTGCCCGAGAGGACTTCTCACTGTCCGGGCTGGGAGGGCAGCAGGAGTCAGCAGGGAGACTCGTGGGGCCATGGGGAGGGGTGCGGGGCTGGGGAGGGGCTCACCCGTCCCGCTTCTTCTTGATGAAGACCAGCTTTCGGAGCCCGTCAAAGTAGAGCAAGTCTCGGGCGGCGATGGGACTGGCCACCACCAGGTTGTTGAGCACAGCGATGATGTTGACCAGCACGTCGGCTGGGGGACACTTCTCACCCACGCTGCCAGGAAGCTTCTCAATCAGGTGACTCACCACCTTGGTGGCTGCCGGGAGGCCAGGAGGTCAGGGGGAGATGGGAAGCCAGCCTCCACCTCCACTCCCAGCAACCTGCGCACCTCCGGTCCCCCCAGCCCTGTCCATGCCCCCAGCTCCAGCTGCCAGAGGCCAGCCCAAATGGAGAGCAGAAGAGAAAATCCGGGTGTGAGCCCAGCGAGGCAGGGTGAGGACGGAACCCAGGCTTTGGGATGGCCCAACTCACACATCTCATCCTTGTTTCTGGCGTTCCGAGACAGGTTTCGAGTGAGGCCGGTCAGCGGGCGCAGCTGGTGGTGGTCAGCGGTCCGAACCCGGTCCAGCAGCGGGTTCAGGATACGCTCCTGCTCCAGGGCCAGGCGGCTCAGCACGCCCGCCCACTGCGGGGTGGGGGGTGTGGGGGGCGGGAGGAGCTGGTGAGAGCGGGCGGAGCCCCAGCCCCGAGGCCTGAACTCCCAGTTGGTTCTTCTCTGTGTCCCTCTCTGTCCCCAGCCGACCTGGGAGACTCTGAGGTGGGACCGGCCCCACACTGTGTCTCTCCTGAGAGGTCTTCCTGTTTCTGCTTTCAACCCCAGCCAGGAGCCTCACCAGCTATGCCTTGGGTCAGCCCCTCCTAGGCTCAAACCTCTCCTTAAATCCTCAGGGACCTCCGGAGCCTGCCGGGCCGGGGATGCTGGCCTCACACCCCTTGCTACCCCTCAGGGGTCCCTCTGCAGCATGTCCGGCCGGTCCCTCCGATGTCGACTCCTCCGCAGGTTTGGGTTCCTCTGCCGTCCCGCCCCAACAGAATCCACGCCAGCCCTCCCCTGTGTGCCCCTGTTCTCCCCACGCGTCCCTTGTGAGAGGCTGGGCCCGGAGCCTCACCCTGCGGTCGCCCGCCGTGATGTTCTGCAAGGCCCCGGCGGCCGCCTCGGTTGTGTGTGGGTTGAGCTCACAGCGCTGCAGCAGCCGATTGTACAGCCCCACGATCTGGGGGCTCCACAGCCACTCAAGACCCTTGGGGTCCTTGGACACCTCGGCGAAGGTGAGCGCGTCGGCCGTGAGGGGCAGCTGGAGAGAGGCGGGGAGGGTCAGCCGGGCTCAGGCCAGGGCCCTCCACCCCGGCTGCCCAGGCCTGCGCCCACCTCTCGGAGCCGCCGGCTCTGGGGTGTGAAGCAGCCCACGACCTCGCCGGGTGGTGCCCCAGCCGTGTCCCTACGGCCCCGGCCCTCGAGCCGCTGCAGGGCGGATGGCGGCATCTCGTCATACAGGCGGTAGGACAGGTTCCTCAGCACGCACACGGCGTTCTCCACGCTCTGCAGATGGCAGGCCGTGGTCAGAATGGGCTAGAAACCCCCAGGCCCCGAGGTGATGGCCGCCTCTCACCTTGTCCTCGCACTTGCCCACGTCCAGGGCGTGGTTGGTGTAGGTGACCAGGGCGTCCACCAGCCCGTGGCATTCACGCATCTTCTGGCGAGTGGCCTGGGACGCTGAGCTGAGGTTCCTGTGGGCGGAGGCAGATCCGAGATCCCCAGTGGGAACCAAACCCCAGGGGGGAGCCCCTGAGCCCCAGCCCGCCTCCTTCCCCCGAGCTGGGCCCCGCTGCTTAGCATCTGTTCGGCCCTCCAAGCATCCAGATGGGGGTTATGAGTGTCTGATGAAGTCCCCGATTTGATGAAATCTGAGCCTGCCCCCCCCCCCCAGGGCCTGGGACATTGGACATCTCGGCCATACCCAGGTTCTGGTCTCGCTTCTGCATGGGCGGCAGTGCCTCGCCCGCCAGCCCTCCTCACATCTGCCTTGCCACTGGCCCTCAGGGTCAAAGGCCCCTTCCCCAGGCCTCCCCTGCCCCCTTACAGGCACTCAGCTCTCTCCCCATGCCCACCCTCTTGGCCTCTCCCAGCTGACTGCCCCCTTCCCGCACACCTGAGGAACCCTGTGGCGTTATAGAAGATTTCAGCCTCAGAGGCGTTCTGTTGGATGAGGGGTGGTCCCCCGGCCCCTGATAGGGGGCTCAGCACCAGGTCCGTGAGCTGCTCCAGTGTGTCTCGGGCCAGCCGGTCCTTCAGATGGTCACTGGAGGACAGGTTCCACAGGATCCCTGGGGCAGGTGGGGCCGTCGCTGTGGTCAGCGACAGCCTGCGGGTTCCCTCCTGCCCGCCAGGGAGGCATCTGGGGCCTCACCCAAGAGCTGCGCTAGAGGGCCTGCGTGTGAGCTGCAGGTCTCAGGGCAGGACACAGAGGACAGGACAAGGCTCAGGGACCAGGGGTTTGGAGGCTAACCGCAGAGGTGTGCACCAGGACAGACATGGGGCGGGGGGGGAGTGGAGGGGACAGGCAGAGGGACAGCAGGCGGGGGAGGTGGCGCGGGGACACCTGTGACGTTCTTGCGCAGCTCGTCGTCTTGCTCCCGCAGCGTGCGCAGCAGCTCGAAGATGCCATTCTCCTCCACCAGCGCCAGCTTGTTGTCGGCGTTGTCGTAGATGAGGTTGCGCATGGCGCCGGTGGCGTGGCGCTGCACCTCCTGGTTGGCGTGGTTGAACAGCTTCACCAGCCTGGGCACCGCCTGAAGGCTGCGGGCCTGCGCACGGGCAGGCGGGTGTCAGCACACGAGTGCGCGTGGCTCAGTGCGCGTGCACGCGTGCGGCTGTGCGGGTGGCGCGCGGGTGCGCACAGATGCGCGTGCACAGCCACGCAGGGCCGGGCGGAGGTGTGTGGATCGCCGGCACCTCCCCCTTCGCTGCGGGGGCGGCTCTGCGGGGCCGGGGTCGCCCGTGGGCCGGCCCGCGGGCGCGGAGGCAGCGGGAAGGGGCACCGGCGGGGGCGCTCGCGGACCACGGCCGCTCACCTGCTTCTTGGCCGCCGCGTCGCTGTAGCACTTGTGCTGGATGTAGGCGGCTCCCAGCACCTGCAGGTTGGGGTCTGAGGCCATGAGGTACTTGACGGCGGAGGGCAGGTCGATGTCGTCAAAGCTGCAAGGACAGGGGTCGGGGTCAGCGTGACCCCGGGGACGGGCCAGGGGCGCCGCAGGAGCACCCTCCCCCGGACAGACGCCGCCCCCGTCCCCCGCTCACCCGCTGCTGAGCCTCTGCAGCGTGCGGCGGCCGCCGAAGCCATCCAGCCCGCGCACGTCCGGCAAGTGGCTGGCGTCGGCCAGGCTCAGGCTGAGGCTGCGCACAGACGGGGCTCGGGCCATGGGCTCCAGGCCACCCCCCGGTGCCGGCCCCGCCCCGAGGCGGCCGCGGTGGCTGCTCTGGAATCGCTGCAGGGTCCGCATGGCCGGAGCTCGAATGGTCCGGCTGGGCGGCCCCTCGGAGGCCTCTGGCCAGTCCAGGCCTCCCACCTGGCCAGAGCTGGCCTGGCGCTCGTAGGCGAAGGCCCTGTAGGCGGAGGCCGCTGGGGGCTCCAGCTGCTCCGACACGACGCTGTAGCGGTCATCCAGGCCCGCAGCCCCTAGCCTCAGCGAGCGCAGGGACAAGGTGTCGTAGTCCACACGCCCCCCCACCCCAGCCCGCTCGTGGAAGGACAGGGGCCGGGCAGGCACCGGTGCAGCGGGCTGGGCTCCCCCGTACCCTGCAAGCCCGAAGGTGCTGCCCCCATTGTGGGCAGAGCTCAGCCTCCGACTAGAGCTCAGGTCCACGGCTGAGCGAGAAGACCAGGAGGCAGGGCTGTAGGAGGGCCTGGCAATGGGCCGGAAGGTCTGCAGGGCAGGGAGGAGAGCAGTGAGGGGGTGTCGGGGGCTCCCGGGCCCCTCTCCCTAACCCTGGGGCTTCCAGCTTCCCCCCAGCCTTCCCCACGAGCCTCTCCAGGGGATGAAGAGAGTGTCACTCACAGAGGTGCTGTCTCCACTGAGGCCCTGGGAGCGGGAACTGAAGCCGGCCTGCAGGGCGTGGTAGTGACCGCGCGGGGTGCCTGGGGACAGGGACAGTGGTCGCCTGGCTGGGTCAGATGGCTCATGGGTCTCCGGTTGGACCTCTCCCACAGCCTCCTGCCCCTCTAGCTATGCTGCGGACAGGCACACTCACCCCCCTGACCTCCTGGTCACCTGGGAAGTATGCCAGGGACTCCATCAGTTTACAGTCCCTGCTGGGGCACACGCCCGGCCCCCTCCTCCAGGAAGCAACACTGACCTCCTGGGAGCCTGTCCTGTGCTGTGGTCACACAGGAGTGCTGCTTGCTTGCCAAGGACACAGTCCCCTGGCCCACCTGGAAGAGCCACACCTGCCCCGTCCAGCCACACAGAAAAGGGAGGGTGCTGACGCCGGCCTGACTCGGTGGTGAGTGGACAGACAGGTGGGTGGGTGGAGAGAAGGGGGGGAGGAGGGCGGTGGCAGGACAGATGGACAGCTGCTTGGACGGACAACAGTTGGGGGGAAGTCAGAGGGAGACAAAGCAGGGGAATGGACAGGTAGGTGGGCTCCACGTTCTCTGCGTGGGGATCAGCCTCTGCTAAGGTCCCTGCTGGGGTCACGGCTTGGGGGAGAAGAGTCATATGTCCCCAGAGGGCCTGGGCAGGTGACCGGCTGAAAGGACTCATCGTGTGGAGAAGGGAGGAGGCCTGCTTTCCCCCAGGCTCTGCGACCTGGACAGTCTGGGGGCCCCCCTCCCAGCACACTCCCCAGACCCACCCTGGTTAATGAGGCTTCTGGGCAGGGGCTATTAACCCTTTGACGCTAGTGAGGCCCAGCCTGGGGGACACACCTCCAGCCTGGGGACCTTATTCCCACCCCCAAATTATACTCCTTCCCCTAATAGGCAGGGTAGCCAGGGTGGTAATTAACCCCTCCCCGCTCCCTCCTCCACCCTGTGACCCCCGGACACCCAACTACTCAGCCACCAGCAAGGCTGAGGCCCAGGCAGGGGAGGACTCAGGAACCCAGGCTGCTCTGGCTGACCCTTTCCGCACCCCCCGACCCCCGCCCCACCGCAGTGGCCAGCATCCCAAGACCCGTCCTGGAAAGGGTCCTCTAAAGGTCGAGTGAGCCCTGTGGGGACTGGCGTGTCCTGACATCCTGGGACATTCCTCTTACTCCCTGACCCTGATCCCGATGCTGCAGTCTGGCAAGGGAGAAGATGGTGTTCCTGGAACAAGTGCCCTGACTCACCGGGTGAGAGACCCTTTAACGCACACGCACGCACAGACACACGCGCGTCCACGCGTGCACACACAGGCGCACGCACACCCACACCCGCGTGCAAGCACGGGCACACACACCCACGCGTGCACACACACGTCCACACCCGCGTGCACGCACAAGCACACACACGTCCACACCCGCGTGCACACACAGGCACACGCACACCCACACCCACGTGCACGCACACGCTGGGGTCTGCCCAGCACCGAGGGCGGGCTACCCCGCTCGTTCTTCTCAGGAAGTGTAAGTGGGTCAGGCCCCCGGGGCTGTCCCCTACAATTCCGCGGGGAGACCCTGGTCCAGACAGGCGGCTGGCTCTGGTCCAGGTTTCCCAGACCCGCCCCCTCACGTTTCTGTCTGCTCGTTCCCTTGGGGCCCTGCAGGGGGGTGGGGGTGGGGTGTGGAGGGACGCTGGAGCCTGGATGTCTGTCTGTGTCTCAGTGTGTGTCTCAGTGTGTTTGTGTCCCTGTGGGGCTGACGCCTGTGTCTGTGCATCTGAGACTGGGTGGGAGCCTGTGTTACGTGGGACCGGCGGCGGGCGTGTTCCGGGTGTGCTGACGGAGATCGGCCCGGCCCAGCCCGCCATGTGCCCATCCCGCCATGTGCCCATGGCGCTCCGGGCCGCGGGGGCAGGTGCGGTCGAGCCCAAGCCAGTCTTGGCCCAGAGGACCCCAGGGTCCCCACTGGGTGGTGGGAGGCCACACCCATGGCTTCTCCCACACCTGGTGGGGCAGGGCGAGTGACTCAGTGCGAGGCCTCGGTGAGTCAGGGCGCTGAACCTCAGCGCCAGCCCTACCACGGCCTCTGGCCCTCGAACCACCACACCCACCGAGGCCACCTCTATCCACAGCCGCCCTTCCCACCGCCCGGCGCCCACCCCGCAGGCGTCCGCTTACCTCGGGCTGCCTCTGTGGCCCCCTCGGGCTCAGCTGCCCCGTTGTGCCGAGCCTGCTGGCCTAGCTGCAGGAGGCGGGCGCGGACCTGCTCCTGGACGCGGGCCACCCGCAGCCGCTCCGCATCTGGCCCCTCTGCGCCCCGGCGGTCCAGCTGCAGGTCAGAGGGCAGTGCCAGGGAGCACACGCCGGCCTCAGGCTGCAGGGCCGACAGCAGGAAGTTACCGTCCTGCATGGCGGCAGATGCCCTGGCTGGGTCTGTGCCTGGCCTGGGCCGCTGGGGCCTCTCTGGCCTGAACTGTCTTCACCGTCCTGTTCCTGAAGTCCCCTCCCCACTGGCCTCGCCCAGAGCCGGCCTGGAGACAGACGCTGGCCCTGCCCTGAGCTCGGCTGGGGGCGGGGACATCTGGGCCAGGTAAGAGGGAGGGGCCACCACCTGCTTAAGGTGGAATTTGGGCGGAAGAACAGGCCTGCCTGGCCTGTTTATTCCTTCCCCACACCCCAGGACAGAGCAGCAGGGATCTGGGCCCCTCTTAATTCCCAGCTTTGGTTCCCAAGTGTCAGTGGGCCCTCCTGTCCTGAGTGTTGTCTGGGAGGGGCCAGGGTAGCCCGCTGGGGAGCCTGTGGCCGGCCACCTCCAGGGGTCTGCAGGGGAGGGGTTTCCTCTCCCTGGGTGACTTGGGGCTCCAGGTAGCCCCTCGACCCAGGCAGCCAACCCTGAACTAGGCAGGGGTCAGCGCAAGAGTGAGGGTTGCGGACAAAGGGCTTGGTGGAGTTTTAGGGTAGAAGAGGGCCTTATGGGCCTTGATCGTTGGTGCCCAAGAGACTGCAGAAGCAAATGGATAGACTGGCCTACCCCCTAAGCCCATGACTCTACTGATCTCCTTCCTATAGACCCCAGAAGTTGCCCCATCCCCACTACTTCTGCAGAGGCCTCCAAAGGGCTGGGCCTCTCTGGCCACCCCAGCCCATGGGGTAGAAGGCTGTGCCCTCCACGTGAGTCAGAACTCAGCTCAGCAGAGCTCTGACAAGGCCGAGTAGGCAGGATTGCTTCAGGGCACTGAGTCAGGGGCCCTCCTGCCCAGGCTGGGGTGTAGGAGCTGGGTGTGTGTCAGGAGAGCAAGAACCCAGGAGTCTGACAGAACAGCGATGAGGAGGGGTCGGCAGGAGGGGTGGGGAGTGGGGCCCAGGCTCATCAGGGCTCTCCCCCAGAAGGGTTCCCCGGGGTGCTCCCATCCAGTGGGACCAGCATGCTGCAAGGCCTCCTGAGTGGGCCTGGAGCGAATCCAGGAGAGGCCCTTGGTGGACGGAGCAGGGCTGGATGGTTGGGGGCTGAGGGGCCTCAGGTACGTACTGGGTGCCCGCCTGAGAAGCCCACTGCGGGGTCCACCCGAGCAGCCTCCTCTCTCCCAGCGGAGGCCCTTACCCGTCCCCTGAAGACGTTTGCCTTAATCGGTGACCAGTCATTTCAGGGGATGTGGCCCCAGGTGGGGATGGTGGGGGCGGTGAGGAGGGGGTTCTGGGTCAGGAGGCAGGTCTGGGAGGGAGGTCAGTGCTGAAGAAGAAGGGATGGGGTAGGGGCAGTTTCAAGGGGGAGGCGAGCGTCGACCTGAAAAGGTCGAGGTGAAGCCCGGGCCAGGGTGGGTGCTCAGGGCGGAGACCTACCGTGCTGGTGGTCTGGGTGCGGCCAGCCCCGGGGCTCATCCCAGAGGCCAGTGCCGCAGGCCGAGGGGTCCGGGGCTCCATCCCAGGCCCCGCGTGTCCGTCCGGGGTGGCCTCTCGCGGCAGTGCGGCGTCCTGGGGGCGCGGGAGGGCGGGGTGGCAACGCCCGCACGTAGCTCATCAGACCGGCTGCTTCCCTGGCAGGCGCGTTTTGTGTGGAAAAACCCTGGGAGACAAGTCTGTGCGGTGCTGAGGGCACCTGGAGGCACACGCCTGGCACGGGCCTCGGGCCCGCCCTCCACCTGGGGTCTGCCTGGGCCCACCTGGGGCCCTGCGGAGCCCCGGCCTGGCAGCCCGCCTGGGGCAGCCAGACTCCAGGCTGCAGGTGGGGGTTCAGAGGGTTTGTGGGGAGGCTCCAAGGGGTCAGGCCGGAGCTGCCAAGGGATGGAGGGGTTTTGGTTGGTGGCATGGCCAGGAGAACTGCCCATGCCCAGTGCCCAGAGCTGCGCTGAGCCCCCCTGAGGACATGGGGACCCCTCCCCCACCATGTTCCTGGAAAGCCTGGGATCTTGGGTGCACTTTTTCTAACCACTGCAGAGCTGGGGGACTGGTCATGGCCCAGGCCTGTTACCACCACCCTCAACCCCGGGCTAGGAGCCACGTCTGACCCCTGTGGCCACTCTTCTCTTTTGTCCTCCCCAGAGTTCCCTTTTCCCTGTAGCCAGTGCCTGGGGAGGAGGCACAAGAAGATGCAGACTTAGACTTGCATGGTGGGCTTCCTGGAGAAAGCGAATGGAAGATACACGCAGGGAACGGAGAAGGGCCACCTGCGTGGCAGGGCTTGGGAGCCTGTGTAGCGCTCCCCCGGGGGTGTTGGTGCTGCATCAGGTTTGAGATCTTGGGACTTGGGGACTCCAAGGGTGAGTAAGTGAGGCTCTTTCTCAGGAGGTGGGCAGCTCCTGGGGGAGCCTGGACTCTGCGCTGGGGCGTCTGAAGTGAAGGCTGTGACAGCTTGAGGGGGGTGGTAACCATTTATACTCCCTCATCTGACCGGGCACACAGGATGGGCTGAGCGGGCAGCTGGAGGTGGGGACGGCCTGGGCACTGTTAGAAAAGTCTGTGGAGGAGGAGCCGGAGACAAAGACCAGGGGATGGGGGGTGGGGGGTGGGGAGGCCTCCAGGGCCAAGGGACAGAGCTGGTGGGGAGGTGTGGAAGGAAGACTACCTAGTGCTGGCTTCAGTGACCCGGAGCCGGGGGAGGGACAGAGAGGGGTGTGGGGTGGGGGGGGGTGGGGGGGTTAAGGAGCAGAAGATGGGGGAAAGCTTGAAAACATTACAGCAAAATAATATTGAAAACAAAATTTGGGAACACGCGCTGGCACAGAGAAGTTAAGCAGTTGGCCTGGGGCCACACAGCCTGCACAGCCCTCCGCGAGGTGACGGACCAGATGTGAGCACAGCTCGCTGGCTGGAGGCCCGGGGAGCCAGTCTCAGTCCCTCTTAGCTGAGCCCCACACGCGTTGTGTCCCCGGGGCTTCCTGTCCACGAGCCTGCGCACACTCCCTCAAACCTTCCAGCCTCCCGTGGGAGTCCCCAGAGGCGCGTCCCCGAGGCACGTCCCCCACGGAGCCTACCTGGATTAGCACGGTGGGCACCTCCCTTGTTAGGCGGCTCCCCACCCCGGCTCTGGGGTAGCCTGGGCCCCCACACCTAATTCCCGAGGATCCTGGGTGGGACACTTGGGACCTGGCATTCCCTGTGCCCCCGACTCTTGCCTTGTGCCTTTGGTGTGGGATTCGGGGCCCTGGCAGCCCAGGGAGCGGACGGCACTTCCCGTCCACTCGGCCCCCCTACCTGTCCCCTGCCACCTGCCCCCCCCAGCCCTCAGTCCGTCCCTCGGCCCTCGTCCTCCTCGCTTTGGTCAGGCGTGTCCCGAACTCTTCTGCGCACGAAGTGCTCTTCTGGGGACTCGGGTGTGGCCCAGACCCGCTCAGCGCTTCCCAGGCGCTGTCCGGAGCGCGGACGGACCCTGAGCGGCGGGATCGCTGGTAACTGGTAACTGGTAACTCCAGTGCCTGCTGCTGCCAGGTTGGGGGTCTTAGCCTCCAGCGCCCACGGACTTGTGTGCGCCTGCGGTGGCTAGGTTTCTGGCGTCAGCGCGTCAGGCGTCAGATTCTGGCCCGTATTTTTTTCTCCTGCTCTGTCACATAGGTCTTTTTCTTCTAGGGTCCTGGGGCTTGCCTGAGTGCCCTTATGGCTTGTCTTCTCAGTAATCAACTTTAGCTCAACTCTTTTCCATCTTGTTTTGCACTTTTCCCAAATTTCTATTCTGTGTTCCTGTCTGGGTTTCCAATGACGGCTATTGCGAGGTTTTGAGATTCCTAAGGGAGCTTTTACTTCTGTTCACGTTTTCTTTCTCTCTTCCACCCCCTGCGTCCCAAGTGTTGGTGTATTTTAATTTTCTTTGTTTTTATCACTGATTTTTAAAGAAGACTTAATTTTTATTATTTTTTAGAAAGATTTTTATTTATTTATTTCACAGAGAAAGACAGCAAGAGAGGGAACACAGCAGGGCAGTGGGAGAGGAAGAAGCAGGCTTCCCGCTGAGCAGGAAGCCCGATGTGGGGCTCCATCCCCGAGATCATGACCTGAGCTGAAAGCAGATGCTGAATGACTGAGCCCCCCAGGCGCCCCTCAAGAAGATCTAATTTTTAGAGCAGTTTGAGTTTCACAGCAAAATTAAGAGGAAGGTACAGAGATTTCCCTGCCCCCGCACCCCCGCGGGCGTAGACTTCCTGCTTACCAAGATCTGCCAGCAGGACACTGGTTTTGGTGGATGAAGCCCCACGGCCACGGACACACCTGTATCACCGCAAGTCCACAGTCGGCATCAGGGCTCTGGCGTGGTCGTGCACTCCGGGGGCTTCAGCAGCTGCGCGCCCAGTGCCGTATCACACAGAGCAGCTTCATTGCCCTAAAACCCTCTGCCTGGGGGCGCCTGGGTGGCTTAGTGGGTTAAGCCTTTGCCTTCGGCTCAGGTCATGATCTCAATCTCGGGGTCCTGGGGTGGAGCCCAACATCGGGCTCTCTGCTCAGCGGGAAGCCTGCTTCCCCCCTCTCTCTGCCTGCCTCTCTGCCTACCTGTGATCTCTTTCTGTGTTAAATAAGTAGATAAAATCTTAAAACAAAACAAAACAAAACAAAAAAAACTCTGCTTAGTCCTCCCTCCCCTGACCCGCAAGCCCTGGTAACCACGGGTCTTTTTCCTGGGCTTGTCCTTTTGCCTTTTCAAGAACGTCATGAAACCGGAACCGTTACAGCACGCAACCTTTCCAGACCGGCTTCTTTCCCTCGGAAATAAGATTTAAGTTTCCTCTACGTCTTTTCATGGCTTGATAGTTTTTGTGTTTTGGGGTATGCGTGCACACACGGGTGTCGAGTGCTGGATGATATATGTGGTCTGGGCATAACCGCAGCTCACCCGTTCACCTTCTGCGAGTTTGCCGTTTGTTCCAGTTTTGGGCAATTGTGAGTAAAGCTGCTCCAAGCACCCGGATGCAGGTTGTGTGTGAACAAGAAGTTTTCAGCTCATTTGGGTAAACCTATAGTAGGAGTGTGATTGCTAGATCGTATAGTAAGAAGTTTCATTTAATAAGAAACTGGCAAATGTCTCCCAAGTGGCTGCGCCACTCCGCGTGCCCACCAGCACCGAGCGCCTGTACCCGTGGCTCATCCTCACCGGCGCTGGATGTCACGGTCCCAGATTTCAGCTCTTCTGGTGGGTGTGTAGCGGGATGTCCTTGTGGTAACTGGTATTTCCCTGGCAACATCGAATGTGGAACATCCTCTCATGTGCTTGTGTGTCATTGGGGTATCTTCTCCAGTGAGGTGCCTCTTGACAGCTTTGGGCCATTTTTTATTGTTTGTTTAAAATTGTTTTGTTCTGGGGCGCCTGGGTGGCTCAGTCGGATAAGCGTCTACCTTCAGCTCAGGTCATGATTCCAGGGACCTGGGATCGAATCCTGCATCTGGCTCCATGCTCAGCGGGGAGTCTGCTTCTCCATCTGCCCCTCACCCAACTTGTGCACTCTCTATCTCAGAAAAATACGTAAACAATATATATATCTTTTTTATCAGCGAGAGAGCATAAGCAAGGGGAGCAGCAGAGGGAGAAGACTCCCTGCTGAGCAGGGAGCCCGATGCGGGACTCGATCCCAGGACCCCGGGATCATGACCCGAGCCAAAGGCAGCCACTTAACCAACTGAACCACACAGGTGTCCCATAAATGAAATCTTTTTTTTTTAAAAAGTTGTGTTCTGTTGTTTATGATTATTGAGTCTTAAGAGTTCTTTCTGTATTTTGGGTTGAACACTCCTTTAGTAGATAAGTCTTTGGAAAGGGTTTTCTCCCTGCCTGTGTCTTGCCTTCTTATTCTTTTTTTTTTCTTATTCTTTTGATACGGTCTTTCACAGAAGTTTTAATATGAACTCCTTACCAATTATTGCTTCCATGGATTGTGCCTTTGGTGTTGTGTTTAAAAGGTCACCGTCATACCCAAGGTCATCGTCATAGCCAAGGTCATCCTTTTTTATGTTGTCTTCTAAGGGTCTGGTAGTTCGTGTTTTACATTTAGGTCTGGGGTCCATTTTGAGTCAACCTTCATGAAGGGTTAGGGTCTGTGTGTGGATCCGCTGTCCGGCGCTTGGACATCTCGACGTTCCAGCGGTCTGTCGATGACGCGACGTCTGCTGTCATTGTGCCTTCGCTCCTTCGTCAGAGATCAGCCGACTGTACTTATGTGGGTCTTTCTTTCTTTCTTAAGATTTTATATATTTGTCAGAGAGAGAGAGAGAGCGAGCGAGCACAAGCAGAGGGAGCGGCAAAGGGAGAGGGAGAAGCAGGCTTCCTGCCTAGCAGAGCTCCACGAAGGGCTCGATCCCAGAATGCTGGGATCATGACCCGAGCTGAAGGCAGATGCTTAACGACTGAGCCACCCGGGTGCCCCTGTGGGTCTGTTTTCTGCGTCCACTGATCTATTTGTCAATTTTTCATCTGTACCCCAGTCCGGATCACTGTAATCTCTTCAGTCAGCCTTGAAGCCGGGTAGTGCCCTCCAAGTCTGTTCTTCTCCTTCAATTTTGTGTTGGCTTTTCTGGGTCTTTTGTGTCTTCGTCCGAACCTTGGAGCCAGTTTTCCATATCCACATCACGGCTCGCCGTGGTTCCGACTGGGACCGCACGGGCTCTGTAGACCCAGCTGGGAAGAGCACGCATCATGGCGATACTGAGTCTTCCTACTCGTGAGCACAGGACATTTCTCCATTTATTTACTTTTTCTCTGAGTTTGGGCTGTTTTCCCTAGAGAGAGCTTGTGAGGTTAGATTTTGGTGTTACTGTAAATGGTATTGTGTCTTAAATTTCAAGTTCTAATTGTTCCCTGCTGATACATGGGAAAGCAAGTGGCTTTTGTGTACTAACTTTATATAACTTTGTATCCTGCAACCTTGCTACAATTGCTTGTCAGTTCCAGGACAGTTCGTTGTTTTGCTGATTCTTTTGGGTTCTTCACACCGGTGATTATCTGCAAACTAAGCCACTGACACATGCCTGCATTCAATTTCCCAGATGTACACGCTTTATTTCCTTTCTTATGTTGCTGCATTGCTAGCACAGTTGACCCTCGAACAGCAGGTGTTTGAACTGAGCGGGTCCACTTCTCCAAGGACTCTTTTCGGATACAGAGCAGTACCAGAAGTGTGTTTTCCCTTCCGTGTGATTTTCTTAATAACATTTTCTTTTTTCTAGTTTACCTTAAGAACACAGAATATAATACATACAACATACAAAATATGTGTCAACGGACTGTTTGTTATTGGGAAGGCTTCCCGATACCAGCAGGCTATTAGTAGTTAAGTTTTGGGGAGTCAAAAATTATACATGGATTTTCGACCGTGCGAGGATTGTTGTCCCCAACCCTCGTGCTGTTCAAGGGTCAGCCGTACTTCCAGTGTGAGGCTGGAAAGGCGTTCATTGCTAATTAGAAAAAGAATTTCCTCAGGTGTCACCTCTGACCTCTTTCACCCCAGCGGCACCTCCGGAAGCTTTATAGCTTTCAGACCTTTTCTACGAGACCTTTTTTGCACAGCAGTTGCCATCAGCTAACGTGGTAGACCTTTTCTTTATCGTGTCTGCGGTCAGCCCCCTCACCCTTCACCACAACCTAAGTGCTCTGTGCGGGCGGATTCCAGTCTCTTTTGTTCACCGCTTTCCCTTGGTGTCTAACATGCAGTAGGTGCTCAGTAAAGTTGTTAAAATGGGTTGATAAATCACGGTTTATGTATAGTTCAGGTTACAGGGGATTTCGCTCGGAACTTCTGTGTCTTGAGCTTTACCTGCCCGTTGTTTGTGTTTCTCGTCTCTCCCTCTCTCTTTCGGAGAGTGTATCCCCAATCCAGCACCGATTCTTTTTTTGCTATGAAGCATCTGTGAGTGGAGAAAATCCCATGTGAATACGTACTTGGGGAGGAGAGGGCAGTATGAGCTAAGGGCATCCGGAAGCTTCTGAGCAGGCACATGGCGGGGAAGAAGTATCCTCTGCCTCGTAGGCACTTGTGCTCTGAGGACCAGCAGGACTTGTGCAGTCCACGTTACAGGTGACTTGGTGTCTACAACTGTCTGGTGGCTACGCTGGCCAGCAGTGGCAGGACCGAATGTCCCTCCAGCACGGTCATTTCTAGAATCTTCTCAGGGCCAGATGGTGGTGTTCACCTGGTTCTTTCACTGGGGTCCTTCCTGTTGGCCTGTGTTCACGGTGAGCTGTGCCTAAAGGTACAACCTGGACCAGTCTCATGACGATTGTCCAGGCTGCCGGGGGAGTGCTGCCTTCCCACTCGATGTGAGCAAGAAGGGATGGAGAATCACGGCCCCAAATCCAGGCCCTGATCCCCGAAACCTGTGACTGTCACCTGACACGGCAAAAAGAACTTTGCAGACGTGATTACATAAAGAATATTGATTGAAGGGCACGTGGGGGGCTCGGTTGGCTGCTTGTGGCTCAGGTCATAACCCCAGGGTCCTGGGATCAAGCACCCATCGGGCTCCCTGCTCGGTAGGGAACCTGCTTCTCCCTCTCTATTGCTTGTGCTCTCTCAAATAAATAAAATCTTAAAAAAAAAAAAAAAAGAATATTGAAATGGGGAGATTATCCTGGTTAGTGGAGGATGACAGTGCGATCACAGCTGTCCTCACAGGACGGAGGCAAGGAGGGACAGAGAGAGATGTGACCGTGGGAGCAGAGCTGACAGACAGGGGAGGACTAGGAACGTGGCAAGCTGCTGGCGTGGAAGGCGGAGGAAGGAGCCCTGAGCCAAGGAATCCAAGTGGCCTCTGGAAGTGGGAGAGGATGAAGCAGTCAATTCTAAAGCCTCCAGGAGCCGGCCTGCAGAAACCTTGGTTTTAGGACTTCTGACTAGGACGTAAGATGGTACGTTGCCCCAGGTCTGTGGGGACCTGTTACCGCAGCCACCGAGCGCTCCTGCGGGTGGAGCGCCAGCCTCCCTCCCAGAGTGGGGACTCATCTTTAGACAGCAGAGGCCCAGGGAGGAGCTGGGCCTCCACGGCACCATCCAGCCTCTGGTCCATACTCTCCCAGCAAGCCCCCGACCCTGACCTTCCACACACAGGAACAGAAGTCACATAAGCCTCCCTCCTCCCCATTATGGTGTCCGCCAACCGGAGCTGGGTTTTCTGCTTCTGGCAACGCTGCGGAGTCCTGCCCCCACGTGGTCATGGGACACTGCCCTCCCCAGGGTGCCGAGTTCTCTTTCACCTCCTGGGGAGATGGGGAAGGACTGACATCCAAGCTTTGTTTGCAAGAGGGAGGGCAGCCAAATGGCCAAATGTTCTTTTCTCAGAAGTGCGAAGGCCCTGCCCCATGTCCAGGACATCCACGCGACTCCACAGGCAGCGTGGCAAGGAAGGGGTCGGAGCACCCCCCCCCCCCCCGCTACGGGTGCCACCTCTGGAGCTCGGTGGGGAGGGAAGGAGGCGGCGAGTGGTCCAGAGTGTGGAAGAGGCTGGGGGTTCTGTGAGGCGCTGCAGCTGTGAGTCAGGAAGGGGCCAAGGGAGCAGAGACAGTGGCCTGGACTCTCGAGCCGTCCCTGAGAATGGTCTCTGCCCTCCCAAGAGAACCAGGCAGAGGACGAGTCAGAACTAAAAAAAATATTTCATTTCATTCTGAATAAAAAACGGAACAGACAGAACTCTCGGGGATCCTGAAAACAATGTCATCGCTACGGCAAAATTTCACAGAAATCATCGCACAGAGTGTGGAGACCGAGCCCAGGCCCCAACCAGCGGTGAAGGCTGCCCATCGGGGGAGGGGCATGGTGGTGGGGGGAGGTGGTGGCCCCTGTGGGCCAGGCACAGGTGGTGGCTGTGCCCCTGGGATGAGCCCTGCCGGGTCCCCAGGGACCAGGCTCAGGGCCTGGCCTCCAGCTCCCACCACAGGGCTGCAGCCAGGGGCTGGGAGGGGTCGCCCTGTCCTCAAGGGCCCTCTGTGCGGGAGCCCTTCCGGCTGCGTGTGGCCCACATTCCCCGCTTGGAGTGGTAGTGGTGGTAGAAGTTCCTCAGTCGGAGCCGCTCCACCTCCAGCCCTGCCTGCAGGACCCTGGGTAGACAGAGGGCGTCAGGACCCTGGGGTGCCGTGGCAGAGCTGCCCCTAAGCCTATAGGGTGTGTGTGTTGGGGGGTGCTGGTGTCAGGACGTGGAGGGTAGGAAATCACTGTGGCTGCTCGGATTCTTCTGGAGCCTGGTGTAGGCAGGAAGGGCGTGGTCAGGGCCCTCGCCCAGGGGCTGGGTGTGTGAGGGATGCCACTACTGTAGGGTTCTGGTGGGGGACAGGGACTCAGGGCCACGACAGAACTACGGAATCTGGGGACACAGTCTGTTCCAAGGCTGTCCCTGAGTCTGCAGGACCGGGGAGGTAAGAAGGGGTTTTGGGGGTGGGGGGGTCGAAGAGTTTCTCCCCAGGCCCCCAGATCCTGGCAGATGAAGCAGAAGCACAGAGACCCTGCACACATGAAGGCCCCTCAGGCTTCCCCTTCCCACTCAGAGGAAGCTGTGGAAGTGTCCTTAGTCTAGCTGAGGGGTGGGGAGGTGGTCACCTGTCCAGGAGCTCCCAGTCCTCGCCCCCCCACTGGTCACGGAACTCCTCAGTGTTCATGCCTCCAACGCGGTCGAAGTCTGACTTATAGATCCCGAAGAGGCCAAAGCCATTCACCTCCCAGTAACCTGGGCAGGAAGATGGCCTCAGACCCCAGGTCCTGCAAGCCTTTCTCCCCAACCTCAGTTGTGGGTCTGGTACAGGGTCCCAACCCCAGAGGGGCTCTCAGGGGTCACCCCTCTGTGGGTGGGGTCATAATCTGGAGCCCTCACAGGAGTGGGGGTGCTGGAGGAGGTCCCTCTAGGAGGTCCCTCTAGGGGGAAGACCTGGGGTTGTGGACACGGCAAGGGGCACTGATGGGTCCCCAGGCCTCCCTCAGGAGTTGGGAGAGGCCCCCAGGGGCCGAGATTCTACCCTGGCATTGGTGGGACTTCCAGTGTCACTGGGGTGGGGGCAGCAGGGCCTTACCATGAGGGTCCCCCGGCGAGCTCCCGCAGCCCAGGCGCATGACCACAGGTGCGAAGGCCAGCTTGCCCTCCACGCAGTGTTTGCGGATGCCGTCCAGGATGTTGGGGGGGAAATGGATGTGCAGATCACAGAGGAAAACGATGCTGCTGGCATCCTGGAGGTGGAGGTCGTGGGGACACCTGAGTCCTCTCCCCTCCTCCCCTAGCTGAGCTCCTCCCTTGGCTCCGCCCACTCGGCTCTCCCCACCTGCCCTCGCACCTCCACGGAGTCTACGCCAGCTTGCAAGCCCGCGGAGCGCTCAAAGTTTCCAGTTCGCCTCAGGTACTGGTACCTGGGGGGTGAGGGAGAGCAGGGGCAGGGGTAGGAAAACCCACCTCCTGGAGGAGGCAAGATGCGCTCGGTCCTCCCCAGCAGGGGTGGAGGGCACTGTTACCGGGGCAGCCGAGCTGCGCTCAAGGCCCGTTCCACATCCATATCCTCGCTCTCAAAGTCCACCAGGATGACGCTGAAGTGGGAGTCCCCCGTGCGGGCGTGCAGCGCGGCCATGTCGGCCAGGAACTGTGCCACCCAGCGCGCCTGGTTCTTCACTGGAGGAAGATGGTGCCACCGAGTCCATCCCAAGCTGGCTCTGCGGTCCCCCTCCACGGCGAGCGGTGCTCCGGTGCTCCCTCGCCTCGCTAGGAGGGCTCCTGGAACCCCACCCCACATCCCGGGTGCCTGGGCCCACCGCACTCCCGCGCACCTGGCACGATGAAGTGTACCATCACGTCCTGGCGCCAGGCCAGGCGCAGTGGCCGGCAAAGCTCCGGGCGGCCGTCTGGGCGTATGGAAGCGGCGGGCGCTGGCTCGGGACTCTCTCCGTCCCTGTCTGTGTCTCCCGCGCGGGCTCCCGGCAGCCGCAGGAAGACGTACTCGGACAGACGCAGGCGGCCGCCTCCGCGCTCTTGCAGCTCGAGCTCCAGGAGGAAGCGGCTTCCGCGCGCAGAGTCTCGACGCTTCTCCACGTTCACGATGCGCAGAAGCGCGTAGCGCCTGGGAAGCGGGGATGGGTCAGCACCCTTGGGCTTCCACCTTGCGTTCCTCCTCCTAACCCCGACCCCAGACCCAGAAACCAGGGAGCCGCTCAGATGGGCCTGGGGTAGCTGCTGGGAGTCCTCTCCCCTCCCAGGCTGCCACAGGCCCCTCACACCTCGTGCCCTGCTGGGGAGCTCCAAGAAGACAGGCCCACACCGTGTGCTTCTCCCTCCCTACAGTAGCGCACACTTGGAGGCCTCTGGAGCCCAGGCCCGTCCTTTCCCTTCTGTGGTCTTCCTGCCGCCACTCACAGCCGGTGATCTTTAGGACGTGCTCAGAAAGCCTCGGGGCCACTCACTGTCCATAGAACGAGGAGGCTCGGAGGTCTTAGAGCAGCACTCTAGGACCATAGGCAGATTCTATGGGGCCTTCAGTACCCCAATGCTGGGTAAACCAGCTTCCTTTTCCTCCAGGGTCTTTGTTCTGGGGTATCCAGTCTGGCCTGCTTGCTGCAACCCTCCGCTGCTCTTTCTAAGGCCCTTAGGGAAGGTGCCCCACTCCGACTTCTGCCCCTTCCCCCTGGTCTGGCCCTGCTGAGTATCTTTCATCCTCCACTCTGCCTTCAAGCAGAGGCTTCTCCTCCTGGGAAAACAAGGTCCTGCCCTTGCTAAGGTGCTTCTTCCCTCTGCCCTTTGCAGGCAGCGCCCGTCCCCAGGGGAGCCCACCTGGGTGACCTCCTAGGGGTACCTTTCCCTCCTATCCGCCGCCATCCCACTATGCTCCTCCAGTGTCGAGAACTTTCTGTCCCCAGTGCTTTGGGTCCATCTACACTCTCTGTCCTTGGGCCGTTCCTACCCTGCTCTCAGGAAGCTCAGAACCAAGGGCTCATGCTCGGCCACCTAGAATCAAACCCCTGCCCCCCAATGTGGCCCATCATGGCCCTGGACCTAGCCTGTCACTCACGGCCCCTGTGAGCTTCCCATCCTGTCTGCTCCTCTCCAAAGCAGTGACAGGCCTGTCTTCAACCCAGATAGGTCAAACCCCCATCCAGCTCAAAACCGTGTATCGAACGTAAGAAAAATGGGGGGGGGGGCAAGTTGCTCAAGGCCCACAACGGCCTCTCCATCCTCTGCACACCAGGCGCCTGGCTGCCTGGCCCAGCACCTTTGCTACCACTGCTGTCTGTGCTGCTGTCTGTGCGGATTTCGCCCGACCTTCACGGCTCGCACAACTCAGAACTCACCATGCCTCCAACGGAGCCAAGCTGAGGCCTCCCACTTGCCACACAGCTACCTATGTGGGGGTGGAGACAGGCCTAGATTCCTGGGGCCTGTGGAAGCCCAGAGTCAGCCATGGGGCAGGAGCCCTGTGCCTGCCTCTGGAGTCAGAGGAGGACTCTCCTGGAAGACCCAATAGCGTTGTGCTTCGGGAGGAGGAGGGGTCCAGGGACTCTTGGCTTGACTTCTGGATGTGTCTCTATCTGGAGGAGAGACCTGGCTGGCTCAGATTCATTCTTGGGCTCAGGCCCACAGTGACAGTGTGGGGCCTGGAGTGCAGGACACAGCCGCCAATGCCCCACTGCCCCGCTGGCTCTGTGTGTGTGCGTGTTGGGGGCGTCTGAGGCTTCTAACCCTGGACAGGAAACCTGGACAATAAGAAGCCCCAGAAGGCAGAGAGAGACCAGCAGAGAAGACTCTTCCCTAGGGAGTGTATGTGCATTCCCAGGTCAGTACCCCGGGCCCCGGGGAATGTCCGAAGGTGCCACAGAGGCTAGGGCCTCCCTCCCATGGCCGCCCTCCCCCATACCCGCCATGGTGGGCGTTGAGCCGCTCCATATACTGAGCCACCACGTCCACGGCCTCAGCCTCCGGCAGCTGCAGGTTCCCCGACACGTTGCAGCGCAGGTCGTTCCAGTCGGAGCGCAGCAGCTCGAAGTCCATCGCGCCCACGCTGAACGTGCGCTGCCAGTCGATGGCGTCCTCGCGCCAGCGGCCTCGGGGGGGCCCGCCTGCCTCCTCGCTCTGGGCCCCATCTTCGTCTGCTTCCCCCTCCTCCTCCTCCTCCTCGTCCTGCCCAGGCGCCTGTGGCCTGGACACCTGGGACAAGCTCAGGAAGGAGGTCACTGGCTGTGCTTCTGATGACAAGTTCAAGTCCGTGGTGGGTCCCGGGAGGCCCAGCATGCGCAGCTGGCCCTCCCGGCTCCCCTGGGTGGCCTGCGCCCGGACAGAGGGCCTCAGCTCTGTGGCGGGGGTGCCACCGGTCCTGTGGCCTCGAGACCGGGGTGTGCGCGGGGGGACCCGCAGCTGCACCCGCGGACGTGGTCTGGGACGGAGGAAGACTCCAGGGAAGGGCGGCCAGGGTGGGCCGCGGGGGCTGAGAGGTGCCAGGGCCCGCGAGGGGGCCCGCAGTCTCGGCCGCACCCGTGTCACATACACCTTTGGGGGCGGCTGCTCAGCGGCTGCTCGGGGGCGCAGGGCGCGGCCCAAGAAGAGGGGCAGGGGGCGCGCGGCCCGTGCAGCCCAGCTCAGCGCCCGGGAGCGCCTGGGGGTTGGCAGGTCCCGGGTGCTGGCAGGCGCTGGCGCGGTAGGCTTGGGTCCCAGTGGTGTGGTGAGGGCCACCGGGGACGGGGACCGGCGGCCGCTCTGCAGGAGGGACGCCTCCGTAGGCTCCAGACTGTCCAGCAGCTCCCCCTCGTCCTCATCGTCCAGGAAGTCTGTGGGAAGCATGGCTAAGCCCACCACGCCCAGGTGGGCATGCGCTGGGGGGCGTGGGGGGCACTCACCGTCCGGGTTGAGGAAGAGGAAGGCTCGGCGCTGCCCCTCCTCCTCTTCGTCTTCCTCCCCCTCCTCCCTGTCCATCTTCATGTACTTATAGAACCCAAACCTGGGGTGGGGGCGGGGCATCAGAGAGGACACCCCGCCCCCTGAAGAGGCCCCGCCCTCATTCCTGGCGGGTGCACCGCGAACCACCCCCCCACCTTTCCAAGTATAGCGGCGACTCCCGGTAGAAGCACTTGTTTTCCGTCTCCATGTGAGTGAGGCGCGTATGATCATTGGGGTAGACGAAGGACAGGTACACCTGCGGGCGGGGCGGAGGGCTCAGGGGACCCTGGGAGGGAGGTCAGGTCTCAGGAGGGTCTTGGGGAGGGGCACTTACAAACTGCAGTCCCTGGTATCTGGCGATGGGGAAGTCCTTGACGACATACGTGGGGGCGTAGGTGCAGGGCTCCAGCACATTCTCCAGACTCGAAGGCTCCATGCGGGGAGCTGTGGGACAGGCGGTCACAGAGTGGCAGGCTGGGTGTCCCCGCCCCACCCCCCTCCGGGGTCCCCTCTCACTGAGGAAGAAGGTGTCTCGGGGGTCCGGGCGCAGCATGTCAGCTCTGGGCTCCTCCTGAGGCAGGTGCCCCCCAACATGGCTAGCTGGAGACTGGGGGACATGGGCCACATGGTCCATCTTCAGGGATGACTCGTCTGGGGGCAGAGGGATGTGTGGGGTCCCCAGGAATACCCAGACACCACTCCTCAACCCTCCCCACCCACATCCAAGCCCATCTCAAAGAGACCCCCCCATCGGGAGCCCACCTCCTCCCCAGGGAGGTACTGGGCTCCGCACCTGTGTACAAGGAGATGTGAGCAGAGCCTATAACCTCAAACTTCAGGCCGGGCAAGAAGGCTCGCCACTGGGGGAGGAAGAGAGTGGTCAGGACCAAAGGGTGGGGTTGAGAATGGAAACAGCTGGAAAGGAGTGGGTCTTCTCTGGTGTGGGTGTGGGGAACTAGCGGGGCAGCCCCTTCAAGGATACAGGGAACTTCTTGGTGGCAGGTAAGGACCCCCGCGCCCCCAGTGCTCCCTCCAGGCCTTGCCTGACACCCTAAGCACTG
The DNA here is from genome assembly GCF_011764305.1 of Mustela putorius furo. NCBI lineage: Eukaryota > Metazoa > Chordata > Mammalia > Carnivora > Mustelidae > Mustela > Mustela putorius. Next base: position 16,882,507 of record NW_025421288.1, read on the forward strand.
CCTTGCCTGCTGGTTAGGGCTTTCCTGCGGCCTGCTTCCCCGTTCTACAGCCGCTGCTGTCCTGGAGGTCACAGCTCACCTTCCAGGGGCCAGCACACCTCATCTCACCAGATCTCCCTCTCCCTGTGGTTGCTCCTTCTCAGTCTCCTTTGCAGGCTCTGTCTCTCCTCCCCTCCTCTCAAGTTGGGGTTCCCAGGAGCTGTTCTAGGCCCTCTTCCCTTCCTAGCTCATTCTGGGTCCTCCTGGCACACCCTTGTCTTCCACAAGATCACCCTAAACCTGCGTCTCCAGCCCGGACCCCCTGCCCACTGAGCTGGGAGGTGCCTGTCACATACACCCGACACGTGGGACATCCCACAGAACTGGGGCTGAGAAGCCCCACTCCAACCGACTCTTCACGCCACACGCCGCCAGGCTCAGGCCCTCTGTCTTGGACACACCCCCTGACCCCTGCACCTGCTACTTCTTCCTTTCCCACCTCCCTGGTTCAGGGACCGCACATGAAAGACCCCTTCCCCCCAGGCTCTCTGCAACAGTGGCCACAGGGCTTTTCCTGAAATGCAAACTCCAATGTTTCTTTCCCGGGACAAAGCCAGAGCTGTCCAGCGTTGGCACTGCAGGCCCTAGCTGGCCACTGGACCCCTTGAAGTTCGAAAAGAACGCCGGGTGTTCCCATTCCTGCATTTCTTGGGATCTGGAATTCACCAATGCACCTGCATCCCAGAGTCTCTCCTCCTGGGCTTGTCCTAGGAATGCCTCATCTCTCCAGACTCGACTCGAGCGTGGTTTGTCCAGGAAGCCTCTCTGAGCAGACAGAGCTGGCCTCGGGCCCTGTCCCTGAGGGTGTGCTTTGCCACCTGGACAGGACCTCCCAGGGAGCGCGGGCAGGGTCCACACCATTGCCCTGGAGGGAGCGCTGGGAGCAGAGGGGCAGGGGAGGGAAGGCGGACCCTCTAGAAGCCCACGGAGGGCAGGCCACACTCACGCCCACTTCCACGTGGTCTGAGCCTCGGTCATCCTGTTTGTGCAGCAGCTCGAAGTAGTACCTCCGGGAGGCCATGAGCCTGGGGAAACAAGGCATCAGGGGGACATGCCCCTGCCGTGCCCCCGGGGGCTCCAAACAGGGCATACAGAGAAGATGGGGTGCTCAGGGTTGGTCCCCCAGGCTGGTTTGACAGGTCGGCCCAAGTGCAGTGGTTCACGTGTGTGCAAATGTGTGTAACACTCATGCACACACACTCCCCATCACTCACCGCCTGGGCTTGGACACCTGGGAGCTGAACTTGGTGAATTCTCCAGGTGCTGTCCACTCTGAGCCGGTCTGGGAAGCAATACAGGAGGGAAGGAGGGGCCCCTCCTCCTCGGAGGCCCCAGCCTCATCCAGCCCCCGTCCCTTAAAAGCTGGAGGAGACAGGTTCCCGAGGCAGCAGGAGGCCCAGTGGAGACAGCAGGATGTCCCAGGTGTCGGGTGTATGTGGGTGGAGGGTGAGGGCAGGAGGGCTGTGGGGTTCAGGGTACCTTGCCCACAAAGGCTACCAGCTGGGCACTTGCCGGGCTCTCGTTTGGGCTCAGCCAGAACTCAGAGTTGTCGTCTGAAGCCACAGAGAACTGGACGTCTCCTAAGGCCACAGGACGGGGACTCAGGGCGGGTGGGGGGCCCCTGGGGATCGCCCCTCCCCAGCACGACCCCACCGTCGCACCGTCTCTTGCCGGATGGATGAAGCCAAAAATCCGCAGCCCGTAGTTCTTCCACTTGGGGGACACAGCCAACTTCTTCACAGTGGTGCGCGTCTAGGGGGCGGCAGGCCGCGCCGTCAGAGCCTGGGGGCCACCCAGTCCCGCCCCGGAGGCCGCCCTGCCCCTCAGAACTCACGTGAGGGAACAGCGGGAAGTGCAGGTTCCTCCTCAGGTGGCCCACGGCGCCGCCGCACCAGTCCTCAAACACGTGCAGGTTCACCTGCCCCTTGTACTGGGGGGCGGGACGGGGCTTACCTTCCGCGAAGCCCACCCCAGCACCCCCCGGAGCCCATGTCAGGCAGGTCGAGTGGAGCTCACCTTGTCCCACCATGGAGGCGCCTGATGAGTGAGGTTCAGAGAGGGGGGCTTTCCAGCCCCTGCGGGAAACAGCGTGTTTGGGTCCCGGCCATCAGGCTACGGGACAGAAAAGGCACCAGGGTCAAAGTTGAGAAATGGGAGGGCAAGGAGGAGTCCTACGACCACAGCCAGCGGCACACAAACTTCCCAAGGGCTCCCCTGCACACATGCAGCCGTAACACCCCAAGCCATGGTGCCCCGGCCACACACAGCCCCACGACCCTCCTCACACCTGCTGGGCGACCTGGGCCAGCCCACACGGGCGCCTCTCGTGACGCCGCCCCCCCAGCCGGAGCTCCAGGGGGGCTGCCTGTGTCTGGGCAGTGCCTAACCCATGTCCTCCACACACACAGCCACAGTGTCCAAGGCCCCGGCATGCGAGTGTGTGTGGGCTCCTTCCCACAGCCCTGCTCACCACCTGTGCCTCCTCCCGGCTCTCGCTGGAGTCCTCCGCCCTCTGCGTGGACAGTGCGGCGCGGACACCCCTGCTCTCGGTGACGCCACTCAGCTTCTCCCCATCTGTGGGGGGAATGTGAGGCGTGAGCGGGGCCTGGGCTCACTCTATGGCACAGCCCCTGCTGCGGGGCGCCTGCTGGGGGCAGCGGGGTCTCCTGCTCTCTTGTGGTACCCAACACCCCACTTAGAGTGCGGAGGCCAGGCCCTTCTCCCACATCCCACCCAGGGGGCAGGCAGCCCCTCTCCAGGCCTCTGCCCGGCTTCTCCGAGCTCCCTGACCAGTGAGCAGAGCTGTGTGAGACCCGGGACAGAGGCTCTGCCGACAGGAAGGCCCCGGGAAGCACCCTCAGCACTTGTACTGCGTGTTCCGTGTCTCCCTCCCTTATCAAACCCTGCTAGGGGCCGGTGCTAGAACTTGTTACTGGGAAAGCTGGGCCTTTGTCTTAACCTACACCAGCCCCAGCACATGGCACATGTGCCACCTGCTGCCCTTGGGGTGGGGGTCCAGGACCGGAGGAACCCTGGCACCAGCCTGTACAGGTGAGGGACAGACACGCTGGTTAGGCTGCTGGAGGACCTGGGGCCAACACGGCTCTGGAGAGAGACTGTACCCCTGAGGAACTGTTCCTGGATCTGTCTGGGGTCATCTCTAGAGCTTAGCACCCCTACACACATCCCCTAGCCTGGGGCACTGCCTGACCCCTGACACCTTCAAATTCCCAGACTTCTTGCCCAAACTGTGGACCTGAACATCCCCCTGTTTCCTGGAGGTGGGTGGGGGGGGGTGGGGGGCACCCCCCGGGACCAGAGGCTCTGGGAGGCTTTATTGCATCCCACTTCTGCCCCTCCTGGTACTTCCACTCAGGGATTCCCAATTCAGGAGTTCTGCCTCTGCTCTAAAGCAAGCCTGGGTTTTGACATCTGTGCTCATCCTTCAATCCAGAGCCGAGGAGCCAGATTCCTATGTGGACCCAACTGGCCTGAGCCCCTTCTGTTGGACAGGGGAGCTGTCCTTGGTCTCCTGCCTGTGGGACTCCTGTGGGACCTGCCCACCTGATCCTTCTTCGCGCTTCTTCCTCAGTGCCCTCTGTCCAGCTGGGAGATGAGCTCCTAAGAGGCTCCCAGTCAAATCCCCATAGCCTGGCCCCGATACTCCCTGCCCACCAAGCTAAGGCCATGGGGACTAGGAGCTTTCTGTGCTGGGGTCCCAGGCCAGGCTGCCACCACTGTCCTGCAGGGGCTGAGCCCCAGCACACTGAGGTCTGCAGAGGCCTCCGGCCACATGGGTATCCTGCAGGATCCCAGGAAAGTAGCCCCCCTGCTCTGCTCCAATGCTGCCTCCCCAGTTGTAAGTGAAGACAGCCCTGACCCAACACTCAGAAAGGCCTCAGCATGTCCAGCTGGCCAGCTTCTCACAAGCCCTACCCTGTGGGGAGCCCAGGTGGCTGGACCAAAGGTGGAGCTGGGTCTGGAGCCCCTCGAGCTGCGGCTGTCCCTGGAAGGTGCCTCTTGAGAGTCAGACCTTCCAGGACCCTGAACAGCTCCCGCTCACCCGGGAGTAGGAGAGCAGTGACCCAGCTTCTCTGCTGGCAAGGCTGAGGGCAGAGAGGGACTCAGAAATGGGGTTCCCACACCTCCACCCCCTCCCAGTTGCTGATCTAGACTCCCTAGCTGCTCAGGAAGTCAAGCTGGGGAGGACTGTGGTTGCCTGGAAAGCCACAGAGGTGGCTCGGGAAGGGGGTCTGGTTTTGTTCTGTGTCACTGGGTCACGCACTGGGTCCTGCCTTGTTTGCTGATAACAGTGGGAGGAGGGCTTCTTTTAGGGACTAAGTAGTGCTGGGGGCCTCTCCGGAGTGTGGTGGCTGTGAGGTGCGGAGTGTGGTGGCTGTGAGGTGCGTAGACTCTGGCGGGGGGCGGGTTGGGACAAGCTCCAGACCCCTGGCCTGGAACGTCTGTGGGGTCAGGTGTCCAGGCACACAGAGGGGAGGCAGAGGGCTCTGGCAATCGGGAGACAGGAGTGGGAATGAACAGGGAGGTTTGGACCCCTTGGTTAGTGGCCGTGGGTGTTGTGAGCCAAAATCATTGTTCTGAATCTTAAGGAAGCAAGACTCTTCCCACCTCCCATTCTAAAAACACCCAGCTCCCTGCTTCCTTAAGAAGGGTCAGGGGCACAGGGGCTTCTGCTCCCACCTTAGCTAGCCTGCATGAGGGCGGGGTTCCTCCTGCCCTGAGGTGTTGCCCTCTCTCCCATCCCACAGCCCTTCCCCGGGTTCCAGGCTTTCTGCTTCTCCTCTTCCCACCAGGTTCTCACAGTTTTGTTTCTCCCGCCCCGGGCGCTCTTCCTCTAGACGGGTTCGGCACCCACCACCTTCAAGAGGCTATCCAGATCCCCTTAGCTGAATGGGCAGGACCCCCTCCCCTGGCTCTTTCCCACAACAGTCGCAGGACTGATTTGCTTTGGGGACTCACTGTCCTCACTGGAGTGTGAGCCGGAAGAAGCTGGGGAGTTCACTCCAGGCAGTTCAGGGGTCCCCAAGCTGGATCCCCATCACCCCCCAACACCTCAGCACCTCAGTCTGTTATGGGTTTACCTAGGGCACCTGGTCCAGGAAGCGTTCCAGCGGCACCAGTCGGCTCCCTCCAAACCCTTCCCCAACACCTCCCGCCCCGCCCCCGGTCGGGACGCTGGATCTGTGTCTCCCGTCTCCCCCCGCAGATGGGTGATCAGGCTCTGCCGAGGAGCCAGGTGGTGGAGGTGCAGGGCCTTCCCGGCGCGCAGGGCCTGGGGGCCATGCCTCCAACACCCACCGTAAACCCCGTCACTACTGCCTCCAGGTCGGATCCCGGAGTCCGCCCAGGTTTGGGGACGCTCCCCGGGAGGGTCGCGCACGTCACTGCTGACGTCACTGGGCTCCGGGCCGGGCCGAACCGCGCCCCCCGCCCCAATATCGCCAAGCCGGGTAGGGCGACCAGGGTCCCCGGACGCGTCTGGCCCGCGCCGAGCCCCGGGCGCGGCGGGAAGGCCCGGACCCCGCGCCGCTCGAGGCCCTCGCCGCCCCCCCGCCCCCAGGCCGCGCGCCCCCGCCCGTACCTCGCCCGTAGCCCAGCCGCTGGCGCAGCGCGCGGCCCTGGCGCACCAGGCTCAGGTGCACGTACGTGAGCCACGCGGCGCAGGTGAGGAGGAGCAGCAGCAGCAGCAGCTTGATCTGCTTGCGGACCTTCTTCACCGGGAACCGCGGCATCGCGGCCCGCCCCGCCCCGCTCGGGCCCTGCTCAGCGGCGGCGCTGCGGCCCCCGGCTCCCGCGCGCCCCGCGCCGCAGCTTCCGGCCCCGCATGGCCCTTTGTCCGCCGCCCGCGGCCGCACGGTGCGGCCGCGACCCCGGGCTGCCCTCGGCCGCGGGCCGGGGTGGGCGGAGCAGCGGCTCCCGGCGGTGCCCCCCGCCCGGCCCCGCCCGGCCGCTCCGGCTCCGCGCTCCTGGGGGCCGCGGCGGGACCGAGCAGCATCCACGCTGCGGTGCTACCCACCGTGAAACGGGCCCGGCGGCCGCGCGGCGCGAGCCAACCGGGGCCCGGCCAGCCCGCGGGGAGCCAATCGGCGGCGCGGGGGGCGGGGCCGGCGGGGTAGGGTGTGCCCGCTCGTCTCCACGCCACGCGCGCGCATCCACCTGGGCGCGCCGGCCGCGCGGCTCGCGGGCGCGGGGACCTGCAAGCGCCGAGGGCTGGGGACCGGGGCCGAGGGCTTCACGGAGGACGGGGAGGTGTGGGGACCGGGGTGTGAGCGAATGGGGGTGCGAAGGACGCGGGGACGCGGGACAGAGGTCGGGGGTGCCCAAGGGACAGTGCGGCGCGAAGGACCGAGATGCAGGAGCTTGGAGGTGGCGAGGTGCGGAGGACTGGGGAGGGGGGCGGGGCAGAGGGCTTGGTGGGCGCGGAGCGAGCTGGCGCGGACCGGGGCAGGGGACCTGGTGGTCGGGGAGGGAGCGGGCATGAAGAGCGGGGGGCACTCCGGTTGCTTGGAGGACAGGCTGCAGAGTTAGGGGGACACGGGAGAAGTGGGGGTGCAAAGGCCTGAGGTATGTGGAACTGGGACACCAGGGTGGCGATCGGGGTGTGTAGGGATGGAGGCCGTGGAAGGCACAGGCTATGAGTTGGGGGACGCTGGGGACACAGGGAGCAGAAGACTCAGGGACAGGAAATAGGGGGCTCCAGGGGCCTAGGAAATGTGGGGGGAAAGCTGGAGGATGGTCTTGGAGTTGGAGCAAGCCTCTAGAAAATAGTGCAACCCGGAGGAATGGGGCTCAAAGTGGAGGAAAGGGAAAGGAAATTTGGGGGGAGGTGCGCAGGTGGTAGGTGATGATGATGGGGGAGGGGGCCGGCGTGTGGGGGTCTGGCCATGGAGGTGAGACTGAGGAGACTCAGAAGACAGGGCTTTATCCGGTCGCCGGCAGGACATACCGAGAGGGCAGGAGGGGCCCAACAGCTCTCCCACTTCCACTTTGGCTTGGAACTCTGGGGTCTGGGGAGCAGTTCTTGCTGAGCCGGAGGGTGGCGGGGAGTGTGGGTGGAGGGTGGGCTTTGCCCCACCTGGTTCCCATTCTTTCCTGGGCCACTGCAAGCCCTCCGTCTGTCCCCTTAGGAAGGGAAGTCTGGACACAGACCGGGCTGTGGGGCCCCTAGATGGTTCAGACGTGGGAAGCCTGGGACTCGCTGTGGAATGGACGGTCAGGCACACGTGTCGTCGGAATGGTGGCTTTCTGCTCACCACTTCAGTCGACTTGAGGTCACCCGTGTAATGGACTGATGTGAGGTCCCATGGGGACAAGGTCCTGCGGAGACGAAGGCGACCCGGGTCCCTGTTGACCTGCTCAGGTGCTGAAAGCCCATCAGGGACAACAGCTGCCGGCGGAGCCGCCACCCCGTCCAGCTCCGGCTGCCTTTTTGCTCAGGTGCCGGAGGGACAGACGAGGACGTGCCGGCAGGTGCCACGCCCGCACCTTCAGGTCCTTGCTGGGGCTCTTGCTCCTGCGGTCCCTCCGGAGATGCCTTACTATTTTCCCAGGTAGGAGCTGTTCTGGGGTTCCACCTGGCCTTTCCCACCTTAACAGCCCCCACTCCAGGGACCAGGAAACCAAGGTGGGGACCGCAGATAGGTTCAGGGACCCTCTGGTGCCACGGGAAGATGGACACGACCAAGACAGCATTGATCGCCTACCCTCCCTAAGCCCCTCCCCTGACTGGGGGGTCACAGTGGTATTTTGAGTCTCCAGGAATTAACCTCAGTTCAGAGCCAATGTCCCCGAAAAGCCTAGGATTTCTTCTTTCCCATTATAGCCACATGGTAAGTGCCCCCTTGGGGGCCTCAAGGGCACTGGCCTGGCCCTCTTCGGGGGGCTCTGGGTCTGCGGACTGGCCTAGCCCTGGGGATCGGTTAGGGCTCCGTGACTTTCTATCCCAGTGATTCAGGTACAACTTTCGGCTGTGGACTGGATGTTTGCATACCCCCAGATTCATACGCTGAAGCCCTAATCTGCAGTGATGGCGTTTGGAGCTGGGCTTTGGGGGAGGTAGGTAGGGTTCGATGAGGTCCTGAGGGCGGGGCCCTGGTCTTGGGATTAGTGAGCTTGGGAGAGGAGACATCGGGGAGCACCACACAGAGAGGCCACTTGCACACACTGAGGGGGGCCGCTTGCAACCCAGGACCCCACCGCCCTGGCTCCCTGGTCTGAGACTTCCAGTCTGCAGAACAGTGAGGAAGCTTCTGTGGTTGAAGCCCCCCACCCCGATCCCCTGGTCCATGGTATTTTGGGCACTTGTATTCACTGGGCCTAAAGCTGTTGCACTTACACAGATCATGTGGGACTCCGGCAGGTTGCTCGTGCTTTTAGTCCCGGGGCACAGCGATTTCTGCAGGTCAGAGTATCCTGGTTATGCTTTGGCCCCACAGCCGCTCAGCGTTTGGGTGCTGCCCTTTGCCCTGCCGCTGGGCGTCCTCAGAACCCAGCATCAGGGCAGCAGTTCCCAAGGTCCTTCCTGGTCCACAGAGCTCCCGGGGATGAGCTCCCCTCTTCCTGGACCGGTCAAGGAGGAAGGTCCTCTGGATCACCCCAGGGGCGATGTCGGGGAGGGAGAGAACAGATACAAATGCCATTCGTGCAGCATTAAAAAATATTCCTAAAAAACAGTTTTAGAGGGTGCCTGGGGAAGCTCAGTGGGTTAAAGCCTCTGCCTTCGGCTCAGGTCATGATCTCAGGGTCCTGGGATCGAGTCCCGCATCAGGCTCTCTGCTCAGTGGGGAGCCTGCTTCCTCCTCTCTCTCTGCCTGCTTCTCTGCCTAATTGTGATCTCTGCCTGTCAAATAAATAAAAAATCTTTTTTAAAAAACCAGTTTTAGATTTACAGAAATATTGAGCAGGCAGCACCGAGTTCCCGTAGGCTGCCAAACCCAGTTTCCCTCATGTTAACATTGTGTGACACTATGTGGTACGTCTGCCGCGGTTCAGGAGCCAATACTGATGCATCATTATTGATTGCGCCCACACTTTGCTCAGATTTCCTCCGTTTCCTCTAATGTCCTTCTCCTGCTCCAGGACCTCACCCAGGACCCCACATGACATTCGGTCCTCATGTGTCCCGGGGCCCCTCTGGGCTGTGACAGCTTCTCAGACTTCCTGTTTGTGATGATCCTCACAGTTTGAAGGAGGACCAGTCGGGTATATTGTAGGGTGTCACCGTCTGGGAATCTGCTGTTTTTCTCACCACTGCGCTGGGGTCGTGGCTTTGAGGGGATGGGCGCAGAGGCCAAGAGCCATTGTCATCACGTCATGTCAGGTACACGAGACCGACAGGACTTGCCACCGTGATGCTGCCTGGCCTGCCGGCTGCAGTGGGCTTGTCCAGGGTCTCTGCTGTGCCGTTGCTCACGGTCCCCCGTCCTGAGCTCTTTGGAAGGATGTGCCCCCATTCCGTCCTGCGCTCTCTGGACGGAGCTCACCCCTTCCGCCCATGCTCTCTGGATGGAGGTCCCCCGCTTCTGTCCTGTGCTTTTTGGGAGGAGGTTCCCTCTTCCACCCCTCATACTTTGGGAGGACGTCCTGCACTGACACGCTGGCGGGCAGTGACCATCCCCTTATGGCGGGGAACAGATGTGCTTCATTCAGAATTCTCTCACCTGGCAGACTTGTCTCCTCTCTCCCACTTTCTAATTTGTTCAGTCATTTATTTACATCACATGGACTTGTGGGTGTTTATTTTATACTTCGATTTATAATGTGACGCCGCTTTAATTTTGTTGCCCAAATTGCTTCAGCTTTGGCCATTGGGGGAGCTTTCAGTCACGTGCTCCTCAGTGTGTGTGTGTGTGTGTGTGCGTGTGTGCGTGTGTTGAGGACCTCCTTGCTTTCTGGCCCCACAAGATGCTCCAGGCTCATTCTCTATATTTCCTGTTCAGTCCTAAAATCATCATTTTCCCAAGGACTCGGGCACCTTCCTTTTATCAGAGAACGGTTTTATGAATCAGGATCTGGGAAACGGGTGTGTTCCTGGCCACCGGAGTGTTTCCCTGGCTGCCGAGCACGTGAGCCAAAGAAATACGCGTGTGCGCCAGCAGTACGTGTGCGAGCCTGTGAATGTTTCTATGCGTGGCCCTCGGTGTCAACATTAAGCTGGTGCCTCCAGCTCCCAATGGTCATCCCTTGGGCCATTCTTACCCCCCCCATTCCCTGTCACTCCCACCCCTCAGGGACACCCCGCACCATGCAGGCGCCCTCTTTTCAAATTCTTATTCACCATCTGTACATCGTCTTTGGGGAGGTGTCTGTTTCGGATTTTTTGAAGCTGTTTCTGTATTGTTGATTGTTGACCGCTCCTTGTCCACTTTAGATACAGCCCTATACTGGACAAATGTTTTAGAAATATTTTCTTCTAATCTGTGACTTCTTTTCACTGTCTCACCCATATATTTAACAGAGCAGAATTTTAAAATTTTAATGAAGTCCGACTTAACAGTATTTTCATTCATGGGTTGGCTTGTCTAAAACATCATTGCCAAATCCAAGTTCACTTAGATTTTCTCCTACGTCATCTACTGGAAGTCTTACTTCGGAATTTATACTTAGGTCTATGACCAATTTTTTGGTTAATTCTGGTCTGTGTCTAGACTCATTTTTTGCTTATGGGCGTTCGGTTGATCCCCCACCATTTGTGAAACTGTCCTCTGCCTTGCGTTGCCTTTGCTCCTTTGTCAGAGATCTGTATGGTATGGGTCTATTTCTGGGTCTCTGTTCTGTTCCATTGATCTATTGGTGTAGTCTTTTGTCAATATTAGGCTGCCTTGATTAGTGTAGCTTCCTAGGAAGTCATAGGGTATCAGTCCTCCAATCTTACTCTTTTCGGTGTGGTGGAGTCAGTTCCCGGTGCTTGCCTTTTCTGTTCTCTCCTTTTTCCTTCTTCTGCTTTAAGATTTGTGTATTTATTCTAGAGAGAGACAGAGTGCTCAGGTGGGTGGAGGGACAGAGGGGAAAGGAAGAGAGGAGAATCTGGAGCAGACTCCCACCAGAATGCGGAGCCCGATGCAGGGCTCAGTCCCACGACCCAGAGGTCATGACCTGAGCCAAAACCAAGAGTCGGTGCTCAACCGACTGAACCCCCAGGCACCCTGTTTCCTTTTCATATAAGCTTTAGCATCACTTTGTCAACATTTCAAAATAACCTGCTAAGGTTTAAGTTGGAATTACATTGAATCTATAGATCAAGCGGGGAAGAACTGACATCTTAAAAATATTGAGTTCCTATCAATGAGCATGGTATATCTCCACTTATTTATTTATTTGAGAGAGAGAGAGAGAGAAAGAGAAAACAAGGTAGGAAGAGGAGCAGAGGGAGAGGGAGAAGCAGACTCCTTGCTGAGCCGGGATCCCTATGTGGGGCTCGATCCCAGGACCCTAGGGCCATGACCCAAGCTGAAGGCAGCTGCTTAACCAGCTGAGCCACCCACACACCCCTACATTTATTTGGAACTTAGAAATTTCTTTCATCAACATTTTATAGTTTTCCTCATGTAGGTCCTGAGCCCATTTTGTTAGATTTATACCTAAATATTTCATTTTTATGGTGCAAATTAAATGATATTTTTAAATTTATTTTTAATTATTATTATTATTTTTTAGATTTTATTCATTTGATAGAGAGAGGGCACAAGCAGGGGAGTGGCAGGGGGAGAAGGAGAAGCAGACTCCCAGCTGAGCAGGGAGCCTGAAGTAGGACTCAATCCCAGGACTCTGGGATTATGCCCTGAGATGAAGGCAAATGCTTACCTGACTGAGCCCCCAGGCCGGGAACCCAGTACTATGTTTTAAATGTCATATTTCCATGTTTGATTGCTGGTGTATAGAGAAGCAATTGATTGTTGTGTATTAACCTTGTAACCTGCAACCTCATAATAGTCACTTATTAATTCCAGGAATTTTGTTGTTAATTCTTTGGGTTTTCTACATAAAGTTATGTTGTCTGTGAATAAATGTAGTTTTATTTTTTCCCTCCCAATCTGTATATACTTTATTTATTTCACATCCTAGATTTCCCATACAATGTTCAGTGGCAATGGTAAGGGGACATCCTTGCCTTGTTCCTGATCTTTTTTCTTTAAGGATTTATTTACTTATTTTAGAGAGAGAGAGGGAGTGAGTGTACAGGCAGGAGGAAGAGCAGAGGGAGCGGGAAAGGGAGAGAAGCAGACTCCCTGCAGAGCATGGAGCCTGACCCGGAGCTCAATCCCATGACCAGAAGATCACGACTTGAACCAACACGAAGAATTGGACATCCAGCCGATGCAGCCACCCAGTGCCCCACCTTGTTCCTGATCTTAATGGAGAAATACCTGGTTCCTCACAATTAAGGAATGTGTTCACTGTACATGTTTTAGTAGACAATCCTTAATCAACTTGAAGGAATCTCCCTCTATTCCTTAGTTGAGAGCTCTAATCATGAATGAATATTGGATTTGCCAAATGATTTTTCAACATCAGTGGATAAGATCCTATTATTTTGGGGGGCATGTGGGTGGCTCAGTCGTTGGGTAACTGCCTTCGGCTCAGATCATGGTCCTGGCGTTCTGGGATCAGGTCCCCTGTCAGGGAGCCTGCTTCTCCCTCTCCCTCTGCTGTTCCCCCTGCTTGTGCTCTCTCTCTCTCTCTGTGTGTCAAATAAATAAATAAATAAAATCTTTAGAAAGATCAACTAACTGATTTTTAAAATGTTGAACCAGTCTTGCACACCTAGAATAAATCCCACTTGATTACTAGAATATACTTATTATGTGGTGTATAATTCATTGTTGGTTCGGACTTGCTAATATTTTGTTAAGTGTTTTTGCTTTTATGCTCATGAGAGATATTGATCTGCAATTTTCTTTGTTTTTTATGTCTATCTACTTGTGGTTTTATTGGGGCTACTGCTGCCTCAGAATGAGTTAAAAGCATTTTTTGTTTCTATTTTCCAGAAAAGACTATAGTGAATTGATATTATTTTTTCCCTTTAAATATTTTACAACTCACCAGTGAAGCCATAGGTGGCAGGTGCTTTCTTGTTAGACATATTATTAATTATTGATTCAATTTCATTAATAAATATAGACCTATTTAGTTTACCTATTTCTCCTTATGTGAGTTTTGATAGTCTGTGTCTTTCAAGGAATTGGTTCATTTTTTAAGCTATCAATTTGTGAGCACAGAGTTATTTATAGTAATCCTTTATTATGCCTTTAATGACCATCTGTGGAGGGATCTGGGATCTGTAGTAATGGCTCCCTTTCCATTTCTCAATGTAGTAATCTCTGTTTTCTCTTTTTAGTTTTGCTATACTGGCTAGCAGTTTATTAATTTTATTGACTTCATCTCCCAAATAACCAGCTTTTGGATTTGTTTATTTTTTTCCCCCCCAATGAAGCTGTTTTCAATTTCATTGATTTTTGCTCTAGTTTTTATTATTTCTTTTCTTCTGTTTTTAGGCTTATATTGCCTCTTATTTCTCTAGCTTCCTAAGATAGAGATTCAGATGATTGATATTAGGTCTTTCTTCTTTTTGAGTATACGTTTATTTCTACAGATTTCCCTCTGCAGATTTCCACTGCTTTGCTTCACCCCACAAATTTTGGTAAATGTGTTTTTATTTTAATTTAGTTCAAGTTATTTTTAAGGTTTCTCTTGGGGCTTTTAAAAAAAAATTCATACCCAGGGCACCTGGATGACTCTGACCTGCCTTCTGCTCATGTAATAGTCCTAGGGTCCTGGGATGGAGCCCCACATCTGGCTCTCTGCTCGTCGGGGAGCCTGCTTCCTCTGTCTCTACCTGCCTCTCTGCCTACTTGTGATCTCTCTCTCTCTCTGTTAAATAAATAAACAAAATTTTAGGAAAAAAAAAAATCATGCCCAGTCACGTGTTCCTTCTGCCATCCCTGCAGGCCTGTCACCATCTGCTCCGGGCCAGCTGGAGCGCCCACAGCTGCAGGTTAAAACGGGAACCCTCACGTTGGGTCCAGAGCCTCCCTCTGGAGGTGGGCGGGGGGCGGTCGTGGGAGGGAGCCTCCCTAATTTGGGCTTTAGTCGGACCAGAAATGCGATGGAGAGGCATCTGGGTGGCTCCGGTCATGATCCGGGGTCCTGGGATCGAGCCCCGGGGGGGGCTCCCTGCTCAGCGGGGAGCCTGCTTCTCCCTCTCGCCCTGCTTACGCGCCCTGTCTCGCAATGAATGAATGAATGAATGAATGAATGAATGAATATCAAATCTCTAAAAAAAAGAAATGCGATGGGGACCAATCAGGATCAGAATTAGGGTTAAGCCCGTGCGGCGACCCCTGGGGTCCTTGGCTCTCTTTGGGACTGAGGGTCCAGTGCTGCAAGAGGTCCCCTGGGGAGGACCCTCCTCTCTCCGAGCTCGCCCCGCCCCCGCCCCTCCCGCGGCCGCATTTTGCCCAGGCGGCCACCAGGTGGCGTCGCAGGGGCACGCGTGGCTGGAGGAGCCCGGGGTTGGGGGGTCCCCAGCTCCGCTTTCCGGGCGGGTGAGGGGCTCGTGGCGTGTGGGGAGGGGGCAGCACGGTTCTTGGCGCGCCCGGGCGGGGCACGCTGTCTTGCACCTGTTTTGGGTGGGGGGTGCCCACCGGCTGGGGTGAGGTGGTCCTGAGGGCTCCCGCGGAGACCCCGGCCGACAGCCCAGACCCTCCAGGCCGCCGGAAGGGGCAGAGAACCGAAAGGGGCTGGAGCGGGGTGTGGAACGGGCGGGGGCGCGCAGGGGCGCGGGGTGGGGTCCTGAGCCTGGGGGCGCTGCCAGGACGGCCCTGAGGACTGGGGTGGCGGTGGGCCTGCCGCACCCGATCCTCTCTGAGGTGGGGAGGATGTCAGGGGTCGAGGCCGCTGGCCCGGAAAGAATTCTTGGGACATCTTTGGTGCAAAAAGGGGGTTTTATTAAAGTCTGGGGCGGGACCCATGGGCAGGAAGAGCGCACCGGGGTCGTGAGGAGGGGCCGTCAGATATGCTCAAGTCCGGAGGGCTTCTGGTGAGGCGAAGTCTCCCAGGTGTTTTGGAAACAAGGTTTCCAGGACCCCGAGGGGCGAGCTGTTGTTAGAAAAGGTCACTCACCACTGCTTCCTAGAAACTCCGTCTTGAGACCCTTGAGGTGTATGTGGGGCTCGTTTACTTGCCGTATGATGGCTAACGTGTATCTTGGGGAGCAGAGATAAAGGAAGTTTTTGTTTGTTTGTTTGTTTAGATTTTATTTATTTATTTGACAGACAGAGATCACGAGCTGGCAGAGAGGCAGGCGGGGTGGGGAGGGGGGAAGCAGGCTCCCTGCTGAGCAGAGAGCCCGATGCGGGGCTCGATCCCAGGACCCTGAGATCATGACCTGAGCCGAAGGCAGAGGCTTTAACCCACTGAGCCCCCCAGGCGCCCAGAATATATTTTTTTAAGATTTTATTTATTTATTTGAGAGAGAGTGCGCCTGGTGTGCATGCAAGGGTGGAGGCTGCAGAGGGAGACGCAGACTCGCTGCTGAGCAGGGACCGAACCCAGGACCTTGAGATCCTGGCCTGAGCCTTAACGACTGAGCCACCCAGGGGCCCTCAAGGAAGCTTCCGAAGGAATTTTATAGACTCAGGTAGACTAGCGGAGTCCTGGGTTGGGTTTGGGGGTTCGGACTAGGACTGCTGTTCACCCTAAGTACTAACATCGAGGCAGCTGAGCTCCTAGAGAAAGGCTATTCTGCCTGTTTCAAGGACTTGTCACTGGGCTTTCGCTAGTAAGGAAATTTCTAATTTTTCTCTGCCTTTGCTTCCCACATCCCTCCCCACTTCTCCGTTTCCGGAAGTGGTGGGCACTCCTGTGGGGGCACGTGGGATGGGTCTGGGCATGGTTAGCACGGGAGGCCTAGAATGTAGCCCGGGAGGCCTAGAATGTGGCCCTAAGTGTGAGGGACACTGGCCCAGGCGTCAGGTGATCCCTGCTGCCTGAAGAGTTTTGTGTGAGAGAAACTGAAATCCAGGGGGCCTGGGTTTGTGGTTGGGACACAGGTACAGGGACACGTGTCTGCAGACGCCTGGGGCTGCTGCTGGCACAGGGAGCCTAGCTTAGGACAGCGGCCACAGGTGGGGTCCCATGTGTCCCCTCGGGTCTGAGACTGTCCCCTGAATTGCTCCACACAGTCCACTCCTGAGTTGCCGGGGACAGAAGCCGCTGGGCCGGCCTGCAGAGACTTGAGAGGGAGACCCCAGCGTCTGAACTGGCACCCGCTGGAGGGGAAGGGCTTGGAGAAACTGTTTGGGGCTCATCCCCTGGTTCCAGACCGTCCTTTTGGGGACGTTTGGTTCCTGAACAGTTTTGGAGGATGGAGACCGTGTCACTCTGCAGCAGAGGGAAGGTTTGTCTGCTGTCCGGTAAAATGACATGAACGGTTCTTTTGGGGCAGAGGCCACACCTAGTAGGAAACATCAGGTTCTCTCCATCCAGGTGTCCTTTCTGGGAACCTTCGGTCTGCGCAGGTGTCCTCTGGCTCCCTCCAGACCCTTCGTGGCCGCTGTTCTTGCTGTTCTCAGCCTTTGTTCTCTGCAGCCAGTTAGAATTCGAGTCAATTCCGTGGCCCACCAGGCTGCCCTGCTCCAGTCAAGGTCAGACTTCCCTCACAAAACCAGCCCGCGGGTATCCTCTTAGGCCTGCTGGTGGGAGACTTTGCTTCCTAGCTCCCTGATGTGGGCAAGAACAGTCCCTTCCTTAGACGAACGTGACCTTGGTCTGGGCCCCAGTTCCCTTTCAACCTGTTTTCCACCCCAAGTCATCCTTTACCATTTTACTGTCGATGCAAAGAGAACAAACCCTTTAGCATTTTATTTCAGGGGCGTCTGGGGGGCTCAGTGGGTTAAGCGTCTGCCTTTGGCCCAGGTCATGATCCTGGTGTCCTGGACTCAAGCCCCATGTCTGGCTCCTTGCTCAATGGGGAGCCTGCTTCTCCCTCTCCCTCTGCCCCTCCTCCTGCTTGTGCCGGTGCGCACGCGCATTCTCTCTCTGTCTGAAATAAATTAATAAAATCTTTTTTTTTTTTCCAGATTTTATTTACTCATTTATTTGACAGAGAGAGATCACAAGCAGGCAGAGAAGCAGGCAGAGAGAGAGGAGGAAGCAGGCTCCCTGCTGAGCAGAGAGCCCGATGCGGGGCTCGATCCCAGGACCCCGAGATCATGACCTGAGCAGAAGGCAGAGGCTTAACCCACTGAGCCGCCCAGGCGCCCCTGAAATAAATAAATAAAATCTTTTAAAAAATGGTATTTTAAAAAAAACGAATCTCTACCAGAAAGAGTGTTATTCCAGCTCAAGTTAGGACAACCGCCTGGGAAACACGACTTCACAGGGAAGGAAAAACCAGCAGTTCCTACAGGGTTACATGCTCTGTCACATCCTGGAAAAAGAAAGACTCTAGATTAGCATCTAGGCAGGAAATGAGGGTTATAACGTTGAAGAATGCAGGGCCCAGAGGCATTCACAGAGGTTAGGTTAAGGTCAGGATGATTTCCCTGTAGGCCACTCATTCCTGAAGCCCGCTTGTGTGGCGGCCGGAAATCCGGCTCTGGCTTTGAACAAAGTTTAAGGACAGTCATGCTGACTTAGAGTTCTCAGGTGGCTTTCCTGGAGTGTCAGGCCTTTCGAAGAGTTTCTTCTCTCAGGATCCAGGGCACTGAAATAGAAGTCACTCCCTTAGATCAGAGGAGAGCCCAAAGAAGCTCTGATTCTGTAGTGACAGCATTTAAAATGCCCTCTTTGAATAGGAACCCTTTTGAGTCCCCTGGGCTCAGATGGTTAAGCCCCAGGGTCTGGGATAGGCACGTGCCACCTGCTCAGCGGGAAGCCTGCTTCTCCCTTTCCCACGCCCCTGCCTGTGCTCTCTCCCAAATAAATAAAAGCTTCTTTAAATGTTATTGAATATAAACCCATTTCCAAGATCCGGAATCCCAGAGAAATGATTTGGGAATTAATCCTTTCCCTCCGTCATCTAAGCCTCAAAGAGATTGAACTGAAATCCCCAAGTTCCAGGCCAAAACGGTGCAAGTACTAGGAATGAACACCGCCCCAGCCCTGGGGGCCCAGGACTCGGTCACTAAAGACGAGGGACTCCGTGGCGGTTTCTGGTTCACAGGCACGTGACTTCCGGCTCCGCGGGGAGCGGCCCGGACGGGGTCCTGCCGAGACCCGCCCGGACCGGGAACCTGGTTTTGCTTCCTCCCCCCGGGCTTTGCCTCCACCTCCACCGCCGGCCTGGAGCGTTTCTGTTTCCATCTCTCTCCCCGTCCCTGTGGCTCCGCCCTTCCAAGGCCTGGGGAGGGGAGGGGAGAGGGGAGGAAGGGCGGGAAGGGGGAAGGAAGGGAGGGGAGGGGCGGGCAGAAGAGTCCGGGGAGGGATGGGGGAGGGCGAGGGGGAGGGGGGGGAGGGGGGGGGGGGGGGGGGGGGGGAGGCGGGGGGGGGGGGGAGGGGGGGGGGGGGGGAGGGGGGGGGGGGGGGGGGGAGGGGGGGGGGAGGGGGGAGGAGGGGGGGAGGGGGGGGGAGGAGGGGGGGGGGGAGGGGGGGGGGGGGGGGGGGGGGGGGGGGGGAGGGGGGGGGGGGGGGGGGGAGGGGGGGGGGGAGGGGGGGGGAGGGAGGAGGGGGGGGGGGAGGGGGGAGGGGGGGGGGGGGGGGAGGGGGAGGGGGGGGATGGGGGGGGGGGGGAGGGGGGGGAGGGGGAGGCGGGTTGGAGGGATGGGGGGAGGCGGGGGAGGGGGAGGCGGGTTGGAGGGATGGGGGGAGGCGGGGGAGGGGGAGGCGGGTTGGAGGGATGGGGGGAGGCGGGGGAGGGGGAGGCGGGGAGGAGGGATGGGGGGAGGCGGGGAGGGGGAGGCGGGGGAGGGGAGGGGAGGGGAGAGGCAGCAGAAGGGAAGCTGCGACTCCTCCGGCGGCGGCGCCCGTCAGCTTCAGCCGCACACCCAGAATCTCTCTGCTTTAAAAGGGCACAAGGGAGGGCCCCCGGGGCAGCTCAGGTCACGGTCTCAGGGTCCTGGGATTGAGCCCCAGGTCAGCTCCGGCTCTGTGCCCAGCTGGGCGCCTGCTTCTCCCCCTGCCTCTGGCCCTCCCCCTGCTCGCTCACTGGCTCGTGCTCTCTGTCAAAGAAGTAAATAAAACACTAAAAAAAAGAAAGGGCTCAAGTGACGAAGTTTTAGAGTCTAAGTGAGGTTCGGGGGCTGGAGTCCAGAGCCGACGACCAAGAAAGAGTTCCTGAGACACTTTTGATGCAAAATGGTGGTTTACTAAAGCCTGGGGACAGGACCGGTGGGCGTGAGGGGTGGCAGGGTCTGTTCGGTGGGAACGGGAGGTTTCAATAGAACTTTCATACGCTAAAGGCAACCTGCGGAGACCTGGGACCCTCGGCCTTGCCCTGGTCTAGGTCGTTTTCCCTCTCTGAGCACGGCATTCATGTTAAGATAGTTGGGAGATTTTGGAAAAATGTCACACTTGTCCCACCCAGGGGTGGGGGTGGGGGGAGGTTTTGGGGGCTCAGAGTTTGCTTTGTCCTCAGCCAACCTTCTGTCCCCTCATCACTGGGAGGAGGAGCATTTTCCCATCAGCAGACCTGTCCCCACACAATGTAGGAAACACTCTCCACCTCCCAGAGGTCTTCCTATGGGCCCAGCTCCCAAGCACGCTGCTGCCCACGGTGCCCTGTGGATGGCGTGAGCGCTGGGCTCTGGGACCCGTGGGCAGAGGCTCCGGCTGCGGCTGCCCCCTTCAGAAGTGGTCACAGAGCAGTCCTGTCTTCAAGAGGCTGGCAGTCTCCTGTTACTTCTCCTGGTGGTCAATTCTGGGGTCACCTGAACCAAGCATGGCTTTCCTTCCTGTCCCCTTCCTCTCTGGGATGTCCCCAGTCTCTGGTCCTGGACAGCCCAGCACTTTCTCTGCAGAAAGGCCTCTGGGAGGTGGAGGCTGTTTCCTACATTGTGTGGGGCAGGAGCGCTCATCCCCGTGACGGGCCGCAGACCAGCTTTGCTCCTGCCGGGTCTGTGAGCGACTGGCCGGCTGGCCATGGGCTCTGCCCCACATGCGTCCCTGGAAGAAGCCCGGCTCCTCACCTGGAGAAGTGTCGCCGGGTTTGGAAACCTGAGCTGCGTGGTGACTGTGTTGATCTCGCTTTGGGACCGAGTGAAGCGGACTCTGTGGAGGGAGACCTCTCCCATGGGTGCCTCCCCGTGTGCTCGCGCCCCTCCGTGTGGGGAGGCGGGGAAGGACGGCCCAAGCCCCTGCGCCCCCCGGGAATGGCTGCAGTGCGGCTGTGGAGGGGACTTGGAGAGAGCTACCCGCTGACTGACGGCGTCCACACCGAACGGGGAGCCGGTGGCGACGCTAAGGAGAGCATCATCCGCAGAGACACAGACACAAACACAGTGCGGAGCTGAGGGGAGCCACAGGCACGCACAGCAGACAAGGGGAGGTCAGCTGCTTTCAGGGTTCAGGGGAAATGGGGGGGACGGTGAGTCGGAGGCTGTGTGTGGCTGCTGGGCGCAGAGAGATTTCCTGCCTCTTCTTTCTTTTCCCTTTTTTTTGGGAAAGATTTTATTTATTTACTTGACAGAGACATCTCGAGAGAAAACAGAAGCAGGGAGAGGGGGAGTGTGAGAAGCAGACTTCCCACGGAGCAGGGAACCCGATGCCAGTTGGATCCTAGGACCCTGGGATCATGACCTGCCTGGGGTCATGACCTGAGTCGAAAGCTTATGACCAAGCCCCCCAGGCGCCCCGGACTCCATTTTAAATGAAGTGTCCTTCATTTATTTTCACATTCCCCCCTTTTGATCAAGATCTTCCCCGAAAGCACTGCTGATCATTTCTGCATTTACTGGGTTTGCTCTCTGTGCCTGGAAGGACCTCTCCTGGTCGTCTTGTCCGTGTCAGAGGGAGAGTGCGCGGGCTGGAAATCGAGACCCTACTGAGCCCCCAGAGCCCCCAGGTACTTCCAGCCGTCGTCCAGGGGATCACCTCCCAGAGCTGAGACGGCGTCACCCTCTTACCGGCCCGAAGACTGGTGCCAGCTCTGTCAGGATCGGTGGCTTACGGCTCGAACACCAATATTTGAGAGAGAAATGATGGGGGAAAGGAAGGGTTGCTTTATTCTGGAAACCAGCAGCCTGGAAAAAGGTTGAACTCAAGTCCCAAAGACCCACTTCCCCGACCAGGAGAAGACATGGGCAGGGCAGCTGCCCGGAGCCCCCGGGGCCGCTGGGTGTGGACTTGACCCTGAACAGACCTGCCGGAATCTGTGACGGCTGTTCTCAGACTCGGTCACGCCTCATCTTCTTGGAGCATCTGGTTCTTCACCCCGTGAGGCCAGTGGTCTGCAGACGTCAAGCAGAGCTGTTAGCTCTGCTAGGGACGGAGGACTTAGGTCATCAAGAAGAGAGCGTGAGCAAGGGTCTGTGTGCGGAGGGTTAACAAAGTTCAAGAACAGCTATAGCAGGCAGAATGAAAATTCTCACAACTCCAGTGTGTATGATGGCTCGAAGGCAGGGGCCCGGCCTGCAGGTGGGCAGCCCAGCAGACGGAGGGCTGGGGATGGGGGGGTTGCGGGGGGTGCAGCCAGCCCCTCCCTGATCTCGTGGACGTGCATTTCTGCTTCTCCAACAGGTGGTCTTGCCGTCACACAAACCCCCTGCTCAGCAAGCGGGTGATCAAGGCCACGCAGCCACCCTAAACCTGCGGCCAGCCTGTCTGTTGGCGTTGGCCGGGCTGCCCCTGCTGTGGCGGCGGAGCCCATCTCCTCGCGTGAGGGAGACGCTTCTGATGGCGACAGCTCAGCACCTCTTCTGACCCTGGAAGAAAGACGCCCGCTCCCTCCGGAAGCAAACCCAGGGGCAGTCATGGAGGCCCCGCGGGATCGGAGCTCTGGTGTGTTACAGGTGGGAACAGGGACACCAAGGTGTCCGGTAAGGACTGACCTCTGGTTTGCCAGCCTTCCACACATGCTAGACCCCGGGCAGTGCCATCCACCGCAGCAAAAGCAAAGCCAGACGCAGCATAGAGGACCCGGCGGTGATGTGGACCGAGAGAGCCACAGCCTCCTGGGGGGTCCTCTCCCACTGCAGGTCGGCGAGTCCGGACGGCGTCCGGGAGGCCTGCTCTTCCTAAAAGGGTCTTTGCTAAAAACCTTGAAAGAGCACAAACTCACCTGGATCTCTCCCCTTTGGAGAGAGACCACGTTCAGGTAAGGAAAGGTCCTGGGGCAGGGAAGCCGGTGCATGGACAGGGTGGAGGGCGTTGGCTGGGCAGCACAGGTGTGACTGGGGAAGGCCTGGGACCGCCGGGGCCTCGCCTCGCGGTGGGGAGCGTCCAGCGGCTTACGAGGGTCGTCAGCATTGGCCCCGGGGACTAGAGATGAACTCGTTGCCGGCGAGACCGAGAGGTCTGGGACCCCGTGACCAGACCCGACGGCTGGAGAGGTTCCCGAATTTGCAGTGGGAAGCGAGCATCATCTTCTCCAGAAGAGAGAGGAAGTAAGACAGGGCCGAAGCCAGAAAGGGCACGGGCCTGGCGTGGTTGTCCGGGACAAGCGGCCCGTCCGCTGCCCTCTGCCTCTGCTCTGCGAAGTCCTGACTCTCGGGTTGTCGGGGGCGTGAGGGCTGCTCAGGGCTCGGCGCTTTCTTCAGAGACTGGGGGTCTGTCCCCTGGGGTTCCGTTGGCAGCACAAGGGTTGGTTAACAGCACCTGGGGGGGCCTTCCAGGTGGGCGTGAAGAGACGCACGAGGATGCCTCGGCCGGAGACGCCGACTCTCCGCGAGGCCACACGCGAGGCTGCAGGGCTTCAGCTCTGTAAGAAGGTGGCCTCAGCGCGTTCTTCCTTTCCCTTTCTCTTTCCTTTCCTTTTTTAGGGTTTTATTTGTGTATTTATGTTTATTTATCCCAGAGAGAGTGCGCGTGCGTGCGTGTGAGCAGGGGGAGGCACGGAGGGAGAGAGGAAGGCAGACAATCTCAAGCAGACTCCCCACTGAGCCCAGAGCCCAACGTGGGGCTCGATCTCACGACCCTGAGATCACGACCCGAGCCGAAATCCAGAGTTGGACTCGTAACCAACTGAGCCGCCCGGGCACCCCCAGCCTGGTTATTTCTCATGGAAGCAGTGAGGGCCACGCAATATTAAAGTGTCTCTCCCTTTCTTAGCTGCGGGTCGGAAGAAGTAGGAACCAGGCGCACTGCGTATCCTGTGGTCCCTTGAGGGGTGAGTCTTGGAGCTGTGAAAGGACAAACCTGAGAATCCAGACCAGCAACGGAGCCCCCTGTCGGGTGTTCCCAGGCTGTCCATGAACTTTGCCGAGAGTCTCACTGGAGCCATCCGTGTGCTCGTTGGCTCTGAGGGCTGAGGGTGCTTCCAGAGTTTCACAGGCTGAGGGGTAGGTAGGAACGACCCTGTCCCAGAGGACCTCAGCCCCAGAGGACCTCAGCCCCGGAGCAACAGCCCACCTACAAGGATGACCAGCGGCTGTCCTACGGATCCAGGATCCAGCGAGTGAGTGCCCTGCCCTGAGGAAGTACTCAAGGGTCGGAATTCTGCAGGGATCAGATAGGGAGAAAAGGTAATGGTTTAAGGCTCCGCAAAGGTTATAGCTTGAGGGAAAGTGTCCTTCTGTGCAGTGCAACGGTGTGGTTCAGGAGTCCCCGGAGAGCAGCACGCCCAAGCCATTGCCCGAGCCCGTTGCTGAATTTCTCTGCAGATGAGGCCACGGGCAGCTGCGTCCCGGTGAAAGGGCAGTGTCTGCAGGGGACCGAGGCTCGGCTGCCGTCACCGTGTGTCCGATGTCACCGTGTGTCCGATGGGAGCTCGCTGTGGCCGAGCTGACAAGAGCATCTGCTTATTGCCGTGACATGCATTTAAAATTACGACTGATGTGTTATATCAGGACAGGTGAGATGGCCAGAAATTTCACATCACTTCTGGAACATTTATAACATATACCCATACAGACATAGGGTAAAGAGGGCTTCCCGTGCAATTTAACATCTCAAATAAGCCGAGTTAGTTTAAATTCTCCTTTATATAAGGAGAGAGAACAAATCTTAAGATATTTCAGGGACCCTCTGTAAAACTCAAAGTTAATTCAAGTTCCAAAAGGTTTTACCTGGAATTTGAATTTTGGAAAGTTTGTCAAAAAGATCAGAAGATTTTCAAGCACTTAGGCAAATAGGATCATAGGTTGCCATGAACCGATATTTGGTTAACCCTTTAACCAAAGTGACGAAGGCTTCAGAGGCAAGCGCAGAAGGTCACGAACATCTTAGCAAAACTTAACCCTTGATATCGAGAGGACGAGGTTTCCTTTGGCCGGCGAAGGCCTGACAGACGTGGGAAATTATTTTGGCAAAGTGTATGATGCTTGTTTTCTGGGCAGATAATTTGGATAAATAGAGGAAAGGCTGTCACAGTCTCTTACCAGGAGCAGACCCGTGTCCTTCCAGAAGAAAGGAAGTCAGGTCCCAGGTTTATGCACAGACACGACTGATGTTGAAGCTTGTTTTTCAACCTGAGCACATGGGGTGCCTGGGTGGCTCAGAGGGTTAAGCCTCTGCTTTCAGCTCAGGTCATGGTCTCGGGGTCCTGGGATCGAGCCCCGCATCGGGCTCTCTGCTCAGCGGGGAGCCTGCTTCCTCCTCCCTCTGCTGTCATTTCTTCTGTTTGTGCTGTCGTTTTCTGGCAAATAAATAAATGAATAAATAAAATCTTCAAAAAACAAAAAAATTCACTCACTCTCTTCCAGTTCATCAAACACAGAATCTCTCCCACAACATTCCTTCTCCACGGACCTTCTACCGCTTTTTATTCTAGGGTGTTCCCTGTTCTCATTCCCTTTCTGAAGTAACCGGCTTTAGGACGAAATTACTTTCATTTCCCTCCACAAAGTGTATTTCCTCTCCAAATGCCTTCTTTTACCAAAAATACACATCGCACCCCCTTTTCCTGGCGTATGGAGATATTTTCTTATTTCTACCAGTTTTAATTAGATGTTAGTTAGAGTGTTGAATCCTTAGAAACCCTAATTTCTAGTGCAAACTGGGAAAGGACAGAGCCCCTGGGATTCTGTGGCTTGGTGACGTCCTGGACACGCCCCAGCCGCTGGCCCTCTCGCTGCCGGTTCTGGCGTGGCTCGCGCACGCTCACGGCCCCAGTCCACAGGTTCCGCTTCTCTGGAAGATGGGGTCCCGAAGCGGGTCAGCCTGTGTTCACTCAGTCATGTTCCAGGATTTTATTCGGAAATGATTTAGATACTCAGTGACTGTCCCTCATTTAACTTAGCAAAACTTTAAGGTTTTAGGTTACCAAACAGATTTGGGAAAATTACTTAAATTCACCTAAAACCTTTTATTCCACTTACATCCATTTAACTCATTTGTTCTCCTCAACAATTATGTCTGGGTTACCTATGACATCTCCATCACACCAGGCTACTTTTCTTGTTGACAGATGCAGCAGAGGTAGCGTGTGTTTCTTTACCAATAAGCCCAGGGAAGGAGGAAGCTGTGTGTTTGCCTAATATTCAGTGTTGGTTGTTCAGAACACACGTCTGCGACAGGGAGACCGGGGGCCCCACAGTGAACTGCTTCTTTTGCTTCTTTTTCCCACTTCTGTTCCTGCCTGGACCGCACTCCTGCCCAACACCTGCCTCCTTGTACAGGTCAGGGGGTCAGTGATTTCTTTGGAGATTTCCAGCACAACGGGTAGCATCTAAGGAGTGACCAGGTGAGGTCCTTGTGAATGTTTTCCAAGACCATCGGCTCCAGACACCTTGACGCCAAGACCCCCTGATCAAGGACATAGGTCAGGACCTTGCCTTGCTGGGAACCCTTGCCCTTGTTCTGACCAGTTCTCCAGAGGCCTGAGAGGACATGTGCCCCAGACCACCATCCTCAATAGAAACAGGCCCCAAGCAAGGATGAGACTCGTTCTGCTTTCATTTCAGAGTCTCCCGAATGCTCTGTCCTATCCACATTCTCTGTCTCCAACAAACTCTGCTGGCTCTTCTCAGTGTGTGCTCCATTTCCAACCTACACGAAGCCAAAGGCCCTCGCGTCCGGTCCCGTGAGGGCCCCCATCGGCGTCTTTGGGCCCATCCAGACTGCATCAAAAGCCGAGTTTCCAGAAGGAGAAAGTTCTGTAGAGAGAAATAACGGATGACCTACAGAGGAACAAGCCACTGGTAACAGGTTTCTCAGCAAATCGCGTACAGAGACTCTAAGGTGTTAATTTATTTTATTTTTTTATTTGACCGAGCGAGCGAGAGCAAGTGAGCACAAACAGGGGTGTGGCAGAGGGAGAGGGAGAAGCAGGCTCCATGCTGAGCCCCCCAGGACCCTGAGATCATGACCTGAGCCGAAGGCAGAGGCTTAACCGACGGAGCCCCCCAGGCGCCCCATATATATGGTGTTATTTTGAAGAATTGAAAGAAACAAATACAGGATTTAACAGCCAGCCAAACTGTCATTCCACTGTAACAGCGTAGTAAAGGTAGTTCCAGAAACCCACCGAACACTACATTGAAAACCTTCTTGGACAAGGAACTGAAAGAGAAGAAAGATGCAGGACAAGCTGCAAGCGGTCACAGAAGTAATAGACTCTTCCCTTTGCAAAGTCTGGCTTTGGGACAAACCACCCCCCCAGAAACTTGAGAGCGAGGGCTGCAGCAAAGGGGAGTCGACCAGATAAACCCCAAATGCACTCCTGAGCCGTGCCGCTGGGGAGGAGTGTGTGTGAGGCTGGGACCCCGGCGTGCCCTCAGCGCGGGCAGGGAGCGGTGCTGAGCCAGCCTGGAGAGCACTGGGCCCAGACGCGGCCGCACCTGCTGGGCGTCTATCGTGCAGGGCAATTCTGGGCGCACAGTAGGTGCTCAGTAAGCACGTGCTGAATCAAGACACAAATGCAAGTTTTTATAAAAGTTACAAAATAAAAAATGATTCGTCCCATGAAAATCAACAAAAAAGGGAAAAGAACCCAAAAATGTAAATAGGAAACAGGAAAACCATGACAAAGAAGTCGCAATAGAAGAGAGATCACAGTGAGTGTGAACTGACAGCCCCAGCAGGGGACGCATGTTGGGAAGTGACGCAGGGACGTCTGGGGACTCCGGCACTCAGCGTCCGACTAGATTTGGGCTCAGGTCATGACCTCGGTGTTGTGAGATCGGGCCCTGTGCAGGCTCCACGCTCTGTGGGGCACCTGCTTGAGATTTTCTCTCTCCCTCTTCCGCTGTCCACTCTCTCTCTCAAGTAAGTAAACAAAAATCTTTATTTAAAAATCCAGAAATATGGAGAAGTCACAATGTCTGAAATGGGGGTTAGGTAATTTCAGGTGTTTTCAGGGTCCCTGGGGGGAGTGTCACCGGAGGCCTGAAATCAGCCATGCAGAGCCCCTGAAGAGACGAGGAAACATGGCGGAGGGTCGGCAGGAAAAAGCCAACAGGAAGTTTGGGTGCTGGACTCCCCAGGTGACGGACCAGCCGCGCTCTCTGAGCTTCCCGAGAGAGCGCCCATTAGCATGGACGGAAAGCCGGAGAAAGGGACATGGGAACTTGAAGTTCTAGAACTGCAAAACGCAGTAAAATCGCAGTTAAGGACTCAGAGGGTGGGTTTGCAGTGCTCGCTGGCTGGGGTGAACGCTGCCAGCTCCAAGGTCTTGCCTCGTGGGGACAGAAAGACCACCCAGACCGAAGCACAGACAATGTGGGGGAACACGGCGGGCGTGGAGGCGATTCGGAGAGACCGTGTGTGCTCCTCAGAGTTCCAGGAGGAGAAGGATGGAAAACGGGGGACATCCGAGTTTGAATACTTACAGGGTAAGAACGTTACAAAACAGCTGGAAGACATTCCACCCCAGGTCTGGGAAACCCAGAATCGCTACTTGGATAAACAGAAACGAATCCACTCTTTAACCCGTCATGGTGAACCAGGAGAGCGGAGTCTGGGAATGCATGGACGCCAAGTGCGACCGGACCGATGGAGTTCTACTAAGCGAGGATACAGGAAAGGCTCTCGGGCGCACGGGGGGCTCAGTCGTTGGGAGTCGGCCTTTGGCTCAGGTCACGATCCCGGGGTCCTGGGACCGAGCCCCACATGGGGCTCCCTGCTCAGCGGGGAGCCTGCTGCTTCCTCTGCCTCTGGCTGCCGTGCCCCCTGCTTGTGCTCTCTCTGACAAATAAATAAATAAAATCTTTACAAAGGAAATAAACAATAATTTAAGGAAAAGAAAAAGCTCTCGGCACTGAGAGTGATGTAATTTTGAAGGTGAGGTTCGGTGGAGCGGAGTCTGGAACCCACAGCGAGGAAAGAATTCTTGAAATATCTTTGGTGCAAAAACGGTGGTTTTACGGAACTTGAACTATGTTACTTGGAAGTTGCTGTAAGTAATGGTATCAGACATTTTTTGCCCACGGGACAGCCCACAGAGTGGCTGTGTCGGGGTTGTGAGCGGCGGCTGAGTCTGCATATGGGGTTGGGGGAAGTAAGGAAAGAGGGTTCAGGAGGATTTTCATTTGTTAAAGAAGCTCACGGGACACTGGAGGCCCTGCCGTGGTCAAGTTAATAATGTGGTTTTCCCCTCTAACAAGGCGTTAACAGTGAGACCGTTGGGGGTGTGCCCGAGGACTGCCGCACAGACCCCACCCGGGGGCGCGGAGCAGGGTGTCGGCTTCTGCCCTGTCCTCAGCCAGCCTTTGGCAACCTCGTCAGCAACCACTAAAATGTCAGGAAGAGCGTGGAGTGTTCAAGCCTTCAGACGAAGACATGAAACGGTAAATTCCAGACAGAACCCTGTGAGAGCCCGAGAGGGCGTCTGGGGAGCTTTCTGGGTCAAAGTGCCTGGACAGAGCTTGCCTGTGTATCTGTCCCGTGGGGCGCACACAGGGGCCGTGTTTCCTCCGTGGGGGGATCGTGGATCAGCCTCAGGTCTCCATCCCCCGCCCCCGACAAGGGGCCGAGCCATCGCTGCGGGCAGCCTCCCACGCACGCTCCGGTTACTGGGACACGGCCGGTTCCGAGACCCCGGTGTCTGTGAGGATGCCGTCACATCTGGGGGACTCGCACGGTGCAGCACAGGACCTGGAGGCCATGGAAACTAGTGAAAATCCTGCCAGAGAGGAGCTGTGCCTGCCACCTGCAGCGGACTGCCGTGGTGGGCCAAGGCCAAGTGAGGCTTGTTGGGTCAGCTGCGCTCGCAGAGGCCTCCCAGGTGCCTGCGCGGGGACGGAAGCCACTGGAGTGTGCCACCGACGCTGCGGCCTGCTTGTGACCCCGCATAACCCAGCATCAGGGGCACAGCAGGTAAAGCCACCGGGAGAGAGCACTTTCCGCCCCAGACGGCTCTGCCGGAGGGACAGCGAGGGTGTGGGGCCGGCGACCCCCAGGGACTGCTGCCGGGGGCACGTGCCGCGGCCACTGCGGGGACAGCCTGGGCTGCCCCGCTGAAGCGGGCGAACTGGTTCCCCTTGCTGAGGGAGGGGGCGGCAAGGGAGGGCTGAGCAGAGGCTGACGTCCTCCGGGGGTCCGGGGGCCACTCCTCAGGCAGCCCGGCCACCCTGGCGGGCCGGCAAGGAACCGCAGATGGTTCTCTGACAGGGATCGCAGGGTCTCCCTCAGCTCACATGTCTTCGTGCTTTCTAGGGAAGAAGCTCCCTGTCCGTCACCTCCCAAAGCCCCGAAGACCTTGTTCCTTGGGGCCCTAACGTTCCCCCGCTTCCGCAGTGTTGAGGGAAACGGGCCGGAGGGAATGTGGGTGGGTGGCACCCCGCGTCTCTGGCACCTGCGGCTCACTGCCCACATGGCGCCCTCAGGATCTCCACTGTCTTCATGCCAGGGCCTTGCTACGGGGAAAACACCTTTAGCCTAACGACAGCCGGGCCTCCAGGGTCCCAAAGGTCTTCCTTAGCTTGCGACAGTCCTTTTGGACAACCTGCCTTTGTCCTTGCCTCTCCCAGCTCCCGGGTAGACCGTCGGTGCCCTGCAAGCCCCAGTGCAGATTGTCCCGCCCGCAGGGCAATCCCCAGGCTTTGATAAAATCACCTCTCTGCACCACAGACGTCTCAGGAAATCTCTCTTGGCCGTGGGTGCCGGACCCGAGCAACAGCCGTCCGAGCCGCTGCCGGGAGAGCAGGCAAGCTGGGGCCAGGTGGAGGGGCGCGCCGCATGGGAGCGAGTCCGTGGACTGCGGCCGCCCACAAGCCGGGCTCAGGACGGCAGCCCCGAGCGCGGGGACGTGGGCGCCGGAGACCAGACCCAGACCGTGAGGCTTCCCTGCGAAAGGTCAAACCCGCAGACGTAACCCGCGGCTTCGCCTGCACTCGCTTGGGTTCGGTGCAGTGTCGCTCTTGCCAGCAAGAACGACCCGGAGACACGGAGTGACAAGCTTGCGAATCTTTATTGTTCTCCCTCACCCGATGTTTACCCCTATCTCTATCCCCTCTCCTCCCATCAGCCGGCTGTACACGTGAAAGGGAGCATGATCAACGCTTAGCATGATAAAAGGCACGCAGTGTCCACGGGCTCCCTGTGCTGGGCATAGTCGATCATCATTCAGGTGGTGCGCAGGTCCTCTGTCTGGCCGCAGGCGCAAGCGCCATGTTGTCTGCTATGTACATAGCTGCCCCCGACAGTGCAGCCCACATTCGGGGCTGAGAGTCGGCTCCATGTGGGGGTCCAGACAGCAGCAGCCCTGCTGGGAAGGGCATGGTGGTTCCTTGGAGGGGCTGGCGGGGGCCTCCCGAGGCTGCCACAGTGCCGGGTTTCCTGTGTCCGGTGGTTCCCTGAACTGTGTGCATTCTGGGGTCCCATTAACACACCTCCGCAAGCGGAGCTGAGGACCGGTCGAGGGTCCCCAGCAGAAAAAGTAAGCCCTGTGTGCCCGGCAGCCCAGACTCTGAGTTCCTCCAGCTCGGCCGCTAGAAGCGCTGGGAAGGGCTCATGTTCCTGATACCCCCTGATTCCGGCCAGAAAAGATGTGGAACATGTAAAACCGTGGCTGAAATCTCCAAAGAGCCACAGAGAACCTGGGGCCTGGGATGCCCCTGGGCGTTGGCTCCACTGCAAGGCTCCCACGTCGCCGTCCACCCTTGCCTTGCTCTCGCAGAGGCCACAGTGGGCGCCCTGCTCCCCACAGTCACACAGGACACCGTGAGTCCCAGCGCGTGTGCCTGTTCCCATGGGAAGGGGCGATGCAGGCCCACCCGAGCCGGGGAGAGCTGGAGACCCCGTGCACAGGATGAAGGACAGCCTGGCTACAACAGCCTCTCCTTCCCCTGAAAAAAACACAGCCCCTGACCAGGGGCACCACCCCCACGTCTCCAGGCGGAGAAGATCAAGACAGATGCAAAGTCCCCATTTCCGGCCCAGACATGGCCCAGACATGTCTCCTCTCAGTGGGAGAACTCAGATCGGGGCCCCACACGGGAGGAGCAGAGACAGGTGCTGGGGTCAGCCCTGGCTTGGGGGAGCCCAGGGAAGACCTCAGCCCTCCTGTCTCCCGAGCAAAGCTGAAGTCCTACCCCAGACCCCAGGGGGGCACGTGCCCAGCCTGGACACCCTGGGGGCCCTCAGCTGCCCCCTGGCCGGGCTTCCATGTCCCTTGCCCTCACTCTCGCAGAAGCGTCCCTGCCCATCTCACCACAGAGAAGGGGTCATGGTGTCTTAGGGCAGTGCAAGCCCTTCATGCGCTTGGTCAACTTGGAAGCGTCTGACTGAGTTTCGGGCAGACAGACCCAGGAGCCAACGGCCTCACCCTCGCTCCCTTTCCCGCGCGCTCAGCTCTGCTCTCTCCGGCGTTCTCGTGCTCAGCCCCTGAAGCCGACTGAGAGGCGGGTGCCGGGCAGGTTCCGGTGCCCGGCACCCTACAGACGTCTGCCCACGTCTTGTCCCAGGCCGCACGTTCATTTGGTTTGTGGCCCCTGGACCCAGGGCCCGTGCGGGGCCCCGCCCACAGCGCCCGGTGGCTCTTGGGACGCCAGCAGGGTTCCGACGCTGTCCATGCAGAGGTAGTGTCACAGCCCCCGGCAGAGGGCTCGGCCCCATCCGACCGTACCCACCTCAGATGCCATCGCAGGCCTGGTGGTCGCTGGGGATTTGAATGGACTGTTACCGACTGGAGGCTCCAAGCCCCTCCGCAGGTCCCTTGGGCTTACTAGAGCCACTTACAGAACTCCGGGAAACACATCTGTGGGGTTACCAGACATTAAAGGCTGTGACAAAGGACATGAATCGGCAGGTGAGGAGCCGTGCAGGGCTTGCACAAAGGAGACTCGGCCCTCACGGAGCTTGGGGCACAAGGAGTGCTTGGGTCCCCCTCCTATGGATGGTCTCTGAAGAGGAAAAGGACCAGAAAACTGTCCTCTTGGGTCTTATGGAGACGCTGTCATATAGTCATAATTGACTAAGTCACTGGCCATCGGCTGATCCAACCTCTGGAGATGGTTGGAGGTTCCAACCCTCCAGTCCCACAGCTGGTCATCGGGACACCTTTGGGCGGGCCCGGGACTCACCTTCACTATAGTGAGACCCTGGGTCACCTCTGAGAGCTCGCAGGAGCCTTGGATGAAGAAGGTCTGAGAAATGTACTTTTCTTATAAATGGTTGTATTTCAGGCCTTCCTCCAGACATCACAGGGTTGGGGTCTCACCACGGTTTCCTCACTGCTCGTACGAGGCTGGGTTCCTGGAGAAACAGAATCCATGGACACACACAGCGAGACACCAAGGACAAGGGTTAGCTCACGTGGTGGTGGACAAGGGTCAGTGCCGCTTCCAGTCGGTGACGGGAGAAGAATTAGGTGTCGCTCTCGGCCCGCAAGAACGACTCGGAGACTCACGTAGCGGCGAACCTTCTTCTTTAATCGCTTTTTTCTTTCTCCCCCTCTACCCTCGGCGCATGCGTTTTTATACAGGCAGTGTTAACCAATCAGAATGCAGTGCTCATGCACCTCCCGCGAGAGTGGACCTAAATGAACAGCCAATCATATTCAGTCCCTTACAGCTCTTAGAGTAGGCCTCCTGTACCGGCTCCCGACATCTCCCCCTTTTTTATTTATTTATAATGGCTGAGATCGTGCCTGTCTTAGGTTGCCAATCCTCAGCACACATGCTTACCCATCATCGGGTACTCTCCCTGGTCGAAGAGCCCCTGTCTTAGGTTGCTATGGTGTGGGATCAGTCTTACCCGTCTTTGACTACCGATCTAGCATACTTAGCCATATCTGGGGGGAGGTACCAGCCTCAAGAGCCATCATGGCTTGAACCATGAGGTGTTATTGTCATTGATTGCGACGGACACGGCCATACACCCAACGTAACATTAGTATGTTAGCTGTGATTAAGAGAACAGCCATGGCACCAAGTCCGGCCCACTGTTTGAGGAACGAAACAGATTGCTGTAACATTTTTTTCCCACTCACTAACAGGTGCAATAGTTAATTTGGTAGAATTTATGGATATAATTTGAGCTCGTAATTGCCTAGTTAAATTTTGAAATTGACGGTTCCAGGTACCATTAAGCATATTTCCTAACTGTCTAGAGAGGTTAGCTGCTAAGGATAAGTTGTTATGAGCTATAGGGGTGATACAAAGTCCGGCCATATTATGTATGCATCCTATCGACACAATGGACTCTAGGATATCAAGTTGTTCCTGTACAAGATAAACCCTTTGATTTACAATAAGGATCCCAGCATGCAAATGTCCGTTAATTTGTTCTTGCGTAGCCAATGCTTCAGCGACCATTCCTGTGACGTTGTTGAGCGCAGCTGCTGTCTGTACCGAGGTTGTCAATGCTACCGTGGCAGCAGTAGCAGCGGCGGCGGATGCTGCGATAGCTGCAATGATGGCTGCTGTTATTCCAAAGTCTCGTTTATGTCGAAGCAGCACCGGCAAGTTGTCGGGGTTCACCTGTACTGGCATTGGGATATACGTCGGTATCTTGGCTATTACTGCTGAGTCTCCCACCGTGGCGTTCCAACATTCTGATAGCAGACAATTCTGATCGTTGCCTAACTCCGCGCGTCTCTTCTGCACGAGTTCCCGGGTTTCGGCACCACTTGTCGCTCTCAGCCCGCAAGAACGACTCGGAGACTCACGTAGCGGCGAACCTTTTTTATTTAATCGCTTTTTTCTTTCTCCCCCTCTACCCTCGGCGCATGCGTTTTTATACAGGCAGTGTTAACCAATCAGAATGCAGTGCTCATGCACCTCCCACGAGAGTGGACCTAAATGAACAGCCAATCATATTCAGTCCCTTACAGCTCTTAGAGTAGGCCTCCTGCACTGGCTCCCGACAATTAGGGACAAACGTGTCAGCTGCAAGAGACTGGGAGCAGGGGACAACAGTCGGAAAGATGGCTGCCGCGAGCCACTCCACGGTCTCCCTTTTGTTGGAGAGAAACAGTAGCCAACAGGAGGGCTGACGAAGGTCAAGCGTTCGTCTCTGTCTTGCGGACAAGCGAGGAGGAGGACAAAGTTTACAGTTAGACGAGCAGAGCACACTCAGAGGACTCATCTAGAAAACAACGGGCGCTTTGGGGAAGAGAAAGGAGCGAGAACGGAAAAGGGAAACAGGCGGTTTTCGTCCCACACCTGAGCTGACCAGACGTTCCCGGCTCCCCGGCTTCTGTGAGGGGCGGCCTTCCGCCCTGAGCGAGCCCGGCATCCCCAGCTGCCCAGCTTCACGGTCGTACATCGTCCTTCTCCCCAAAGACCTGTTGCCAGTCTACGTTTTTCTTAAGGCCGTATCTAAATGTGCTTGATAACTAGTAAAATCCTCCAGGGGCTGCAGTTTAAGTAACAAATTGTTCCGAGGGGCAGCAGCAGGTTAGCTCACGTGGTGGTGGAGGCTCAGGGCTGTCCGCCAGCCGGAGCCTGAGTCCTAAGGCAGGAGGAGACCGACATCCCCTCTCAAAGGCAGGTCGGCAGAGTGAAGGCTCCGTTCCTCCACCTTCATGCTCTAGTCAGGACCCTGACAGATTGGGGGAGGCTGCTGACACTGGGGAGGCCCCCTGGCTTCCCTCGGTCCCCGGACAGACATGTCAGTAGCACCCTGAACCCCTCAGGACACGTCCAGGATGACGCCGGGCTTCTGGGCCCTGTGGTCCAGTCCAGCCACGAGGAGAATCTCCCATCACACGTGCTCACCTGTGTCGCGTTCTCAAGCCCCCACGGGTCCTTCTTTGTGGCCGGCCGCCTAGCTGGAGGCTGATGCCACACGTTCAAAGTCCTAACTGATGGCGGCCCCTCCCTGGGTCCTTCAGGGTGAGTGAGGCTGAGCTGTGGGGACCTCAAAGAAAGCCTTGTTTGCTGCTCCTGCAGCCAGTCCACCGTGGGTCTGTGTGGGCGGCACAGTCCAGGTGCGGTCCTTGGGGACAGCACGTGCCCCAGGGAGGGGCTCCCCAGCACGTGCTTCGGCGCACCCCAGGGACCGTGGCGAATCCCACCGTCAGGCTTGCCTGGAGAGACGCCCTTCCCTCGAACCCCCACGGAGCTGCTGTGAGTCTGGGTCATGACCAGCTTCAGGGACTGCGTACCGGCGCCCCGGGGCAGAGAAGGCCAGCCCTGGGCAACAGCACGAGGAGCACCGCAGAGTGGAGCCCGTGGTTCTAGGGATCTGGCAGGCTACGGAGGAGAGGGCACGGGAGTCCAGCCCCTCCAGGCTCCAGGGCAGGAGGACAGAGGCTCTCTCTGCGACTCACGCACAAGGCCTTCCCCCTCTGCCCTGGGCCCCGGGTCTTCTCTCGCGTCTGTCCCAAGTTTCCAGGGTCACCCGGGCCTCGTCTCCAAGCTCTGGCTCCCTGGCCGTGCCTGCTGTCCAGCTGCAGCTCCCAAAGGCACTTGTTGACATCAAAGGGCCGGCCCACACAGGCACGAAAGCTCCGGTCCCTCGGCATCAGGGACACCCCGCCAGAGTGGCTACAGTTAACAAGTCAGCAAACGGCGGGTGGTGGCGAGGACATGGGAGGGGGAGGGGAATCCTGGAGGCGCCCAGTGACGCTCTGCTCAGGTCATGATCTCAGGGAGCTCCGTGCTCAGCGGAGAGTCTGCTTCTGCCCCTCCCCCCTCGTGCTCGTGTGTGTGTGTGTGTGTGTGTGTGTGTCTTAAATAAATAAAATCTTAAAAAAAGAAAAGAAAGGGGAACCCCGCTACACTGCTGGCCGGGATGTGAGCTGGGGCATCCACACCGGAGCGCAGCGGGGAGTGTCCTCGGGGAGTGGAAAATAGAGCTGCCCTCGACCCAGCAGTCGCATGGGTTACAAATGTGGTGAAGGGGCCCGCGCTCCCGAACATTTAGAGCAGCGAGGTCCACAAGAGCCGGACTCCAGGGAGGGCCCGGATGTCCACCGCAGACGGGCGGACGGGGAGGGCCCGGATGTCCACCGCAGACGGGCGGACGGGGAGGGCCCGGATGTCCACCGCAGACAGGCGGACGGGGAGGGCCCGGATGTCCCCCCGCAGACAGACAGACGGGGAGGGCCCGGATGTCCACCCGCAGACGGACTCCGGGGAGAGCCCAGATGTCCCCCCCGCAGACGGACGGACGGGGAACACGTGGTCCCTGCGCACCGCGGAATAGGACGCGGCCGTCGGAAGAAGTGATCCTGCCGTCCGCAGCGCCGCGCGTGGGCTAGGGGCATCACGCGGAGCAAAACAAGTCAGTCGGAGAAAGACGATCGTCCGACCTCCCTGGTATGAGGAATTCGAGAGGCCAGGCAGGAACGTCGAGGAAGGGAGGGAAACATGAAACAAGCCGCAACCAGAGAGCGAGACTCTCACGTCGGGGAACAAACTGAGGGCTGCTGGGGGGGGGGGGGGAGGGGACAGCGGGGCCGGATGCCACGAGCCCCGGGTGTCCCTGAGACTGAGGAACCACAGGCCTGTACCTCAGACACCAGTGATACATTGTATGTGAATTAATTGAACTTCAATGAAAAAATATTTTTTAAAAAGGCATTTCTTGGGGCGCCTGGGTGGCTCAGTGGGTTAAGCCTCTGCCTTCGGCTCAGGTCATGATCTCAGGGTCCTGGGATCGAGCCCCGCATCGGGCTCTCTGCTCAGCAGGGAGCCTGCTTCCTCCTCTCTCTCTGCCTGCCTCTCTGCCTACTTGTGATCTCTCTCTCTGTGTCAAATAAATAAATAAAAATAAAAATAAAAATAAAAAAAAAAGGCACTTCTTATGCAGCGGGTGCTGGGAAGGAAGGGTTGGTGGCCGGGTCCCTACCTGACTGAGCAGACCGCGGGCCCCCAGGGACAGAGGGACCTGCGTAGGGAGATGATTTCCGATTGCTCTTTCTGCTCCTCGTTTCTTTGTGAAGCAAAACTCTGTTTCCTGCTTGTTTGGCTGCTAATGACCTTTCTCCTTAAACTGCGAACTCAGCTTCCAGGGAGGAGGAGACATCTTCGGCCCCAGACTCTGGAAACATCTGGTTTGATAGCGTGTTCGAGGAGATACCAGGCTTACTGTCCTGTGCGATTAGAAAGTTAGGTAAGTTTTCCTAACTGTCACCGTGTTGTTCACTCCCCTGATTATCTGTCCTCGGGAATTTGCTGGAAAAGTCTTGCAGGGGCGCCTGGGGTCTGCCTTTGGCTCAGGTCACGACCCCGGGGTCCTGGGGGAAGCCTGCTTCTCCCTCTCCAGCTCCCTCCGCGCTGTTCCCTCTCTCGCTCTCTGTGTCAAATAAATAAATGAAATCTTAAAAAAGATAAAGGTAAAAGAAAAATTCTTGTAAAACTCCCAAGACTTTAAATAGAACGAGCATGACTCGTTGTAAACCTTCCAGGGCCATCTGACAAAGAGTGGCTGGGTCTGGGGGACAGAGGGGAAAGCTTTGTGGCAGCTGTGTGGGCAGAGACCCAGCGGGGCCAGCGGCAGACTCAACGGGAGAGCCCAGCCTGCTCGAGAGCGGCCGAGACACTCGGGGCCGGGGAAGGTGGGTCCCCCTGAGACGGTCCCTCTTCACACCTGGCTCGATGCCGCCTTCCGGGTTTCCGATGCTGCCGTGGCTGTGACTTCAGCAGAGTGCAGGCCATGAACCCAACTCTATTTGAGTTCCCATGAGTTCCCACTTAGCGTGCCGTTGGCTTCAGGTGTGCAGTGCAGCGACTCAGCACTGCGTCCAGCTCCCAGTGTGCATCCCAGATGTCCTCCCGGGTCCCCCCATCCCCGTGCCCAGCCGCCCTCTGCTGACCTGCAGTGTGTTCTCTAGGGTTAACTGAGAGTCCGTTTCTTGGTTTGTCTCTCTCTCTCTTTTTTCCCTTTGCTTATTTGTTGTTTCTGAAATTCCACATCTGAGAGGAATCATGTCACTTTGTCTGACTTCTCTTGCTCAGGGTTACCCTCTCGGGCTCCACGCACGTCACCACGAACGGCGAGCGGTCGTGCTTTCTGACGGCCGAAGGATGCCCCGGACATACGGACACACCCTGTCTGTACCCACTCGTCCGCGGAGACGGACGTGGACTGTCTCCCTCGTCCGGCTGCTGTCGACAGCGCTGCTGGGAACGCTGGGGTGCGCGGGGCCCCTCACGGCTTCTCTCTGTATCCTTCGGGGGAGTCCCCAGCCCGTGACCGCTGGGGCGGCGGCAGCTCCATGTCCCCTCCCCGAGGAGCCTCCCCGCCGCGTCCCCAAGCTCGCGTCCCGCCCACAGGGACGAGGCTCCCCTTTGTCCGCGTCCTCGCCGACACCTGGCGTTTCCCGACTCGCTCCGGCCGTTCTGACAGGTGCCACGTGGCGTCTCGCCGCGGTTTCGATGCGTTTTCCGATGCTGAATGAGGTTGAGCGTCTTTTCCGTCTCTGTGGGCCGTCGGGGGTCTTCTTGGGAAAGTGTTCGTGTCTCCTGCCCATTTCTTAACTGCATTGTCTTCTGTTTGAGGGCTGAGTTTGGGGAGTTCTTTACAGGTTGTGGACACGGACCCTTTACCGGGTGCGTCACTTGCAGACACGTCTCCCGCTCGGTAGACCCCTGTGGTCCTGGCCACTCTCCTCTGCTGCGCAGAAGCTCTGCATCCTGACGTCCCGGTAGTTCATTTTTGCTTCTGTTTCCCTGGCCTCCGGGGACTCGTCCAGCAAGAAGCGGCTCGCGACCAAGAGGTCACGGAGGGAGGGTGCTGGGGCGGTCCTGCTAGGATTGTGACGGTTTCCTGTCCACGTTTACGTCTTTCATCCGTTTTGTATTTATTTTCCACAAACCCAATTTTAAATATTCCAGTAACCACATTTTAAAAGAGTAAGATTTACTTTAATGATCTATTTTATTTAAGCCAATAAATGTAAGGTATCTCAACATATAATCAGTAAAAGACATCATCAATGAAACACATATCTTATCAAAAATGTTTTTCTCACCAAGTCTTCAAAATGATGAGTTTTTATACTTACTGCCCTTTTCCACTGGAACCCAACCAGCCTGGACGCCCTCCCAGGAGTGGGAGTCCAATGGGAGGAGCCCTGGGGGGCCGTGCGGAGAGCAGGGCCAGCAGCTGCGGCCACACGACAGGACAGGGCAGAGGCACTGGGGGTCTTGGAAGCTCCAGTGCGGATGGGGACGCATGCTGACCGGGGGCCGCAGGAGCAGAGCAGCAGGTCTGGAGGGACATTGCACGAGGCCTGGGGCAGGAGCCCGCCGGTGTTCCTTCTGGGGTCCGCGGGGCGACGGCCATCCCTTCAGCCCCAGCCCAGGGCCGGCTTTACCGTAGGCGGAGCGCTTCTCTTGCTCTGATGAACTCATCTCTCCGTGGCGGTGGATTGCAGGTGGAAGGGGTGCGAGTGCAAGTTAGGGAAGGGCCTGTGGTGGGGCAAGCCCCTGGCGAGAGCGGCTCTCCGCCCTTCCCCCCAAGATCCTCCACTGCAGGTGACCTGATGGGGGCAGGGGCCAGGGAGGAGAGCTCCCAGCGACCGCCGGGCCAGGAGCCTGCGGTCTTCCCGCAGCACAGGCTCCTCACCTCCTGGAGCACCCAGTGATCTCGCTCCTCGGGACGCTGGAGGCTCCTTCTGGGAGAGGCAACACAGGCCGCTGGGCCTGACCTGCACACACAGAGCACTCAGAACCTGACCCTCGGGGGCTGGTCGGCCTCTTGCAGCAGCCAAGTCACCCAGTTACAAAACGGCAGGAAAGACACACTTCGGAGAAAGCAGAAGGAAGCTGACATGGGGAGAGGGGACCCTGATTTGGGGCTGAGCCCTACCTGGGCCACTGCCCACAGCCCGGCCTCACCCTGCAAGCGGTTAGGACTCTGGCAACCTAATTGCACTCCCTGGGCTTCCTTCCCCCGCGAGGACGCAACGTCCGCTAAGCTTAAACACGGTCCAGCAAGACCATCAGGCCGCCGTCATGGAGAACCCCCAGAGCTTGGCTCCCAAGACCACCACCGTGATCGACATCCCGACGGAGACGCCTGTGCGGGACCACATCGTCTGGTCCCTGTTCAACACCATCTTCTTGAACTGGTGCTGCCTGGGTTTCGTGGCCTTTGCCTACTCTGTGAAGGTGCGTCTGCAGTGGGGGGCTCTCCCGGGAGGTGCAGGAGCAGTGAGCCCACGGGGGTCTGCCTGGCCAGAGGGCGTGCACGTGTGTGCGCGCTGGTGCGTGCGGGTACAGGACTGTGTGTGTATGTGTGCGTGTGACTGACTGTACGATGTGAGCGAGTGTGTGCACGTGCGTGTGTTTGCAGTGAGGCTGCAGGAGGGGGCCTGGGGATGGCCATGAGCAGCCTTTGTCCCCAGGATTCCAAGGACTTCCCCTTGGACCTATTGACCAGTGCTGGAAGTCACAGCCCTGGGAGCACCAGAGGCTCTAAGGCTCTCCCAGAAAGAACAAAGGAGCTCACAGGAAACCGCCCCCACCCATGGCCTGGGGAGTGAGGCCAGGGAAGGAGCCAAAGCAGAGGGAGGACAAGCCCTGGGGTCCCCTGAGAGGCTGAGAGGCTGAGGAAGGAGACGGAGCCCCAGGAGGGAGGGGCCCACGGCGGCAGTGAGGGGGTCCTGCTCAGGCTCTGGGGAATGGGAGGGTGAAGGGCAAGTGGACCCTGCTGCTCTGGGCAGGGACCACCCTGGGGTGGGGGAGGAGGCACCCGAGGACCCTGTCCTGACCCCACCCTCCATCTCTCCCCCGCAGTCCAGGGACCGGAAGATGGTGGGTGATGTGATTGGGGCCCAGACTTATGCCTCCACCGCCAAGTGCCTGAACGTCTGTTCCCTGGTCCTGGGCCTCCTGCTGACCATCACGTTCATCATCCTTTTTGTCACTGGATCGCTGATGATTCCGCAGATGGTCAGACAGCATGGAGGCTACTAGGAGCTGCCCGTGGCCTGAGGCTGTCTCCCGGGCCGCAGCCTTTTCTGTCCGCGTCAGTCTACCGCTGCAGTCAATAAAGCGCTTGTGCGTGGGGTGCCGTGTTTTCACAGATTCCCCATCCTGCCTCTGAGAGCATGTGCCCCACTGCCCCCTGTACTTTGCCCTGTGTTACGTGTGGGGCGGGTGGGCTCGGGCTGAGGCCTGGCCTGTATCTGGCTGCCAGCTGTGGCAACACATGGCGTTGGTTTTAGGTCGAGCTCCCTCTTCCCAGAGGCCCGCTGTCCTGACCGAATGGGTTTATCTGGAGAAGGCGGGCGCTGGGTCCAGAGTGCCCTTAGGGTCCCTCTGGCTGGGGGAGTTGCAGGGCTCCTGATACGGGGGTCCACAGTCTTCCTCGGGCACCCCGTGCTCGCAGTGCTCTGTTCTCCAGAGAGCGGCGCACCCGTGCCCTGAGGGGAAGCATCCTTACCTCCTCCTGCCTTGGCCTCCGAATTGTGGACACCGGATGCCCCAAGGCCGACGCTCACCCACAACCAGTGGGACAGCGGTGTGAGGTGGGTTGGCGATACCTCCCCCTTCCTCTGCTGCACATTTCGACCCCTGCTGTGGTTCAGCCACACCTGTATCCCTGCCCCAACCGCAGCGCCCCACCTCGAGGGTGCGCCACAGCGCTTGGGGGTACCCCGGGTGGAGGAGGGGTGCTGGCGGATCCGCGCCTCGGGGTTGCTTTGGAAGAGGGCCTGTCGCCCTGATCCCCAGCCGAGTGGGCAGGGAGGCAACTACCTTCCGGCCCAGGACACATCTATGCTCCCCCCCGCCCCGCCCCCACTGCCCCCTCTGGACTGAACCCGGGCATCTCTGCAGTCCTGCCCATCTATGCCCTCCTGGGATCCCCCCACACCAAGCTGGAGGGCAAAAACTTTCCCAAGTGCTGTTTGCAGAAACCTGGGCTGCGGGTGCCCCCCACCCACGCCGCCCGGCTCCTCTCTGGGCCGCCCTCCCGGTGCCCCACGGTCAGCAGCCAGGACGGTCCAGTGACCTGCGCTTGGCCTGCAGGTGCCTCACCGCTCAGCTGTGATTGAGAAGCCCCTCGTCCAAGGGGTGTGTTTGCTGCCAGAGAGGGTGGCCCGCCTTGCAGGACCCTACACCCCAGTGGGCGCAGCTCGGTGCGGTCGTGCGGGCTGGGACCCTCTTCCCGAGCTGCGGTGGGAGGCCCACCTGCCCTTCTGGCTGGGACCTGGGGGCTGTGGCCGCACGCCTCCCCGGACCCCGCCAGCCCCGCAGGGATGGGAGCGGGCCCTTGCAGCGTCCCCCACCCCCCGCAAGGCCCACCCTCCCTGGGGTGGTCCCGCTGCCGCTCACACTGTGGGAGCCCGGGGAGCCGGTGCCCGCGCACTTGGGCACTCGGCGGCCCAGCCAGGGGATCCCCAGGCAGCAGCCCAGCCGGGGGATGGGGAGTTAGTGGACTGTCCCTGCTGGTGGAGGGGGTGGCGAGGGGCTGGAGCTCAGCCACCAGCAGGTTAGGGTCCTTGCCAGGGGAGGTGTTTTTGCCTCACCGTCACTTATTTTTACTACGATCTCTTTAAGGGTTCTATGATCTGACTTAAAAAGATAAAACTTGCCAAACAAGTTTTTGCCATTTTACCCAGGGAAAGTGTACACGTGGCCTTTCATGTTTCTGGTGTGTGTAGCTGTCACGACTAGTTCGGACTGTGCCCCCCACCCCCGACATCAAAAGACATCAGGTACCCACGAAGCACAAACTACGTGGCATCAACCCCACCCTAGAATGGCCCCCCTGTGCTGCTCTGGGTGCCCCTTTAGCGGGATTTTGGGCCTCTTTTGCCTTGTTTGTCCGAACTGATATCTTCCCGGCTCCCCTGAGCCGCAGCAGGAGTCAGAACTGCGACCCTCTCTCTGGCTGACAGAGATCGTGTCGTAAGGACATAATGTATTCTGCTTCTTTATTCATCGATCAATGGACGTTTGGGCATTTCCAGTTTTCTTGGCTCTTAGGAATAACGCTGTTGGACACGTTTGTGTGGACACGTTCTTACTCCTCTTCGGTGCTCCAAGGAGTGGAGTGACGGTCGTGTCATAGCTCGTGTCACTTCTTTTGAAAAGGTCGATTTATATGTTTCAGAAAGAGAGAAAGCACACGAGCAGGGACAGAGGGAGAGGGGAAGCAGACTTCCTGCTGAGCGCACAGCCTGGCCCAGAGACCACGACCTGAAACCAAGAGCAGGTGGCTTAGCGACTGAGCCTCCCGGGCGCCCCCCTGCAGCTCTGTGAGGACCCGCCAGCCGGCCGCCAGCCGGTGCGAGGCCTCGGTTTCTCCTCACTCACCAACACTTTTACCTCAACAAAATGAGAGCAGTCCCGCTGACCGGCAGTGGCGTGTCGCCGTGGTCCGCCGTGGGTTTCCTTGGTGCACGCTGCCGCCGGCGCCTTCTCACCTGTTCGTTGGTTGTTCCTGGTCAAGTCTGTCCCTTTGCTCGTCTGGC
This sequence comes from Mustela putorius furo, assembly GCF_011764305.1. Classification (NCBI taxonomy): domain Eukaryota; kingdom Metazoa; phylum Chordata; class Mammalia; order Carnivora; family Mustelidae; genus Mustela; species Mustela putorius. The sequence goes on from NW_025421288.1 coordinate 16,926,410, forward strand.
TGTTGGTCTGGTGGTTCACCTGTGCTCCGTCCTCTTGGAGGTTGTCTTCTCACCTGTGACGTGCAGATGTTTTAGTTTGCTGAAGTGCAATTGATCTCTCCTCTTTGGGTGCTTAACGGCCCATTTAAGAAACCCGGTGCCTAATCCAAGGTCCCAAAGTTTATTCTCATATTTCTGTCTGTTCTGTAGTTTAAGCTCTTCTGTGGGGTCTTGGATCCGTTGCGAGTTGACTTGTGTGTGGTCTGTGAGCTAGTGGTCTGACTGTCGCCCTTGCCGCGTGGTCTCCGTAGTCTCAGCGCCGTTGGCACCCTTGTTGGAAATCAGTTCACCGTACCTTTTGTGGGGTTATGATTGGACTCCAAGCTCTCTTCTGTTGGTCTGTACGTCTGTCCTCGAGATAGTGCCCCGCTGTCTGGGCTCCCGTGGCTTCGCAGTCTGTTTTGAAATCAGGAAGTATGAGCCCCTATGTAACCGTCCCTCAGAACAACGTACTGCTTAAAATAGAACCCATGAGAAATCATACTAGCCACCAGGCATGCTTGACGTGGGCTTAAGAAAAACAGGTACGGGGAACAGGCCTCTGGGGGAGAGGACGATACGCGCCCTTGAAGCCGAGCTGGGGGGCCGCCGGCCTCACTTCCGTATGCCCTTCCCCGAGAGCACCTGCAGACAACCCTTCTGTATGGGCTCGCTCCCTCTAGGTCACCGACTGCAGGACCAGACAGACCTCGCCTTCCCTCTTACTCATCTACAAGACTCATGGTCTTGTTGGTTGCCCCCTCCTTTCTGGCAAATATGAGACTAAGGGGTCTTCTCTCCTGTCGCCCCCCCGCCCCTCCCCCTCCTGCAGCAGACGTGTTTGTGCCTCATTGTCTTCCTGTGCGTCTGTTTTTCCAAGATTGTTTTGGACTGACAGTTCCATGTGAATTTTAAGATCAGCTTGTCCATTTCTGGAAAAAAAAAAGTATGAATTTTGATAGTGATTGCATCGAAACTATAAATAAATTTAGTTGGTATTGCCATCTTAATCATGTTAAGAGTTCAGGTGTAGGGGCCCCTGGGTGGCTCAGTGGGTTAAGCCTCTGCCTTCAGCTCAGGTCATGATCTCAGGGTGCTGGGACTGAGCCCCACATCGGGCTCCCTGCTTAGCGAGGAGCCTGCTTCCCCCGCCCCCCGCCTGTCTCTCTGCCTGCTTGTGATCTCTGTCTCTCTTTCTGTCCAATAAATAAATAAAATCTTTTAAAAAAGCAGAATCAGAGTCATCAACGCAGAGAACAAACTGATGGTTGTCAGAGGGAGGTGGCGGGGAAGTGGGGGGCCCAGGCTTCCAGTTAGGGAGGCAATGGGTCAGGAGGACGGAAGGCACAGCAGAGGCAACACAGCCGGGGACGCTGCAACGGTGCTGTCAGGTGAAGGACGGCAGCACACTTCCCGCGAGCACAGCACGACACATACTTGCTGGGTCTCTGTGTCGCACGCTTGAGACCAATCTGACATCGTGTGTCAACCACACTTCAACGTAGAGAATCATCGGTGTGATGCTCTGTATCAAGAGAAGAAGCAAGAGCACAGGCTCATCTCAGTTATGACAGAAGAAGTAATTTGACACAATCCAACAAACTTTCATGATAAAAAACATAGTAAAAACCTAAAAATAGAGGGGAGATTCCTCAACCTGATAAATGACATCTATGGGCAGTTCAAGCTGACATTATACCCGATGGTGAAAGCCTGAAAGCTCCGGCCCAGATCAGGAACAAGGACATCTGCTTACTGCACACGCATCCCACACTGTGGCGAAGGTTCCATCTGGGGCAGAAGGCAAGAAAGTGAAGGGGGCATCAGGATTGGGAAAAGTAAAACCATCACCACCTTGTAACAGAAAAACTTGACAAAATCACTGAAAAATATTAAAGACGTTAGCAAAATTGCAGGTGATAAAATCAATACACAAAAATCAGTACCAACTGGCAACCCTATGATGTAACTAAGAAAAGAAGTCTGTTTACAACAGTATCATAAAAAATTACTTGGTAAGAAATTTTACCGAATAGATGCAAGACTTGTGTGCTGAAAACTACAAAATATTGCTGAAAGGAATTAAAGCATAAATAAATGAAATCCATCCTGTGTGCACAGAACTAAACTTTTTTGTTTTTAAAGATTTTATTTATTTGACAGACAGAGATCACAAGTAGGCAGAGAGGCAGGCAGAGAGAGGAGGAAGCAGGTTCCCTGTGGAGCAGAGAGCCCGATGTGGGGCTCGATCCCAGGACACGAGATCATGACCTGAGCCAAAGGCAGAGGCTTTAACCCACTGGGCCACCCAGGCGCCCTAATAATTGTGTTTTATCTCTTAAATCACCTTTGGGACAAATCCCATTTGGTCGTGGTGTATGGTCTTTCTACTATATTGCTGAGTTCAGATTGCCAGGAATTTGTTGAGTCTTTTCCCATCTGTCCTCATAAGGGATATTTTGGTCTACGGTTTTCTCCTAGCAGTGTCTTTGTTTGGCTTTGGTGTCAGGGTGAGGCTGGCCTCCTCCAGGGAGTTTCCTCCTCTTTAGACTTGTGGAAGAGTGAGCGACAGGCTGCAGCTGCTGCCCAGCTGGGTGTGGGGCATGAGTTAAAATGCCACAAACCACTGCACTGGGATTTCACGACTTTTTCTTGATTAAGCTTTCCTCTGATTTCTGTCAGCTGTTACCACTGCCCAGAGTGGGAAAATGTTAGCTCAGGTCATTTCCCCAGTTTACTTGCTACAGTGGTGGAAGGATGGGCTTTGGGGGTTTCCTGTGCCACCATTGTCCTGAGTGACGATAATGGTTGTTTCATGCGGGCACTGAATTGACAGACAAAGAGAAGGACAGATGACAAAATGGCAGAAAGTTACTGCATGAGGGCACATGGAAGCCAAGTTCTGAATGGAGTCCTGGCCCAAATCAGGCTCTTGGTGGGGCCCCTGTCCCCTCCCAGGAGGCATTTTCCACTGCTCAGACCAGTAATGAGAACAGAGATAAATGGTGGTGGTGGACTCATCTTCACACTGGATCAGTGGCCTTCTGGGTAAGAACCATGGACCACCCCCACAGCCAGGTGGGGACAATGGCCGACCACCAGGTGTCCCTGGGGCCGACCTGCTCACCATGAGGAGGGTTGTACCAGACCCACCAAGTCAGAGCTTCGAGTGGGTCCAGCGCCTGCATGAGGGGCCAGAGGCAGAAAATTCCAGACCAGTGAGGCCGTTTGCCATACCCGTGTCATCCAGCTGCTGTCCCACGACTGTCCCTCGGCTCCTGCCCAGGCTCTAGGGGCAAGCTCAAGGACATTAAGATGCTGACCCCCAAATGTGGTGCACCTTCAGTGGCCTCCATGTCCTGGAGCAGGGATATGTGGGGCCAGCTCCTGCTAACTCATAAGAGTGGTCTGTGGCTGTCAAGGAATTTTCTGTGCTGATTATGAAACACAACTGTTGTTAAAATGAAACCGCATGGGAAAAAGTGGAGTACTCCAAGTCCACCACCCCACAAAGGTAAGGAATAAATTCTCAAAATCAATTTTTAAAAATTGTGGTGAAGTATATAGAGTATAAAATGTACAATATTTTAAGTTCTAATTTTAACCTTATCTACGTACACAACTAAGTTTCTTTATCTAGAAGCTAATTTTCCAAAGTACGGGTAGCGTGGGAGGAAGGGTGGTGGTGGGATCCGCGAAACAGACTCCCTGCGAGGTTTCTCTCCTGCCCTTCTGCACGGTGGTCTTTTTCGGCTTCCAACTCATCAGTCAAAGCTCGGGAGAGCTGGGGCCCCCGCAGCCCATCCTGCCCCAGCGGCCATCTGAGCCCTCCCCTTTGCGCAGGGTCCCGAGCAGGCTCCCAGCTCTAGGAGCTCATGGGGGAGGCAAGGTCACGCTGACGCCCCAGGCCTAGAGGCTTCCCCCACGTCCAGTGACATCAGTCCCTCCGGAGCCAGGAGGAGAGAGTCTAGGCGCCACCTTCATCTTGGGGTCCAAACAAGATGGGAAATACCTCAAATTATATCAGTCTGAGTCCCTCCCACACCCTGAGAAAACCCAGGCAAAGCGTGCCTGTGCTCTCCTGTGGAGGGAAACATGAGGAAACCCAGACGCTCCCTTTCTCCAGATTACTGCTCAGTGCTGTGGCTCGTTGTCCCCGGGGGCCCTTGTTCAGATTGGGTCCAGACCCCACGGAGCAGGTGACTGAAACTCCGCCAGCCCTTCCCAGTTGGATGAATTCAGATGAGGACCCCCGAGGGCTCTCTCACCTCACTGTGTCTACCACCACACGAGCCCCTTCTGTGCAAAGCGCAGCCTGGCTTGGGGCAGATGCCGACCTCCCCTGCCCAAAGCACCGTTCCCTCAAGGGTTGGGCACTCCAGGCCTGAGTGTGGGGGTGAGAGCCAAGCCCGGGAGGCTGCTGTGGCACCTGGGTCGTTCCCATGCTTGTCCCTTGGGCTTTTCTCAGGCCCACGACCATCAGTCCTGTCCAGGGCGTGAAGGGTTCCCCCAACGGCTCCTGCCCCAGCCCCAGCCCCAGTCGGGGGCCTGAGTGTGTCCCATGCGTTGGCTATGCAGTGAACTGCATAGCTGCAAACATCTAGCTGCAAACATCTCAGAAACCACGTGGTTTTTCTGTTGCTTCAGGGTTAATTGATGCCTGCACCAGTCAGGGCTGACAGATGGGAAAGAGGAGAAACATTACTCAAACCAACGTGCAAGCCAAAGTCTAAAATGTCACATAATAAAATGCTCAGTCTTCAGAAAACGCCTCTCGTTAGCTGTCATCACGGCGTTCCTGACGGAGTCTCCAGCGTACTTCCGGAGTGTAAGCTCGGCCGACAAGAGGGACAGTAGTGGTCTTGACCCCATCCAGCGGGGCCTGGAGTTTCCCCCAGTAGGAGGCAAATGACATGAGCAAAGAGCGTCCTCCAAGAGGCAAACGGCACAGCTTCTAGGACACCGGCCAGTGCTCGGGGGCCCAAGGACATACCCGCAGAAGCACTGATGGAAACCAGGTCGTGTGCCCCTTGGCCCCAGGCTGGTGCCGTTCCTGGCGGATGAGGCGGGAACAATGGACCCGCTCTGGAGACAGAAAATGCTGACGAGGGTTTACACAGCAAAGTGGCATCATTCCAAAATGACCAGACGGGGCAACGGCAGGGCGCTGGGACACAGAGGCAAGAGAACACTAGGTGCTCAGGGGAACAGGTGAGCCCATGGCCTGGGCCTCGCAGCCTTGCGCCTGGTCAGGGACTCGGTCCTGCATGTCAGGCCTGGCGACGGACACGTTTTGACTAATGAAAAATCAATAAAAGTGAAGGGAGCAGTGTCCTGAAAATGTCTATATATGGGGTTTGGCCTCTTGTAACTCTGCTGTAGCCAAAAACGTGCTTGAGGAAGCAGCAGCGACATGAAGGCAAAGCCATGACCGCTGGCCCACAGGACCGTGCACGCCTGTGCCCCTGTGCCCCCAGAGACTTTTGTGAGCGGTGCATTCTGCAAGAGCTAGCTAGAACCGCGTTTCAGAAGCTCGGGGGTTGGGGGGCTCAGTCGGCACCGTGCCTGCCCCCGGCTTGGGTCACAATCCCGGGATCCTGGGAATGAACCCCGCGTCAGGCTCCCCGCTCTGGGAGGCCTGCTCCTGCCTCTGCTCCTCCTCTCTCACTCGCTCTCAAATAAACAAGTTCTTGTGCTCTCTCTGTCTCTCAAATAAATAAAATATTCTTAAAACTAGAAACTCAAATGAAACAGTAAATAAAATGTGAGAAATGAGAACATGAGGAATATAATCCAGAAATATCCATAATTATATTAGATGTGGATTAATGAAGTACTTCATTGACAAGTCTAAATATGTAATTTTTTAGCACATATACATGGGAACAAGAACACAACAAGAAACAATGAAAACTTAACCACAGTATAAATATTTAACACAAACCCCTCAGGGCTGAAAAAACCAATTTGATAGGAAAAAAAATACATGTAAAAATTCAGTAATATTGGGTGCCTGCGTGGCTCAGTGGGCTAAGCCTCTGCCTTTGGCTCAGGTCATGACCCCAGGGTCCTGGGGTCAAGCCCCACGTTGGGCTCCCTGCTCTGTGGGAAGCCTGCTTCTGCCTCTCTCTCTGCCTGCCTCTCTGCTTACTTGTGATCTCTGTCAAATAAATAAATAAAATCTTTTTAAAAATTCAGTAATATTATCACACATCTGAACAAAACACTAAGAAAATTGACCTACTGGGCTCCACGAACACTGCACTCCATGTGTTTGCGTAGGCCGCGGCGTACAAACGAACGATCTGTTGAAATTGTGGAATTGTTCGAGTTCGACAGTTGCCAAATGTTCAGCAAATATAAAACACTTCAAATATTTAAATAATTGATAGTGTGTTCTATGATCAGAGCAGAATTCATCTAGAAACCACTAATGAAAGATAAAATAGTTAAATAGAGAGACATAGCCATGTATCATTCAGTACTCAGCCGTCAAGTGAGATCACAGAAAATGAATTAAGAAAATGTGAATTCACAGAGACGAAATACGAGCAGCGGACACACACGCAGAAACGAAATGCACGGAGAGAAGGTGCAGTCGGCCGGTAGCAGAGGGTGAAGTCTTCAAGGCGCTTCGCTGCCGGGAAATGCTCCCACCGCGGACAGACTCTGGCATTAACAAACCCGGGTGGCGGGCTGGGCTCTGAGAGAAGCATCTGGAGTTCAGGAACAGGGCGCGCAGACCCTGCGATGGGACTGGGGCACGGATCGTCTGGTCAGAGAAAGTAAGAAAGGGGCTGAAGAGAAGCACGAGCCAAAGAAAGTCCAATACTAACACGGCCGACTGACTGGAATTCACGGACGCTAGAGCTGATTTAAAATAGAAGCCTTTATTCTTCCGGCGAGACACATATTTTTGAGATAAGAACAGACTGAATTTCGTAAAATGGAAATTATACGCCAGGGAACATTAACCGCAAATTTCTTGGGACACTTTTAGTAACCATACTGGACAACGTAGACATTAAGGGGAAAAACACTACCAATGGGATATTCCATGATACCCACCCCAAGACATATCATATTCAAAGTGCAAAGATATGGAAAAAAGCCAGATTTAAAAACCAATACCTAAACCAATACACCTTATCTATAGAAAATCAAAGAATTGCACCAAACGCGGGCTCTGAAAGCATGCTAGCAAGAAGTGGAGTGGAATATTTACAATGTTGAAAGAAGAAAAAACCCATTTACCCGGAATTCCCCATATACTGAAATGACTCCTTTAAAGTGAGATGAAACGTATTTTCCCAAGCAAAAACAAGGACTTCGTCAGCAGACCTACTTTGTAAGAAATGCTCGAAGAAAATCTTCCGGCAGAAATAAACGATACAGGGGCGCCTCGGTGCCTTGGTTGGTTAAGTCTGGAGCTGGGATCGAGCCCCGCGCGGGGTCCTCGCTCAGTGGGGACCCTGCTTCCCCCCCGGCCCTCCCTCCGCTGCGGTCTCTCTCTGACAAATAAATACATACAATCTTAACAAAATAAATAAGGCCACGTGGGTAGAAGCTGTCATCTAGGAAGTGCGTCGGAGAAGAAACCAAGGCAAATGGGTTAAGGTCAGACAGGCCCGGGTTAGGGTCAGACAGGCCCGGGTTAGGGTCAGACAGGCCCGGGGCTACCCGAAAGCTCAAGAGGAAAAGCTGGGGAGGAGGCGTCCGTAGGGAACTTTGAACATGTCCAGCGGTTTCAAATCGCGCAAAAAGCTTGAACCAACGTTTCTCCGGGAAGATGCATCGAGAGCCAACCCAGGAGCGCATCGCGGGTCGCCGGGGAAGCGCGACCCAAACCGCCGCGGGGGTCCACGACCTCCCCCGCAGCAAGACCGCGCGCGCGGCGAGCGGGAAAGGGAGAGCCGAGGGGCCGCCGCCGTGGGGCCCAGCGCGGCCGGGAGCCCTCGGTGGGGTGGGGGGGGGGACCCTGTCGCCCCGGAGCGCACGCGGGACCCCAGCCGGCCCGACTCAGGCCGCGGCTGGCACGGACCCCGCGGGACAGGCGCACACAGACGGCGGCTACTGCGTGCTCTCGCTCCCTGGAGGTGCCCGGAGCGCGTGCAGCGGCCCCGCGGGGTTACGCAGCGGGTAGGTGTTCCCGGAGCTGGTGACAGTTTTGCAACTAGGAGTGGCCGTGGCACGACATGGTGAAGGCACTGAACGGTCATCGCCCTTAGGTGAACGTCGTCTCAGCTTAAAAACGGAAAAAAATAGACAAAATCCGACATATTCCGGGGATTCCGGAAGCCAAGCGCGCACGTGGGGCGGTGCTCACGCCCAGGAGAGCCCCCGCAGGCCCCAGCGCGGCCCAGGACAGAGGATCGCTGTGTCCGAAGTTTGGGAAATCTCTGTCCAAACGTGAGCTCTCCGCAGATTTCAGCAGGACGTCTGTGGCCGCAGGGGCCAAGCAAACCGACTGACCAGAAGTCCTTCAGAGAAGAGAACCGAGAGTGGCCACAGCAGAAGGGGCGGAGCAGTCCCGCCCGAAAGGGTGGACTCAGTTTCCCAAGTTGCTACCTTGTATTGTTTTAGAAGTGCAATTATTGTGAAAAATAAAAAAATAATAAAAGTCTAATTTTCTTTTCTTTATTTATTTAGAAATTTTTATTTTATTTATTTGAAGATTTTATTTATTTATTTGACAGAGATCATAAGTAGGCAGAGAGGCAGGCAGAGAGAGGAGGAAGCTGGCTCCCCGCTGAGCAGAGAGCCCGATGCGGGACTCGATCCCACGACCCTGAGATCATGACCTGAGCCGAAGGCAGCGGCTTAACCCACTGAGCCACCCAGGCGCCCCTGATTCCCTTTTTTGGTGTTTGTTGATGGCTTCAAGCCTCACCCTTGGCCTCCCTTTCTGTCCTCCATCACAATGACAAGAAAGCCTGGCTGCTGTCTCCTCTGGCGCTGGAGAGGAGTCCAAACCACCCGTGGCAAATCGCGGCCCGGCCCCAGTTGCTGAGCCACCGGAAAAGCCTCGAGCAGGCTCCTTGCTCTGCCCCCTCAAGCCATTCGTGGACCTGCTGGGATCACCTTGCTCTCCCCATAACACATCATCGCGTCATCATGTGAGAAATACGCCTCACCTCAGCCTCTTGGAAGACTTGGGGGCTCGTCACCGTCAACACTGGGATCAGAAGTTTTGGAGAGGGTGGGGGGACATTCTCATCCTGTGGGGTGGTCTCACAGCAAGTACAACCCGACTGAACTAACAGAGGATCGCACATTCTTACGGGCACATGCCGTACTGTTCAGATGGGACACACGCGAGGCCGTAGAACAAGTCTCAATAAACGAAAACAGCTCGAAATCATACAAAATGTTTTATCTGACCACAATGAAATACAGTTAGAATTCTGTAACAGAATTAAAGCAGTTGGGCCACCTGGGGGGCTCAGTGGGTTAAAGCCTCTGCCCTCGGCTCAGGTCATGATCTTAGGGTCCTGGGATCGAGCCCCGCATCAGACTCCTTGCTCAACAGGGAGCCTGCTTCTCTCTCTGCCTCTGACTGCTTGTGCGCACTCTCTCTCTGACAAATGAATAAATAAATAAAATCTTAAAAAAAAAAAAAGAAGTAAAGCAGGGAAATTCCCTGCATAAGCAGAAAAACAAAGAATAAATCACAAGATGGACAAAAAGAGCTTTGAGATGAATGAAAATAAACCCAAACATATGAGCATTTTGGGAAGCAGGCAAACAGCTCTCGGAGGGAACTCCTTCTGGCAGACACTCCTACACGAAGAGGAGAAGTAGGACCAGGGCCAGGCCTTTCCCTGTGGGAACAGAGAAAACAAGGACCAAACTAAAATGAAGGCCGGAGGAAGGAAATGGTGACATTTAGGTGCGACCAGAATCGACGAACCAAAAGTGGGTTCATGACAACACCAGCAGAACAGACAACCCTTCAGCTAGACGGACTAAGAAAAAAGTCTCCGATTTCTAAAGTCAGACATGAAAGTGGGGACACTACCACCGACTTCCAGCAATAGCAGGACTAGGGGAGTGCGGTGGGCTGCGGCACAGCAACGGGTCGGAAGAGCCGGATGAAGGAGTCAGCGCGCACCATCTCCAGACGGGTTCAAGGGGACACAGAGGGCACAAATACAGGAAAAGACAAATGACCCAGTTCAGAATGGCCAAGGGTTGGGTTAGACACTTCTCCAGGGAAAACATTCAAGGCCGGGAGCACACAGAAGAAGAGGCAGGGTCTCCTAAGTCACGGGCCAACGCCAGCCAACACGACAGTGAGACGCCCCTCTCCCCGAGACTGGATGCCTGAGTCTCTTTGTCTTTGACTTTCGACAGTCCATGACACCTCTACGTGCACATCTCTTGGACAGTCTGTGACGCGTCTACGTGCACATCTCTTTGGGGTCATTCCTTGAATTTGCGGAACTTCTTGGACATGTGGATTAGTGGGGATTTTTTCATCGATTTTGGTAAGCTTCTGCCCGTTCTTTCTTCACAAGCTCTTTCTGCGCTTTCTCTCGCCCGCACCCTGGGGCCCTCTCACCGTGTGGGACCGTGGCTGGCGTCCCACAGGCCTCTGAGGCCCGACGCGTCGTCCTCCGCTTGAGCCAGTTAGCAACCTCCGCGCTCGCTCGCTGACTCCTGACGGTCGGGCGTGTTCTCCACCCCGCAGCAAGTTCTCGCTTCATTTGCACGCTGCCCAACCTCAGAATCTCTACTGGATTCTTCTGAAAACGTTTTCTCTCTTTCCTCATAGTCTTGGTTTAGCAAAACACTACTCTCGTTTCCTTTTAACTTGTTCGATGTGTCTTTGGGGTTTCCCGATCCTATTTTAAATCTTCATCTAGCGTGTCTCTCCCCTCAAAGGCAGCTCTGCTGAACGTGTCCCTCTGTGTGTGGACTGTGTGTTTGTGACTCTTGGTCTGGAATTTTACTGGAAAACCGGACATTTTCAATCCCACGACCTGGCGGTGCTGGAAGCCAGGCCCCCGCCCGCCGGGCTTTGTTGCCCACTCTGGCTGCTGTTGCTGTTTGTTTAGGGAGGCTCCTGTGCCGGTTCTGGGAGGCCCTGTGTTCTGTGCTGGGCGTAGACTCTGAGTTTCCATTCAGTTACTTTTGTGGTGAGCTCCTGTGTGCACAGAGATTAAGGCTGGAACCAGCAAATCACCCAGCCTTTGCCAGGGGGTTTTGGGGATGGGAGACACACCTTCAAGACTCTGGTAATTTGCATGCCTGCTCTGGTTTTCACTTCCTGCTCATGCTGGGCTTCAAGGTCACCTTGATGGGAGAGATTGTCAAAATATCGATCTAGTCAGAAATACTTTGTTGGTATATGTATGTACACTAAAAAAATGTATAATCCTTAGGGAAGAGGATATTCTGAGAGAGACACTAAGCTGATATGCAAAAATATTAAAGAAACGACTGGCAACGACTCACGGATGAATGAGTGTAAGGAAAACCCAAGGCCCCAAGAGGAAATACCTCCGTCAGCTCCCTCCACACCTGCCCCACGCTCCAGCGGTCCCTAGTGCCGGTTGCGACCCAGGCCCTCACCCTGCAGAGGAGGTCAGTGCCTGGGGTGGCTCTGCCTTTCCCTCCCGCCTGTCCCTCCCCCGTCTCTGGCAGTTGCAGGAATAGCGGGGTCTTGGTCCGTCCCTGAGCTGTGGCTCCGGAAGGCAGCACAGCCTGGACTCCAGAATCACTCCAGCCCCCTTCCCCGGGGGCTGACAGACCCCACACCAGCAGGAACCCCCTGAGGGAGTCCTGACACAGGAAGGGGGGCTGAGGGGGTTCTGTGAGGCTTTCTCCAACCTGGGCCAGTTTCCACCTGTCTCGCTTGGGACAGACGAGAAATGAACCGACAGTGAGAGATAGCAGTCTCCTCGTGCAAGGCAGCCCTTCTGGAAATATCCGAGACGCTCACAGGGGGCCATGTCCAGCTCACAGAAAAAGCTCTTGATTTCCTAGATGAGGTCCATGACTCGCAGAAATTCTTGCCGGGTTCTGAAATTTAACCTGAAGATGAAGGCAGCGGCTAGAAAGCAGGGTAGGGTCGGGGCAGCCCCAGCCTCAGTCTCAGAATCTGAGGAGAGGAAGCAAGACCCTCTCCAGCGTGGTCCTGCCTGCGCTGAGCCCAGGATTCTGGAGCTCTGGGTCAGGAAGCTGTCAGCCCACAGGGAAATGCCTCTGAGAAGCTCTGGGGGCAGCCTTCCAGCATGAAAGCCCAGTCCCCAGGCAAACCTGTGATAATTGCATCAAATGACCCTGTAGAGGCTCTGGAAATGGCCCCCAAACCAAATAGCCGGTGAAGAGACCTCTACCGGGACCGGCTACGAACATGCAGAAAGAGGGGTCAGAGCTTGTGCGGCAGGAGCCAAGATCACACTCTGCCCCCACCTGGCCCCACCAGGTCCTCAGGGTTGAGTCCTCTCTGGACCGTAGGGCCGAACACAGGGCTCTCTCCCCCAGCGTCAGCCAGAGGGCTCTATCCCGCAGGAGCAGGACCTCATCACTTCTCGTCCTGCCTGGCTGCCTCCGGCTGAGCCCCCAGTGAGCGAAGTCGGAGACTGGGGCTCCCTGCTGCGCAGCTCCCAGTCGTGGAACAGAGGCTCTGCCTGGGGCTTGAAGCACTGGGCATGTAGGGACTCAGACTGTCCTTGCTTTGGGTCATGAGCTGGAGGCTCCTGAAGTCAAGGGAGGCAAGCGGCTTTCCCTCCACAGAGTGCTCAGCCCCTGGAGGGCAGGGGAGGCCCCTCAGAGAGAAGTTCCCTCCTGCAGCTCCAAAGAACCGGCTCAGAGGTTTTGCTGGGCAAAAGAAGCAGGCCACAAAGCAGATAGTTCCAATCTCTTCCCATAAAACTGGCTTCCTCTGCAATAGAACGGGACATTCAAGCCCAAGGTCAGTGTCAGAAACAGTGCAGCCATGGTGGAGGCCAGGCAGGGACCCAGGAAGACTCAGTCTCAGCTGTAGGTCAGCCCCTTTGTAGGAACGGACCGTGGAATAAGCAGTCTGAGTCCTCACGTCAGGAAAAACATAAAACGCTCCTTCCGCGCAGCCGGCACTGGACTGGCGCGTGTGCAGAGCACTCCGCCCAGGACGGCCCGGCTGAACCGCTTGAGGACCGGCGAGCAGTCAGGGGAGTCGGCGGGGTGCGGTCAGGAGGCCCTGCTGGCCTATGGGTACAGCAGAGTGACTGGGCCGAGGCCGCCACTGTGCCTCCCCGAGCGGGGGCCGTGGGGAGAATGAAAGAATCAGACCAGGCGCTCAGTACTGAGCCAGCAGACAGCAGCCCCCAGCCCGGAAAGGGGGACCTGGCATTGCTGCAGCATATGGTCTAAACTGTCCAGGTTCCAGCAGAAACGGAAGAGCAAGCCGAGAAACCATGGCCCGTTCTCCGGAGAGAAAGCAGCCCACAGGAATTGCACGTCAGAGTCAGATGTGGCCTCTCACAGGAAAAGACGCAGAACAGCCTAGGAGCATGGTCAGAGAGCTAGAGGAAAGCCTGCTCCAGGGCACGAAGGAGGCAAAGTTACACAAAGCCGAGGACATCAATAGAGAGATAGACATGGTTCTTCTTAAAAAATTATTTTATTAACATATAATGTATTCTTTGCCCCAGGGGTGCAGGTCTGTGAATCGTCAGGCTTACACACTTCACAGCACTCCCCATAGCACACGCCCTCCCCGTGTCCGTCCCCAGCTTCCCCTCCACACCCCTCCCCACAGCAACCCTGTTTGTGTTGTGAGATTAAGAGTTTCTTACGGTTTGTCTCCCTCCCGATCCCATCTTGTTTCATTTTTTCCTTCCCTACCCCCACAACCCCCCACCTGCCTCTCTGATTCCTCATATCAGGGAGATTATATGATAATTGTCTTTCTCTGATAGACTTATTTCGTTCAGCATAAAATCCTCTAGTTCCATCCACACCGTCGCAAATGGCAAGATTTCATTTCTGTTGATGGCTGCATAGTATTCTGTTATATATATATATATATATATACCACATCTTTATCCATTCATCTGTTGATGGACATCTAGATTCTTTCCATAGTTTGGCTATTGTAGACATGGCTGCTATAAACATTCGGGTGCACGTGACCCTACGGATCACTATGTTTGTATCTTTAGGGTAAATACCCAGTAGTGCGATTGCTGGGTCATAGGGTAGCTCTATTGTCAACTTTTTGAGGAATCTCCATGCTGTTTTCCAGAGTGGCTGCACCAGCTTGCATTCCCACCAACAGTGTAGGAGGGTTCCCCTTTCTCCGCATCCTCGTCAGCATCTGTCATTTCCTGACTTGTTAATTTTAGCCATTCTGACTGGTGTGAGGTGGTATCTCATTGTGGTTTTGATTTGTATTTTCCTGATGCCGAGTGATATGGAGCACTTTTTCATGTGTCTGTTGGCCATCTGGATGTCTTCCTTGCAGAAATGTCTGTTCATGTCCTCTGCCCATTTCTTGATTGGATTATTTGTTCTTTGGGTGTTGAGTTCGATAAGCTCTTTATAGATTTTGGATACTAGCCCTTATCTGATATGTCGATTGCAAATATCTTTTCCCATTATGTCAGTTGTCTTTTGGTTTTGACCAAAAGACAACGTTGCTGTGCAAAACCTTTTGATCTTGATGAAGTCCCAATAGTTCATTTTTGTATAGTTCCCTTGCCCTTGGCGATGTTTCTAGGAAGAAGTTGCAGCGGCTGAGGTCAAAGAGGTTGCTGCCTGTGTTCTCCTCACAGATTTTGATGAATTCCTTTCTCACATTTAGGTCTTGCATCCAATTTGAGTCTATTTTCGTGTGTGGTGTAAGGAAATGGTCCAGTTTCATTTTTCTGCATGTGGCTGTCCAATTTTCCCAACACCATTTATTGAAGAGGCTGTCTTTTTTCCATTGGACATTCTTTCCTGCTTTGTCGAAGATTAGTTGACCATAGAGTTGAGGGTCCAGTTCTGGGCTCTCTATTCCATTCCAATAGTCTGTGTGTCTGTTTTTGTGCCAGTACCATACTGGAGATAGACATTATTCTTATAAAGAGGAAAAATCAATCAAAGGAAAGGATAGTCACTGAAATCTAACAGTTCAACACAAAAGGTCTGGTCTCCAGCCCTACACCTAAGGAGCCTGGAGATTTTCACTCCCGGCTTGGCAACAGGAGAGCAGGTGCAGAAATTGAAAATGGAGAACTCGTCTTGGCTCCCTCCGAGAAGGCACAGGGTGAAGAGCCCCACACCAGAGAAACGGGTGAGAAGAGGGGCTTGCAAACCAGGAGCCCCCGAAGGCACTGATTCTCTGGGGGAGACTTCGGGAGACCAAGTCCAGGGATAAAACTTCCATAGCTCAAGG
This sequence comes from Mustela putorius furo, assembly GCF_011764305.1. Classification (NCBI taxonomy): domain Eukaryota; kingdom Metazoa; phylum Chordata; class Mammalia; order Carnivora; family Mustelidae; genus Mustela; species Mustela putorius. The sequence continues at coordinate 16,941,795 of NW_025421288.1, forward strand.
GAGACCCACCGTGTTCTCGGAGTGAGGAACAGAGGAAAATGCCCTCCTGCTTCTGGCAGGAGAGGGAGCGCCAGTGCTCTGAAATACGCCTGGAGCGTTCTGTCTTCCTGAGCAAAGACACGGCCTCGGGAAGAGCCCAGCCACTGTGGGGGATGGAGAGACCCTGCCCAGCCCTGTTGGCCTTCCCATCCACCCTAAGCCAGGAAAGAAAGGTCGCCGGCCGGGGCAGGGGGGCTGGTGAAGGGCTAAGGCCTCACCCTGGCGTGACAGACCCCCACAGCAGGCCATGGGCACAGCGCATCCTGCTGAGACCAGGACACTGGAACAGAGCGAGCGAGGCCCACAGCCTGACGGGGACGTGCCCACACTGGAACCCTGGAGCTGCAGCCACTCCGAAGTGGCCACGCAGCCTGTGGGGAAAACACCGGGACTGTTCCGCAGATAGAGAAATAGGTGCTGAGTGGGGGATGGGCACAACGTAACTCAGAGCGGCCAAGTAGTGGAGACAGTTAAGTGTCCAGCAAGTCACTACTGGGTGAGAAAGGTCTTCTACCCACAGGACGGAGCATCATGTGGCTGTAAGACGGAAAGAAGTACGGACAGACGCTAAGACAAAATTAGTGAAAACATCAGTCGAAAACATTATTCGACGGGAAAGCAGCCTCTCCCAGAGCGTGCGACAGAAAGAGAGAAATGCAGAGAGATTCCAACAGATAAAGGGAATGCCGGACACAGGGGACCAGGAGATGGGGAGTGAGTCAGTGATCCGGATGGGGCTTATTTTTGGTTATAAAAATGATCTGCAACTAAATAGTAGTTATGGCTGTCGCACACCAAGTGTGTCTCTGCTGACACACTGTGAAATGGATAAAACGGCAAACTCTGTTTTGCACGTTACATGGGTTAAAAAGCCAAGTTCTATAAAATATGACTTCCATCAGTTACAGTAAAAGAAAGTGAAGATTAAGCAGCACACAGCCCTTTGTGCCACCCTGCGCTGGTGGAAACTGATACCCCGTGGTTGGTCCACCTAGTGCCAGCCAAGTCACCAATTACAAAACACCAGGAAAAAGAAACTTCTGAGAAGCCAAAAACCTGCCCTCGGTGGGGAGGGCCCCTGAGCACTGTCCCCGCATCAGACTCACCCACTCGGTCTCTGCATCAGGAGCCCACTTCCCCGCTCTGCGTCAGCCGGGACACAGCTGCTCCTTTCAGAGCCGGAGATGGTCAAGGAGAACACGGTGGACATCCTGGGCCCCCCCCAGAGCTCGGCTCCCGTGACCACCACCGTGATCGACATCCGTGGTGAGACAGCCGTGCCCGACCACATCGTCTGGTCCCTGTTCAACACCATCTTCTTGAACTGGTGCTGCCTGGGCTTCATGGCCTTTGCCTACTCTGTGAAGGTGCGTGTGCGGGTTGGGGACGCTGGGGGGCTCTCCCAGGAGGTTTAGGAGCAGTGAGCCCACGGGGGTCTGCCTGGCCAGAGGGCGCGCAGGGTGTGGGAAGCCCGAGGGTGTGCGTGTGTGTACCAGTGTGAGTGTGTGCGTGTGTGCGTGGGATCGCTCCCAGGGAGAGCCCAGGCTGAGGCTGCACAGGCAGGGTCGGCCCATGTCCCCACTGTCCCCAAGAAGTTCTCCCTCCCAGCCCAAGTGGGGATACTCCAACCTCACACTGGATTCAGACCTCAAGTCTGGTGCAAAAGAAGCAAAAGGTACTCAAAGTCTGCTCCCCTGTGATGGCACGTGAGGCCAGGGAAGGAGCCGAAGCAGAGGGAGGACAAGCCCTGGGGTCCCCTGAGAGGCTGAGAGGCTGAGGAAGGAGACGGAGGCCCCAGGAGGGAGGGGCCCACGGCGGCAGTGAGGGGGTCCTGCTCAGGCTCTGGGGAATGGGAGGGTGAAGGGCAAGTGGACCCTGCTGCTCTGGGCAGGGACCACCCCGGGGTGGGGGAGGAGGCACCCGAGGACCCTGTCCTGACCCCACCCTCCATCTCTCCCCCGCAGTCCAGGGACCGGAAGATGGTGGGTGATGTGATTGGGGCCCAGACTTATGCCTCCACCGCCAAGTGCCTGAACATCTGTGCCCTGGTCCTGGGCCTCCTGCTGACCACTGTATCTGTTGTTTTTCTGGTGATTGCCTATACTACAGCCTACAGTATGATTTTAAAGGTTATGAAGGAGAGTGGTGGCTACCATTAAGAGCTCATGGCCAAGGACCCCATCATCCACCACGCGCTGCTGGCCCTGCTCCGGGGCCTCTGGCCCTGCCCCTTAGCGCCCAACCCTTTGCACTGTGTTTGCAGACCCGCCTGGCTACAGCTGAGTTCAATAAAGTGCACTTGCGTGTGATGGTGCTGTGACGTCTCCTGGGGGTGGGGGGTGCTGCCCGAGTCCCTAGCCTGCCCCGAGACTCAGCCCATCTCCCCACACCCTGCTCAGCTGTGGGGCTCTGAGGGGCCAGGGCCTGTCCTCAGGTTGTGCTGGTTTCCGGCCCCCTGCTGGGAACGAGAGCGGGACCAGGGCCCTAGGATGGGGGTCCCTGACCCAAGGACGTCCCGTGTCCAGAACACCCTTGGTCCCAAGGGTGGGGCTCCCTGATACTCAGGGGTGCGGGCACACTGGTGCTAGGGGGAGTGGGCAGCTCAGGGCCTGGGGGGAGGACCCAGGATCCTGTCTCTGTGGGTGCGGCTGGTGGAGACCCACACCTCCCAGCCCCTCCGGCGGATCCAGACAGGGCCACCTCGTGCAGCTGCCTCCTCCTGCCCACCAGCTCTGTCCTTGCTCCCCTGGGGGCAGGGACAGCCCTCGAGTGGCCTGGGGGGGGGACAGAGCTCTGGGCTGTGGACTGACTGCAGAAGCCAGTCGTCAGACCTGGCGGCTGAGCCCCAGGGACAGAAAGCCTGAGCGGAAGGCCTCAGTCCCTCCACCCGACCTGGCCGGGCCCTGCAGGGTGGAGCAGCTGCCCAGGGCCCTGGGGAGGGTCTCCCCGCCACCAGGGACCCTTGGGCATTGGGTGGGAGCTTTCGTTGGAGGCTGCCTGTGGGGGGTGGGGGCCATCCTCTGCCCTGTGCAGGAGGAGCTGGCCCCAGGCGGGTGTTCCTGTCTGAGGCCCCACAGGGGGTGGGTGGGGGACCTACTCCCACAGTCACCCTGGAGAGGCTGGAGAAGCCCGGACAGCCACAGGCGGGTGTCAGGGTGAAAACCCCTTCTCCAGGAGCACCTTGCCCTCTGGGGCAGCCAAGCTTGCCGGGGTCCCAGCAGTGGGGCCAGGCCAGTCCCAGGGCTCCCTTTGAAGTCAGCAGCTCTTCATGCTTCCTCTCTCTCCCTCCCTCTGTCTACCCTCCCCGATCCCCCCTCCCCCCCCTTCCTTGTACAGCAAGTGCCTGACTAATCAGAGGCCCCATTTCAGGGTCAGCCATCTCAAGGAAGCAGATTGCCAGCCTCATGCTCAGATAAAGTGGACACATGGGAAAGATCTTGGTAGATTTTGTACTGTTTGGGCCCAGATTTCCTGCTGTTCTATTCTGAGCTTCCTGGGGTGTCAGGTGCTCCTTTAGTCCAGCTTCCCACCCCTTCCACCCCCTCCCCTCCGTCCAACCCCCTCCTAGTTCGTGGCCACAACTGTGCTGTGTAGTTTCCAGTCTCTGATTTAAAAGTGTTCTCAGGTTTGCTGGTCGTTATAGCTGAAGGGCTTCTTGTGATCACAGTAAGAACCACCAGGGCGGGTCAACCACAACACCAGTTATTAATAAGCTGAGACTGTAGGAAACTGTTAAAACAGTGGGGACAGTCCCAGGCTGAAAAAGACCCCATGGCCCACCCACATCCCTAAATAGGGAAGTGGGGTAGCTACCCAGGCCCAGTTAGAGTGTCTGGGCCAGGACGCTCCTCTAGCTGGCCCTATTGTAACCGGACACTCAGGCATTGGTCCGCCCTCTGGGAGCCTGGCCAGTTCCCAACTTTGGAAACTGCAGGAAATAGAAACTTTGGAGAAATGGAAACTACAGGGGAAAGGGAAGGCCCAGATCACAGTATAACACCCGCGTCCGCACCATGAGCCACAACGCCCAGCCCTTCTTCCCTGATACCCACGCCGGCGTCCCCCCGACCTACGAGATGCTCAAGGAGGAGCACGAGGTGGCTGTGCTCGGGCCCCCCCAGAGCTCGGCTCCCGTGACCACCACCGTGATCAATATCCGTGGTGAGACAGCCGTGCCCGACCACATCGTCTGGTCCCTGTTCAACACCATCTTCTTGAACTGGTGCTGCCTGGGTTTCGTGGCCTTTGCCTACTCTGTGAAGGTGCGTCTGCAGTGGGGGGCTCTCCCGGGAGGTGCAGGAGCAGTGAGCCCACGGGGGTCTGCCTGGCCAGAGGGCGTGCACGTGTGTGCGCGCTGGTGCGTGCGGGTACAGGACTGTGTGTGTATGTGTGCGTGTGACTGACTGTACGATGTGAGCGAGTGTGTGCACGTGCGTGTGTTTGCAGTGAGGCTGCAGGAGGGGGCCTGGGGATGGCCATGAGCAGCCTTTGTCCCCAGGATTCCAAGGACTTCCCCTTGGACCTACTGACCAGTGCTGGAAGTCACAGCCCTGGGAGCACCAGAGGCTCTAAGGCTCTCCCAGAAAGAACAAAGGAGCTCACAGGAAACCGCCCCCACCCATGGCCTGGGGAGTGAGGCCAGGGAAGGAGCCAAAGCAGAGGGAGGACAAGCCCTGGGGTCCCCTGAGAGGCTGAGAGGCTGAGGAAGGAGACGGAGGCCCCAGGAGGGAGGGGCCCACGGCAGCAGTGAGGGGGTCCTGCTCAGGCTCTGGGGAATGGGAGGGTGAAGGGCAAGTGGACCCTGCTGCTCTGGGCAGGGACCACCCCGGGGTGGGGGAGGAGGCACCCGAGGACCCTGTCCTGACCCCACCCTCCATCTCTCCCCCGCAGTCCAGGGACCGGAAGATGGTGGGTGATGTGATTGGGGCCCAGACTTATGCCTCCACCGCCAAGTGCCTGAACGTCTGTGCCCTGGTCCTGGGCCTCCTGCTGACCATCACGTTCATCATCCTTTTTGTCACTGGATCGCTGATGATTCCGCAGATGGTCAGACAGCATGGAGGCTACTAGGAGCTGCCCGTGGCCTGAGGCTCTCTCCCGGGTGGCAGCCTTTTCTGTCCCCTTCAGTCTACCGCTGCACTCAATAAAGCGCTTGTGTGGGACGCCTGGGTGGCTCAGTTGGTTAAGCAGCTGCCTTCGGCTCAGGTCACGATCCCAGGGTCCTGGGATCGAGTCCCACATTGGGCTCCTTGCTCGGCAGAGAGCCTGCTTCTCCCTCTGCCTCTGTCTGCCTGTGCTCGCTCGCCTGTGCTCGCTCGCTCTCTCTCCCTCTGTCTCTGACAAATAAATAAAATCTTAAAAAAAAAAAAAAAAGCGCTTGTGTGTGGGGTGCGGTATTTTCACAGATTCCCCATCCTGCCTCTGAGAGCATGTGCCCCACTGCCCCCTGTACTCTGCCCTGTGTTACGTGTAGGGCGGGTGGGCTCGGGCTGAGGCCTGGCCTGTATCTGGCCGCCAGCTGCGGCAACACATGACCTTTAGGTCACTTCCCAGAGGTCCGCTGTCCTGTGGACCCACTGTGCCCCAGGAGCGGTCCCCATCAACCCCTCCCGTGTACACACCCAGAGTGAAGCCGCCCCGGGGCTGTGCGGGGCCGCCCCAGCGCTGCGGGGGCCCAAGTCCTGACTGGCTGCCCTCCGCAGGGTCTGGGGGTGCCCCTCCCACCGCGGCTCACCCCCCGCCACCGAGATGTCCCTGATCGGGGAGGGAGGTGGGCGCTTCTCCCGCGCGCCGGGACTGGCCGCGGGCTGTGCCCTGAGCACGGGTGACTTCGGGCTCCTGCGGTGGACGGGGTCCAGGCTTCTCCGGGCTTCACTCCACCCCGGCCGAGCTCGGCGCGGGTCGCAGAATCCGGGCCGCGGAGCGCCTCTGCGACGGGAGGGGACGGTCTCGGCCGGGACGGGACGCGCACCCTCGGTCTGCGGGCGGCCTCCCTCCAGCCCCGATCCCCAGCTCCGCAGCCTGGCTCCCGCCGCCCCTGCAGCGCCCGGAGGCCTTCTCCGGGTCTGGAAACCCAGGGATTCGAGACGACTGGTGGACCCCGGGCTCAGCCCAGGATGTAAAGCTTTTTGTCCTGCCCCTGCGGCCCCACGTCCCGCGCAGCGGCCGCCAGTCTCCCGCCGCGACGGCCTGCGCGCAGCCCCCGCCTCCGCGGTGGGACGGGGCGGCCGCGCCCGTCCGGGCCGGGCCAATGAGGGCGGAGCCCAGCCCAAGGAGACGAGAGCCCAGCCAGTGAGGGAGGGCCGAGCCCAGCCAATGGGAGCACAACTCAGCCCAGGAGAGCCCGTCACAGCTCAGCCAATGGCAGCACCACCCCGCCAAGGCCAGCACAGTTCAGCCAATGAGAGCCGAGCCCAACCGCGAAGCGCTGATCGCAATTCAACTAAAGAGAAGCCACTAGGCTTGGGGCTTCCAGTTCTCTCCAACGGACTTCTAGTTTGAGCCTCCCAACTCCACCCCCTGTACCTATAAAAGAGCTTGGCTCTTTTCTGGGGACTTATCTATGGTTGTGCCATAGCTTGTTTTTCTAGAATTGCAATTTTCTGCTATTCCCAGATAAACCCTTTTGAGGGTAAAATAACTAGCAGTTTTATTTTGAAGTTTAACAACCCAATTCCAATGCGTGGGGGACTGCCCAGAGAGTACTAAGCAAATGCTGGACGCCAGCAGTGTGGTCACTATCTACCCAGGGGTAATGTGAGATCCCACAGGTTAGGGTTCAGCTTTAGGAGACTGTCCTCTTTCCCCCACTTCCGGGCCAGGCACAAGTCGGGGCTGTCACCTGGGCTTCTGACCAAGTGGCTGTAAATCCGAGGTTCCTGTGACTTCTGGGTTCTAGTCATTCGTCAGAGCAGCTCACAGAACTCAGGGAAACATTTCACTTACTAGATCCCCAGCGGATTACAAAAGGATCCAAGTCAGGAACAGCCCGACAGACATGCCCAGGGTGAGGTCTGGGGAAACGTGCGTGGTCCTGCCGGGCAAACCCCTCTCCCCGGGTCTCCACGTGTTCCCCATCCCGAAGTTCTCAAAACCTTGTCCTTGGGGCTTTATGGAGGCTTCATTACTCAGCCACGGACTGGATAACTCATTGGCCTTTGGCGATGGAACCCGGTCTTCAGCCCCGCTGCCAACCCCAGAGGTCACAGGGTGGGCTGGAACCAGCCCTCTGATCCCTTGGTTGGCTCTCCTGGCAGCCAGCCCTCCTCCGTAGATGAGAGTCCCGAAGCCACCTCATTAACATAACAAGAGACACCTTTATCCCTTCAGAAATGCCAAGGGTTTTAGGGGTTGTGTGCCAGAAACCAGGATGGAGAAATATGTATTTCTTCATATAAATCACAATACCTCAACAGGCAAAACATCATCCTGGCCCCTCTTACTGGTAGGACATAATGGGTCCTAGGAATCATGGCAGGCCCAAGTCACACTCTCTGTGGGGGCCCTGGTTTTTGTCCTCCAAAATTTGTATCTTGAAATCTTAATGCCCAAAGTGTTGGTAGCAGGAAGTGGGGGCTTTGGGAGGTAATGGGGCCATGAGGCAGAGCCCTCATGTTGTTTCTGAGACCCACAGAACTCCCTCGCCCATGAGCACACACTGAGAAGTCAGCGGAAGGCCACCAGGATGAAGGTCTCACCAGAACCTGCCCACGCTGGCCCCCGATGGGACTTCCTGCTTCCAGACCTGTGGGAAATAATTTCTATTGTTTATGAGGCACCCAGTCTGTGGTGCTTTTTGAAACAACCACAGCTGAGGAAGACAGGAGGTTGGTGTAAGGTTTTATAGGCGAGATAAACACGACACCAGGTGAAGTGGGTGCAAGGCAAGGCTTATTAAAGGCTCTCTCCGGTGAAGTATCAGGGCTCAGGAGAAGGGGAGCCGGGAAAGTTGCACCGGGAGGAGGTGGGCCCCTCGGGCGAGGTTCCGCGACTCTGGAAAGCAGAGTGGGGGAAGTCGCCCTGGGAGGGAGTTGGCGGGGTCTTTGATCTGTCTCCTGCATAGGTATCGGGTTACCTATGGAGAGGTGACCTGGGCATACATCCTTTTGGTGGGAGAGTCAAGGGTTAAGTCAAGGGTTGGTGGGGGGATAGGCTGGAAGACGGCGAGACCCCCCAGCGGTCATTTCCATGCTCTTCCTGCACTCCGGGAGCCTCTGGCACTGCAGGTCATTTCTATCGTTCCTCCTGCACTCCCGGAGCCCGCCAACCCAACAGTTGGGGGACAGAAACCGGAGGTCTCTTGTGAGGTGGGGGAGCCCTTCTGTCAGTATATGAGCCGGGGTCCACAGTGAGGTCTGGCCCCTTGTTGTAAATGTCAGTGGCGCACGGGTGGCATTGACAGCCCAGGGCTTGCTGGGCCCTCCAGAGGGAGCCCAGAACAGAGCCCTGAGCTCATCCTTCCAAACCTCGGTGGACCGGGGAGGGCAACAGGAACCAGCCACGGAGGCTGAGAAGCAGCTGTCTGGCCGCGGCCAGGGCGGTGGGGCGCAAAGCAGAGCTCTGAGAGAGCTGGGGGCCGCACTCGACAGCGACAGCGGCGGTACCGCTGGTGCTAGGGTCCCCCCTCCTCCCCCGCTTAACCCCCTCCATGCCTCAGCCCCGCTTCCCTCCTGCTGGGGCCCCTGTCCTCCCACCAGCACAGGGGCAGGGGCATCTGGGATGCCAAGACTGGACGCTGGTGAGCCCAGGAGATGCTGGGATGGCCAAGCCCGAACTCTGGGTTCTGGGGACAGAGCCCAACCCTTGGGGGGGGGTGTCTGCAACCCTCCTCCGCAGCTGGGCGACACGTCCCCACCCGCAGCCCCGAGATGGCCCCTCCGACTCCTCTTGGCCGCCGGGCAGGGGCTCGGCTGGGGCTCCGGTGCGGGGGAGGGTTTCGCGCGGCGGGGGATGGGGGATGGGGGCTGGGGGGCGGCGGGGCGAGGCCCCGCTCTCGGCTGCGCAGAGCTGTAATTTGTCGTTATATTTAGCGGGCGGCGCCGGGCCGGGCTTCGGGAGGGGGCGGCGGGGCTATAAGCGGCCCGGGGCGCCGACCCTCAAAGCCGGAGCCCGAGCGAGGAGGAGACGGCGCTGGAACCCATGGACACGTCGTACCCCCGCGAGGACCCCCGGGCCCCGACGGCCCACAAGGCAGACGGCGCCGCCCACACGGCCCTCACCCTGGGGGCGCCCAGACCCCCACCTCGAGACCACTTGATCTGGTCGGTGTTCAGCACGCTCTACCTGAACCTGTGCTGCCTCGGCTTCCTGGCGCTGGCCTACTCCATCAAGGTGGGCCTGTGCGGGGTGGGGGCCTGGGGGTGGCTACTCCATCCAGGTGGTCAAGCAGGAGTCTCTCCGGAGGGGGTTGCTTTTCCAGAGGGCCCCAGAGGCTCCTGGGGGGAGGGGCTCTCCAGGGGGTGACTCCTGTGAGAAGGCCACTCCCTTAGCCAAGCAGTGGACAAGCTCTTTGCCTCATGAAGGCTTCTCCGTTGAGGCAGGGCTATGGTCCTGAGGGGGGGTCTAGTCCATCCAGAAGAGCACAGAGGTGGTCGGGGGCTACCCAAGGGGGTCTCTTTCATCAAACAGCTTTTCGCATGCTGGGGGCTCCTGCGACCAAAAGCCCTCCGGCTTCTCCTCAGGGTCCTCTGCATCCCAGGATTCTCCACCCACAGAGGGTCCTTGGAGGCTGAGGCTGGCCCAGGATGGCCTCTGGGTCCACAGGAGGAGTGGGAGGAGGCAGGGCCCCCAGGGCACATAGAGACCTGGCCCTGCCCCTGGTCCACAGGCCCGGGACCAGAAAGTGGCTGGAGACCTGGAGGCAGCCCGGCGTCTGGGGTCCAAAGCCAAGTGCTACAACATCCTGGCCATGATGTGGGCGCTGGTGCCACCGCTGCTGCTGCTGGCGCTGGTGGTGACAGGCGCGCTACACCTGTCGCGGCTGGCCAAGGACTCCGCTGCCTTCTTTAGCACCAAGTTCGATGACTCGGACTATGACTGACGGGCTGGGCCTTGTCTGCATCCTGCCTACGGACCCTGACCCCAGGACCAAATCCCAGGGCCCTGCTCTGGGGACTCTACCCTGACCCCCTGGAACCCTATCTCCACCATCTCATCCTGGGCACCTAATGCTGACCCCAAGGATCCCTTGTTTGGAACCCAGTGGCCTCAACTCCAGCCCTGATAGTCCCCGCTCCCCTACCTCCTTGTGCCCAGGCTGGACCCTCTCTCCTCAAACCAGACTCCTTCAGGCTTGGTTTCATAATTAAAAGCACCCGGTTCCAGAAACTGTCTCTTGGGCTTTTTGCTGGGGTGGGAGAGGGTTTCTTCCTGAGAGGAACCACCCCGGGGACCACGCAAACTAAATCCCCCGGACTACGCAGCCTGATGCTAGGGTGACTGGTTCTGTCTGCTGGGCCCTGCCCCGACTTGACTGCTGCCCTCACTTGGCGCTGGGAGGCTTGTGGCTTCTGGGGTGGGGATGCCTGCGTATTTTAGAATGAAGTCCGGGAACTCGGGCTTTTGATCTCTGCTGCCCTGCTGGGCACTGTGGTTCAGTGGCCTCTCTTCCAGCACATGTGTGCCCTTCCCTATCTGGGAGTGCGCTTGCGTTAAGCCGGAGCCCCAAAGGGGACATTGCTTGTCCTCACCCTGCATGTTTTTGTTGGTGGGTCAGGCGAGGGCCAGCCTCCTTCTCTGGGTCATTCTGTCTGTCCCTGTGAGGCCTGCATTCCTTTAGTTCTTGGTCCCCACCGTGGGCTCCCTCCCTCCTGGCACAGGGAGGCCGGACACAAAGACACACAAGCCCACAGTCGTGACCCTCGCACACACACACGGAGTTGGGCAGGGAGTGAACACGGCGGGGGGCACCTTCTGAGCATTCTTGGGGCACATGTCCTTGTACCCCCACCCCCTTTGTGCACCTTCTCCCCCTTCCTGGAAGCCGGCAGAGCCTGGCAAAGATGGGTTTTGCTTGAACACATGCACACACCCCGTGTGGCTGGGACCAAGTCCCTTAGGTCTCTCTGTGGCCGGCCCAATGACAGGGCAGGCTAATTGCAGGGGCCTTAACAGCAGGGCGGTCGGGGTTTTGAGTACCCCACCCAGGGAGCCCCCTTTGCCGGCCCATTTGCCTGGGTTGGGTGTGGGGGTCTGTCCAGCTGCTACCCTTGGAGCCTCAGAGCACCCCCTATTCTGTGACAGCCAACAGCTGGCCTAGCTGCGCGCACGGTGCCCGAGCAGAGGTGACATCCTGGCCACGCAGCAGGAGCAGCAGCAGCAGCAGCATCCCAGCCCCGTGCCGGAGTGAGCGCTGCTCCAAGCCAGCCCGTGCGGGCAGGGGTGTGTGCTGCCTAGGGCCTGGGGCCAGAGGTGGTGCACTGGCCCACGCTGGATGCTGCTCCCACACTGGACCAGGGGTAAGGGCAGTGTGCCAGTGCTGGGACAGGGTGGACACAGCACCAATCCTGTGCTCCAGATTTGGCTCATGAAGGGGACAACCGGGGCTGGACGCATGGGTTGGAAGCGGGGATCAGCTTGCCTGTCACCAGGTACGTGTCCCTAAGCATGGGATGGTCTGCCGGTCCCCACATCTGGTGTGGGGAACAGAGACAGTCTGGCCTGTGCCCAGTGCCAAGGACACAGAGTGTGTCGGTGGCCCGCCCTCTCCCAGGCCATCTCCCGGGCAGGCTGAGGGGCCCTGATTAAGTTGAGGCAGTTGGCTGCCACGGACCCCTGACCGTTGTGCCCCACCACCTCGCCACAGTCCTCCAGAGGGTCAGCTCTCTCTGCGCCCAGGTGCAGGTGCACATGTGTGGCCTGCGGGCAGTAGTGTCAGGCTGTGTGCACCTTGTGAGGGCAGGGTCCCCCACCAGCCCACCTGTGATGTCTGTGCCCACAGCTGCTCCAGGGCTGTGGGAACAAGCATCTGCTCTATGAGGATGGTCCCGGCTGCCACACCCCGCTCTCACAGGTCGGCCTCAGCTTTTGCCCGCAGCTGACCGTTGAGGGAGAGCCCTGGGGACCCGGACGAGCCCTGCCAAGGTGCTGGCTTCAGGCTCTGAGGCCACCTGCTCTCAGGGACCAGCACAGACATCCACGCAGATCTGCAGCTGGGCCAGCGGAGCTCCCTCGGAGGCCGTCCCTCCTCCCTCGTGCTGCTCCCCATGGTGAACCCGACACGAGGATCTGGGTCCCTGACGCCCCCACTCCCACATGGCTCTGTCCATTACAGCTGGGATGCCCAGTGGCCGCTTCCTGGAGAACTTGGACCAACTCTCCACCAAGAACGGAGGGAGGATAGGGGAAGGGAGTGGGAGACCCACCATATGGCGTGCAACTGCACTTCCCGACCTGCCCTGTCCCTCAGGCAGCCCTCCTGTTCAGAGGGAAGGAGACCACCAGCTCCCGATCGCAGACGCACTTGTCCCAGCATGGGATTTTAATTCCTCAGGCAGACTTGGCACAGGTGCACGGCCTCGCCCAAATCTTGGCGGCGGTACCATCTTACCTCATTCTCAAGAGACCCCCAAGGACCCCGGGGGGACATGCCAACCAAGGGGCTGAGGCCCCAGGCGGAGAGGCAGCCTGTTGGACAGATGGGCCCAGGCCGGTGGCCTTCAACCCACGCACCCTCGGCCCCAGTCCTTCTGGCTGGTCAGAGGGAAGATGTGGGGTCCTGTTCTGCACCCCGCCCCCTCTCTTCTTGGCTGAGGAAAGGCTCGTGGCGGAGACCCACTGAAGTTGCCGCAGGGCTGGAGGAGCCATGGGCTGAGGAGCTGAGCGCACCTGGATTCAGCCATGCCTGACCTCGTCTGTATGACACATGAAGTTGCTTTCTGGTCTATAACTGAGAGTCCCAGGGAACCCACGGGGGACCGTGCCTCAGGCTCCCCGCCTGGCTACCCTCCCCATTTCTGCCTTCTCCGGAGAGCGTCCACCACACCCTGGCCCCACCCTGGAGTGTCCTGGGGAAGGTACGGGTGCAGGTGTCAGCCCAGACAGGCAGGCGCAGATGTGGCTGAGTGGGAGGCCACGAGGAAGCTGCAGGCCAGGGAGGGTTAGGCTGGGGAGGGGATCAGGCTAGAGGCGGACCATCCTCAACTTGGGGCCAATGAACTCAGACTTTCCGCGGAGCCTGTGAGCCCGGCTGCCAGGTGGGGAGTGGGTGGGAGGAAGGGGACCAGCAGGCCCTGAGGGTGGGGGCTGGCTGCGGCCGGCTTGGGGTACCCACAGAGGGAGGCCAGATCCCAGGACCCAGGAGCCAGCCCCGCAGCCCAGGTTGTTCAGGTGCAGGGCTCACGACCCACGACGGCGCGAGGGTGAGGGCCCTGGTGGGGATGGAGGACCCAGCCGCGTCCCACGAGGTTCCTGTGGGTTCGGGGCCGGTGCCTAGCATCTTCAAAAATTCTCCTAGGAAACTCTTGGAGCAGAACTTGCTGCCTCTGGGACTGACCTTTGTATCCGTCCAGCTGAGCAGGGAAAGGAGACTTTGTGCCCTGCAGGGAGTGGGGGCACATGGCTGGGGTTACCCTCACCCTGGTGGTTCACCTGCTCTGCACCCCTGGGGGAGTCTGGGCGGCACCTACCTGTGAGCAGGGGGAGGCGAGTGTGTGCTGGCCACAGCTCAGCCTCCAGGGGTGGGGCCCAGGGTCCCGCCCTGGCTTTGACCTCAACTGTCACGCAGTCCTTGGAGAAGGAGAAGTCCAGCTTGTTCCCCTGGTAAGAGAGGCCACAGATGCACACTCCAGACACCCCGGCCAGACATATGGGGTCGAAGGTCACGCCAGCGCTGGTGATCCTGGGGGGAGGGAAGCCGTTCATTCGAGAGCAGGCGGGGTGGGGGGGGGACTGCTCTGGGCCAGACATGCACTCACCTGAACCCTGTGAATCCAAAGAGGGCCGCTTGCAGGAAGCCCCCCATGCCTGTCAGGAAGTTCACGGCGCCTGACCTGTCTGCGTTCTCCGTCCACACCTGCATGTGCCAAGGCAGTTAGTGGCCAGACTCCCGGGACATGGGCCCCGGGAGCTGCTGCCCCTGCTTCCAAGGGTCAGGCATGTGTCCCCAGGAACCTGCCCCTGCTGCGCTCCCACTCCTGCCCCCCAGGGCCACAGCGGAAGGCGGGTGTGTAGCTCCCCGCACCAGGCACACAAGCACATGAGCTGACATGGAGACCCAGCTACCTTGAAGGGCTCAGCTATGTGGGCAAAGCATCTTTCCAGGAGGTCCCGCGCCCGCCAGGGGTCCTTCAGCTCCATCCAGCCCACGGCAAACATGCTCTGGGGTCAGAGGTCAGAGGACATGCTGGGGCAAAGCCCAGCACATGGGGAGGGGAGACGGAGGCTAGTGGGGGAGGGCTGGGGTTGCTGTGAGGACCACCCCCCCACACCCCTGCAGTTTCCTTACCCAGGTCATGGCAGGGCCCCTTGGAGATGTCACAGCCTCATAAATCTCCAGGTTCTTCCTGCGAATGTGAGGACTCAGGTGGAAAGGGACGGGGTAACCCAGGAGCACGACGTCAGCCTGCTTCACCTCCTCTCCTGGGGAGGGACGGGTGCTGCCGACGCAGGTGGGAGCAGGAAGGGGGGCTGCTCCCTCGGGTAGGGGACGGCCAGGGCGGACACAGATCCCGTGGGAGGCGTGAAGGGGCCCTGAGGTAGCTCCCAGTGCACTCACCAGGCTGGTACCCGTCAAACTCAGGGTGGAAGTTCTGCCTCGGGTCAAAGGGCACCTTGATCTTATCGGCCACCACTAGCCACTCGCTGGGAACAGGCTGACCCAGGTCCTGGGCCAGGGCAGCAGCAAAGCGCAGGCTGGGGCAGAGGCAGGGAGAGGGTATGGCCTGAGCCCTCCCAGCTGGACCTCTGCGTGGTGGAGCTTTGGCCAGGGATTTTGGTCTGACCTGTTCTGGACCAGCACGTTGGTGTACACGGAGTTGTTGACTCCTGAATGGTATTCGTCGGGAGGCATGACTCCTGGGCACACAAGTACAGGATGGTGCTTAAGTGAAGGGTCCTAGGGACCTGCCCCTGATGCCAGTAGCCAGTGTGGGCCTGACCACATCAGGTGATGGAGATCCCGGCTGAACCGAGGACCACACCTGCCCCACCTACTCTCCCTGCCACAGCTGTCCGTGCCTCGCCCTCCCCGGGACCAAGCCCCTCCCCACGACTATCCCTCCCTTCTCGCGCCCTCACCCTTCAGGTGGTACGTTCCCTCCTCAGGGCTCCACTCCACACGGCTGCACCAAAACTCAGCCACAGCTCTGACCACATCCCAGCCACCAGCCTCCCGGAAGAGCTGCACGTCCTGGGGGAACAGGAGAGCTGGGACAAGGACCACGCCGCCAGTGACCAGTCTGCATCGGTCACTGCATTCCTGAGTGCCCAGTAGTGAGGGTCCGGCCCCAGATGACAAGTCATGGTGGGGGTTGCGGAGCACGGCCCCGCTGGATGGGCGCGTGGTCCTACCTGGTGGGCATGGCATCCCCTCACCTGGGTGGCATGGTAGTACAGCTCGAAGGCCAATGCCACGGCTCCATTGATGTGAATCTCCTGCGTCCCATAAATGTCCTCAGGGCAGACCTCCAGACCAGAACCCGCACTCTCCCAGGCAAACTTGGCTCCCTGAGAGGTTGGGGGCATGGAGCAGACCTGACTTTTCTAGGGCCTTGGCGCACAGGGACGGCCCACCCACTTCCCGGTGCTCTCCCCACCCACAGAGGAGCCTGAGGCGATGGGTGCAGGCCTAGGAGGGATGTGGGGACATCAGGTACTTCAGGGGATCCACAGGGTGGGTGCCTGGGCCCCCTCACCTGGTAACCCAGCTTCCGGGCATTGTCTAGGGCCCCGCCCAGGGTCCGGACACGGTACTCCAGGAGGGCCCTGGCGGCCTCTGGGTGGAACATCAGGATGTTTGGGAACATCCAGAGATCCTGACAGCGAGTAAGGAAGGGCCCCATGTTCAGAGCTCTCACACCCCTTCTGTCTCTCCCCTGCCCACATGCTGCCTTGGCCAGAGCCAGCGCTCCTCACGCCGCCTCCCTGAGAGCTCCTGTCTCCGTCCAGCTTCTTCCTGTGCTGCCCACCCTGGGTCCCCCGCACCTGCCCCCCCACCCATGTCCCAGCCTCCAGACTAGGTGCTCCTCGGCTTTGGTCCTCAGCAGGCACCTGGGGCCCCCCGGGAGCTCAGGCCAGAAGCTGCGTGGGTGGCACCACGGCCCACTAGCTGCCTGACCTGGAGTGAGTGACTCAGCCTCACCAGGGTGGGCCACAGCACTGGCCTCTTGAGGTGTCTGAGGAGCAGGGGCAGCAGCTCGGACCCTCCCACGCTCAACGGACACCGAGCCCCAGGCTCTCCCAGCTCCCACTCCTGTCCGAGCCCCGACCTCCTCTGCCCCCTCAGCAGCCACGAGGGCCCTCCCAGAGTACACCTTTGGCAGCGTCTCTCCAGTTCAAGTCTCCGTGGCCCTCACAGCCCCTGCAACGGCTCTTCCTCATTCTGCCCCTGCAGATGCCCCGCACCCCCTCAGCTCTGCTGTTTGTACCCTCTGACCCCTTTGCCTGAATCACTCTTTTCCACCAAATGCCCATATATTCTTTGGTTGAGATTCCACCTCCTCCAGGAAGCCTTCCCTTCTGCCATGGCCTCTGTGCTTCCTCAGTTCACAGCCCCATCCCAGGGAGGGCAGAGATAGCAGCTTGCCTGTGCCCTTAGCACCGTCTGTGCCCGTATGCCGCCCCGTCTGTGGCTGCTGTGTGCCGGGGGTGGACTGGTGCGTACCTGGTCCCAGAAGACGTGGCCCCAGTAGCATTCCTCTCGGCTCCCGTTGGACAGGCCCCCAGGGCTGAGGCCGTGGCAGGTGTATCCTGGGACCCCGGGCTGGGGCAGCGCACTGAGCAGGTAATAGAGGGCACCACGCAAGGCCTGGCGCAGGGCTAGGGGCCCTAGCACATCCAGGCCACAGCCAGCCCAGAGCTGGGCCCAGGCCTGGGCATGGGTGGGGTACAGAGTGCCTCCTGCCTGCAGCCGCAGGGCCTCGGTAAGGCAGGCTTGGGCCTCAGCCTGGCTGCCCCCCACCACGGTCAGGAACTCCCAGGTCCGGTCTTGCTCTCTCTCCCCAAGCGTCAGGGCTGGGGGCACTGGTGTCCACAGCATGTGTACCTCCTGCTGGGAACCCCCAGGTTGCTCCGGGGTTAGCGTGCGGCCATAAAGATACCTGCAAGAGTGTGGCCATGTCTAAGGGACCAGCTCCCTCCTTGGTCTACCTGGCCAGGCATGACCCCCTCCTCACCGGGCTCCTTGGAAGTCAGGACCCAGATGCAGGTCCAGGTCTGGGCTTTTTGGGGAGAAGGTGGACCGCAGCAGCACCGTGACGGGGCCGTCCCCCACGGCCACACGGGAGATGGACACACTGAATGCCATGACGTGAGGCAGCGTGCGGTGGGCGTAGATGCGCTGGGAGGCCCGGAAGCTGGGGCTCTCTAGGGTGTGCAGAAAGGAGCCTGGGAATGGGTGGCAGGGGGTGTGGTCAGGGCAACCTGCATGCCCCACTGAGGGCCAGTGAGGACGGTTACAAAGCCACTCGCCCCTCAGGGAGGCAGAGCCGCCCTCTGAGTGCCAGCCGCCCTGTCTGGAGAGCTCCAGCGGCACAGACGACAGAGGACGCCAAGCTTGCCCGGGTTCGGGAGGCCTGCAGGGCTGAAGCCCTCCTCTTCTCCGTGAGTCGGGCATCCTGAGTTGGAAGGTGGCAGGGTGGGGCTGCCATCCCGTCAATGGCTCAGGGGGGGCACAGGGCGGTGCTGGTTACCTGTGTTAGTGTCCAGGACAAAGGTCTCTGTCAGCTGATCTCCTGTGTCTCCAGGGACCTCCAGCTGGACATTGAGGGGACTTGGCAGAACGGCCCGGTGTGTGTCCCCGCTAGCCCCATTGTACACGCCACTCACATGCAGTGTGTCATGATACACACGTGTGCCCAGGTATGTGTTGGTCATGGTGGCCAAGAGCCGGGGGTCGCTGGGCAGAGAACGGGCAGTGAATATGGTGGGGTCCTCACTGGCATCCTCCATGGAAAGCCTTGCTCAGCAGAGGGGCCTGTTAAAGGGGGAGTCAGTGGCTTCCACAACTGGCTGGGCCTCCCTCTTCTGACTGTCTGTAAAGTCCCAAGCCCCCTTCCTCCCACCCCACAGCTTGGCTGATGCCTGGGACAGCTGGTGGGGAGGGTGTGGGCCTCCTGGGCATCTCGGTCTTCCACAGACTCCACTTTTGAGCCCCCCAGGAAACACTTTCCACCCTAAGAGATGCTCAACTCCTGACAATGATCTCCAGACACCCAGCTGGGTCCCCAAACTCCCACCTTCCAGCTGTTTCCAAGCCACACCCCCAGGAGCCCCGACCTGTCAGTGGGGAGTGAGGAGGCCTCCGTCTTCCGCAGGGTGGTCCTCAGGAAGGCGGGCTTGGGAGAGGGGGTGTCTGTGCCGCAGCGCGGTCCCGGGCCGTCGGGGCGGTGGGGGCGGGGTTGGGGTGGGGGCGGAGGCCAGCGGCCTTGGGCCCGGAGGTGGCAGGAGCGGGGGTTCCGGGAGGCAGGCTGGGGAGGGTCTCTGGGGCTCACCGCGGCCCTGTGTGTCCCCAGGCTCCAGCCCGCTCCGCGGCGCTCCTCCACGGCCAAAGGACACTCAGCTCCCGCTGCCCCGTCGCCGGAAGGCCTTGCGGTCCCGCCCTCAGGGCCGCGCAGGGCGGGACAGCCGTGCCCCCACCCCGGGGCGGGGCAGCTGGCGGGCGACAGGCCGCGCTGGTCCGTGCGCAGACCCGGTGCTGCCGCTGCGCGGGTGGCGCTCGCGGGAAAGTGCGCGGGAGGCACAGGTTGAACTCGGACCCCAAGGAGGTGTCCAGGGGCGGGTACGAGAGGGGCAGGGCCTTTGATCGGCGCTTGCCCCGCTCCGGCCGTCGGTTTCCTCCGTCTCTCCGCGAGCTTCCGTGTCTCCCCTTTGGAGGGGTGGCGACGCGATCCTCCAGGAGCCGTCCCTCCCTTGGCTCTGGCCCCACCCTCTGACTCTCCGGGGCCTCTGCTCTCAGACTTGGTTCCCCACCTGCCCATGCGGTCACTCCAGCGCTGGGCCCTGGGCACACGCCTTGCCTCTCTGCCCTGCCTGTGCTTTGACCACCGGGCTCAGCCAGAGACACTCCGAGTCAACATACCCCTTGGAACCAGCTCTACTTGCCACCGCCCCCAGTACGGGTGTAGGGAACTGCGGGGGACCAGCTGCTCAGGCCCCTCCTGGGCCCACACCCACTTCCACCCAGCGAGTCCTGAGTCCATGGTTCTGCGCTGGCCAGGGCTTGCCAGCTCTCCCCATTCCCCACTGCAACCTCTGAGAACAAGTCGTCCTCTTGGGTAAACACAGCCCTCCTCACCATGTGCTTCTTCTCTGCCCTCTATGGTCCTTGGTAACACTGGGCCACAGCCACCCCGAGACTGACCCGGTGGGACTGTGTCTTCGGCTCAGAAGCCTGCCGTGGTGCCCGCCTCACGGGGAGGAGCCGGCAACCCTGAACTTGCCCTGACCGCCTGCGCTGGTGTCCGGCGCCCCACTAGCTTCCCTGCTGCTTCTGCAACAGCCCGGGCATGGACTGAATGTGTGCCCCCAAATCCATCAGCGGAAATCTGATCCCCAGTGTGACCGTATTTGGAGGTGGGGCCTTTGGGAGGTAATTAGGTCAAGAGCTGTCAGGAGTGGGATTAGCGACTTCACAGGAAAGGCCCAAGAGCTAGCTGGCTCCCTTTCTGCCATGTGAAGAGACAGCACGAGGACAGCCCTCTGCCACCATGGAGAGGGCCCTCATCAGATGCCAGGATGACTGGCACCTTGGCCTTGGACGTCCCAGCCTCCAGCACGGTGAGAAATAAACCCTTCCCCAGTCCCCAGTGTGTGGTATTTTGTCTTGATAGAGGAGGGGGCTAAGACACTTCTCTTCTTGACCTTTGTACTTGGCTCTTGCTTTCCCTGGAGCAAGTTCCTTCAAGATGCTCTCAGGGCTTGGTGCTCACACCCCTCTGTTCTCAAATGCCCTGTCCCCCGTTAGACTTCCCCAGACCCCTGACCTTGTAACCCGAAAGCCTCGACTCCATTGTCTGCCTTTTGCACTACTTCATGTTCCCCCAAAGCACTGGTCGGCCCGTCTGTACACGTTTATTGTCTTTCTTCCTGTCAGGCTCGGGGATTTTTGTCTGTTTTGTGGAGTGAACGCTGGACTTGAGGTGGTCATGGAGGGGACGTCCCCCCAGGAAGGGAAGGTGTTGACTCTGTGGTTCTCATCCGCCCGGACCGAGGTCTGAGGAGCTGGTCGGGCCCACTGTGTGCAGCAGAGACCCGAGCACCGGGGGGCTGAGTGCTGTGGCTCGGCTCCGGCATCACTCGGCTTCCTCTCCCAGGGGATGGGGAATAGAGCCCCCCTCATACAGGTGGGTTGGTGGCCAGAGAAAAGAGGTGAGCCCTTGTGAGGGTGCTTGACTATGTGCAACAGAAGCCGACAGAAGCAAATCCAAAGCGGAACATGTCACCCGTGTGTGGGGTGGGGGTAGGCGGCCTACCAACCCCGCGCCAGCACAGCCCCCCCCACTCCCGGCGGCTGCTCCAGGCCTCGCCCTGGGCTCCATCCCTGAAGGCCTAGCCGTGAGCGGATACCTCTGCACTGGGACCACACAGCCTCAGCAACAGCTTCAAAGACCCGAATCCCTGGGGAGGAATGGCAACCTGCCCACGTTTGGTCAGGGTCAGCCCCCACATGGCCCCCCGGGAGCAGGGCCAGAGTTGCACTGTGGGGCCCGAAGTGCAGGTGGGGTTGGGATCAGTGGTCTGTGCCGAACGCACCAGGTGAAGGCGGACCTGTGGCAGGCGCTCCCTGACTGGGGCGCTCAGTGCCATTGTTCTTGCTGGAGGCGTCTGCGGTGGGGGGACGGGGGATGGCTGGAGGCCCCAGGAGAGGCAGGTGGGTGGAGCAGCAGTGGGGGCTTGGGGGAGGAGGGGTCGCTGGTGTGGAGGACAGAGAGGTAACATGTGCCCAGGGTGTGGGGGGAGGGGCATGTCCCAGGACCTGTCCCCGACCAGGTAAGGGACCACGTGCGTCCTCAACTCCGATCTGCCTGCCCCCAGCAACTCAGGCTCAAAAGAGCTGCCCAGAGCTGACAGCAGTGTCCTCTTGCCCTTGGGATGAGGAAGTCCACTCCGTAGGGCTGACTTGAGCCCTCCCCCGGCCTTCAGGAACTCAGAGGGCACTGCTGTGTCCTGCGGGAGGCCTGGGGTGACCGTCCAGGGCTGGGTGCGTGATGACCAGGTCTGGCTTTGCTGTCTTCACCACCTGAAGCTCCTTCAGGGACTGCTCGCTCAGCTGCACGGAGGTCAGCCTGTGGCCGTGCGCACAGAGCACAGGAGGGGGTAGGGTGGGGAAGTTGAGGCTAGGACTAGGGGGACCGTGACAGGCCGGGGGTGGGGGCAGTGATGGTGCTGTTGGCCCAGGCAGTGCTGAAGGGACACAGTGACAGGAGGTGGTTACTCAGGGACGTATGAGGCTGGGGGAAGGGGCTTGGGCCCAGAGTCTTTTGGGGAGCAAAGGGTGTTGGGATCACTGGCCCAGAGTTGCCATGGGCCCCAGATGACACCCGGACATTTCAGTCTGGTAGAGCGGCTGAGGCCAAGGGCTGGGCAGGGCTTTGGAGCATGGCTGTCCAGGGGCTGGGTTTGAGAGTGGTTGCTGGGGGCGGGGGGCGGGAGGGTTTCCCCTTCAGCATCCAGGAGAAGTCCCCAGGCACCCAGCCCAACCCATGGTTGAGAGGCTGAGTCCCCAGCACCTTTCCCACCCCTGCCTCTACCTGAGGGTCTGTAGGCGGCATCCCGGGTGCTGGAGGACGGCACACAGGTCGGTCACTGTGGGCTCTGATAGCTGGCAGTCACCGAGTTCCAGGATCGTCAATGCTGGGCTCTGCCTGAGCACGCTGGTGAGGTACTGAAAGGCTTCCTGAAGGCGGGGCTGCCACACCCTTGGGGGAGGAGGAGCCTCAGGACCGCTGTGGACACCCCCCTCCCTGGCCCACAACCTGTCCCACCGGTGGCCTCTCCCAGGCCAGGTCTCACCGGAGCTTCTGCACCCGGCACTGCGGCCAGGCCAGGCCCTCACTCAGCACCCGCAGGCCTGCCTCGCTGAGCCGGTTGTGGAGGAGGCCTAGCTCCCTCAGGGCGGGGGCCTCCCTCAGAGCCTCGGAGAGGTCTCGGCAGATGGAGTCCGGCAGTCTGCAGCGGCACAGCCTGTGGGCAAGAGGCACGTAGATCTGGCTTCAGGCCCCTTGGCTGCTTGGCTATAGCCCACTGGGCAAACTGGCCACTCCTGTGTGGGGGTGGGGGTGGGGAGGGGGAGGTTTAGTCCGGGGATGGGCTGGCTCGGCAGCAGCAGAGATCTGTCCTTTGTCTCCGCATGTGTGCCTGGGTTGCCAGGGCCATCTGAGCGAGGGCAGGCCTGCACACCTCTCCCTTACGGCACAATTCTCTCCCAGCATCTGAAGAGCCCGTTTAGATCTTACTGCCACGTGTTTAATTGCGTCGCCACCCGTTGAGTTTAGGGGGGCCGTGGTTAATGCAGTTAGCCAGTCCCCAGCAATCAAGCGGTTGGCTTGTTTCTACTTTGCTGCCTTTAGAAACAATGCTGTGATGAACCTTTTCATGCACTGAGTTTAGGTGGGCCAAGCTTGCTGATCACTGCCCTCTGTTTCTTCCCAGGTTGCTGGAGTACCCTCCCACCAGGCCAACCGTGTCACCATGCCCCACTACTAGCTGCCTGCTGAGGCAAGACCTACTGGCTCAGTTTCACAGGGGTGGAAACGAGCTCAGACAGACTGGCTTGCCCAAGGGCTCGGCGGCAGGCAGCTGGGACTCAAAGCCTGTGGCCCGAGTACTTCCCTCCACTTCCCTCCGCTGCCTGGGAGAGTTCAGAGGGGCTGCCCAGGAACCCCTCTTTCTAGTAGCTCCTCGCAGCCTTTCTTTGGAAGGAAAATACATTCTGGTCTTCCTTATCCCTCCCCCAGAATGCAAAGCTGCACCACGCTTTCCACTCAACCTGCGGCCAAAGCCTCCTTCCTCATGACCACTGAAGCTGGTGAGGGAGCCCCGATCCGCACCCCCTCCTCCTTCCCCGTCCTGAGTGGGCATAGCCTGTTGACCCCATCCCGGGACACCAGAGTTCCCCTTGGCCATTTCCAGCCAGGGCTACATCTCTGTCCCTGCCCAGACTATCCTGTTTTGCATCCCTTCCAAGGGAGGGTGGGGGCTCGGTCACTCACGTCAGGCTGTGCAGACCACAGTGTTGGTCAGTCATGGCCTCGAAGAGTGTACGTAGTGGAGAGGCCTGGGATTTTCTCGCGGTGGCTTGTGAACTGGTGGGAGAGAGACCAAGGTGAAGACCGCCTGTCGCCTCCCAGTCCCTCCCTCCTTCCTGTGGTCCTGAGGTGTCAGAGCTGCCTCTGTCCTCAGCCCCAAACTGAGCCGGGACCCCTCCACCCTCTTCACTCCAAACCCAGAGGGAAGCTGTTCCTCTGGGGCCTCATGCGCCTCCCTGCTGAAGCAGCCTCTGTGAGTCCGGCCTGTGCGTGTGGGGTGTCGCTGTCATTCCGAGATGGGTCGGTCATTGCACCTGCGGTGGGCGTCCCCAGCCCCAGCCCCTGCCAACACCCCGACAGTCATCATGTCAATAGATGCTGAGCTCTGGGTAGTGCCGGGATGGAGCTAAGACGATTTGCCCTGAAGGAGCTGAGGGTCTGGTGAGGGGGATAGACATGGGCAGAAGTCATGGCATATAGTGGTCTATGGGGTACTTCTGGGGACAAAGGGGTCCCAGGCCAGCTGGGGGAGCCTGCCAGAGCACTGATGACAGGCAGCAAATAGTGTTCTGGGTGGAGGGAACAGCAGGTACAAAGCTCAGGGCACAGCTGGCATAGTGCATTCCAGAACTTATTAGAAAGCTGGACCACAGCCACATGGCCATGGTAAGAGGTTTGTCTCGGAGGGGACCGGCTAGGAGCTGGCATGGCAAGGGCCCCTTGGGAGGGAGATGGACAGATGGACATCGGAGGCTTCCTTGAGAGGGCTCGAGCTCCTCCTTGGGGGAACAGACCTCTGGGCGTGGGCGGCCTCCCCCTGCGCAGATGGACGCAGCGCGCACATCCCCCCACCCAGGGTCTGTGGACTCACGAGCTGCCGCTGAGGCTGCCATGCAGTCGCTTTATCAGGCTCTTCTTCTTCTTCTCCTGCGGGGGGACCAGCACACAGCTAACCAGCCGCAGGGCCTGCCCGGCTGGGCAACTCCTCACGCAGTAGCTCAGGACCAGCAGGTCCAGGCGGCTGAAGTGCACTCGCTCCAGCAGGAGCTCCGGCCAGCCGCGCAGCGCCTGGTGCACAAAGGTGCTCTCCTGCGTCTCGTACAGGCAGTACAGGAGTTCTAGCGGGTAGCTGAGCTCGCCCTCCTCCTCCTCTTCTGGCTCCTGGGAGCCTTCCGGAGCTTCCGTCTCTTCAGTCCCCTCGGGAGCCGCCCTCGGGTGACCCTGGCCCTGTTCCTGCACCCAGCGCAGGACATCCTGCTTCACGCGCTTGGAAACCACGCCGCCGCAGCCGAAGTGGCGCTCGATGTCACGCAGCCGCTCCCCGTTCAGCAGCCCGAAGAGGAAGCGCGTGGTGAGCGTGAGGTGGCCGCGCAGCTCGGTGCCCCCCTGCAGAAGCGCCCCTACGCTGTCAGCTGGTGCCTCCAGAGCCTTCTCCTGCTCCAGCAGGTAGGATAGCGCTGCGAAGAATTCCTGGAAGCTCTGGTCCATGAACTGGTAGGTGACCTCTGTCTCCAGCACGCCTGGCAGTTCTTTCTTGCTGAGAAACAGCGTCTGCACTTTAGAGCCACGAAGTTCCAGTCGTTCCAGATCCTTCTCAGGGAACTGCGCCCTGTGCCGGAGGGTACCTTCGCGGGCCAGGCGGCCCAGTTTCCGCAGCTCTTCCTGCATCTGGGGGCCGTCCGTGGCAGGCGCCGAGCTCAGGACGCTGGTGATGAAGAGCAGGTATACGGACGTGGTGGTCTTGGAGGTACGCGACAGGTCCTGGTGGAGCTGGAGCTGCTGGCGCAGGACGGTGCACACGATCCAGCACACGAAGGGCACGAAGCACAGAGCGAATAGAGTCTCGTTCTCCTTCACGAAGCGGTAGGCCCGCTCCGCCATCCGTTCGTCCCGAAAAAACTTGTGGAAGTACTTCTTCTTGTCCTTGTCGGAGAAGCCGCGCACCTCCGCGCACTGCGGGGAGCACAGGCGGCCCTGCAGCCTCCCGGGGGCGGTGGCGCGCGCGGTCACCAGCAGGCGGGCTCCGGGCAGCAGCGTCTTGCTCATCAGGCCGTCCAGCACGCGCGCGCCGTCCGCCTCCTCGAAGGGGTCTGTGCAGGGCGCGGCGTCGGCGGGTCCCGGCGGCAGCTCGTCCGCGCCGTCCAGGATGAAGAGCAGCCGCTCGGAGCGAGCGAGCATCTGGCGCACGGGCGCGCTGCGGTGGGGGCACTGGTCGAGGACCAGGCGGGCCAGGCTGCACGGGCCTGGTCGCTCCAGCAGCTCGCGGCAGGGCAAGAAGAAGGCGAAGTCTACCTGGTCGTGGTACAGCTTGCCCACCGCCCAGTCGTACAGGATCTTCTTGGCAGCCATGGTTTTGCCGATGCCCGCCGGGCCCTGCAGCACGACCGTCAGAGGCCGCTGACCCTCTTCGTCGCGGCCGAACAGGCGGTTGAAGGTGTGGGTGTCCGAGCGCCGAGCGCGCTCCGGCTCCGGCTCCTCCGCGAGCCCCGGAGCCTCGTCCACCAGCGCGGCGCTCTCGCGCGCGATCAGCAGTTTGGTGAAGCGCTTGTTGATCTTCACCGAGCGGGCGTTCCTCTCCTTCACCTTGGCGTGCTGCTGCAGGACGTGCTCTCTGTACTTCTTCTTGTACTCTGGCGGGGGCGGGAGAGGGGGCGGGGGGGGCGGTCAAGGGAACGGGGGGAGGACTTGGACGGGAGCCGCGTCCCTGGACCCTTCCTCAGCCCGCTAGGTTCAGGTCTGTTTCCCGGGCCACACCCCCAGCCCCTCCGCCCAGCCACCCTCCCGCACACCCTCCCCCAGCTGCCCCGGACGCTCATGCTGCAGACCTGAGGGTCACTGTACCCTCCCCCACCCCACCCCCACCCCCGCCCCCACGGCTTGGGGTGGGTGCTTCGCAGGAGACAGACTTACCCGACACGGAGAGCAGTGCGGAGGAGCCGGGGCTAAACCCTGGAAGGGAGACCTGCAGTGAGGCCCCGCTGAACGCGCAGGGGCGGGGCGGGGCGGGGCGGGGGCCGCAAGAGGGAGTTGGGGGCCCCCTTGGGAGCGCCCAGGACCCGAGCCCCGAGAATCAGCCCTGGTGGGGCTGTGCATGGGGAAGCGGGAAGGATGGTGGCGCGAGGCCTAGACTCTGTCCGGGCTGAAGGGAACAGAGAGGCAGGGACCCCTGCGACCCCCGAGCCCGCGCTCACACTGCAGCCCCTGCTCCTTGAGTCGCGCAGCCACGTCGCGCACATCCGCCCTCTTCAGGGTCTTTCGGGCCACGTCCAGGGCAGGCTCCGGCCCGTAGAACTGGATCATCTGCTCCGCGAGGTCCACGGCGTCGGCGCGCTCCAGCCGCCCCCACGGGATGCTGCGGCCGTCCAGGGCCGCGTCCCGCAGCTTGTGGCGGAAGCGCTTCAGCTGCTCTTGGCTCAGGTCCTCGAGCGCGGCCTGGAGTAGGTCTCGCGCCTTGGCCGCACGGGCCTCGGTGCTGGGGGCAGGCGGGCGGTGGCGGTCAACACGCATGTGGTTGCGGGGACCCCGGCCCTGCCCCGCCTCCCACCCTACCCGACCCCGGGGTGCACGACGGTCAGCGGCTCCCACGAGGCCCCGTTGCTCCAGGGAACACTCGCGGGGAGGAGAGGCATGGAGCGGGGAGCGGGGCTTTGCTCCCAGGCTTTGCCGCCTGGTGGTAAGTGGGTACCCCCCCTACCCCAAGGCCCTGGCCACCGCTGACCCCAGCGCTAGGGGGCGCCTTCCCACTTGTTGTGTCCCTGCCAAGCGGGGGCAGGCCAGGTCAAAAGCCCAAGATGCTACCAGAGCCTGCACTCTCCCCTTTCCTCCTTCCCTCTCTGGGAGCCTCCAGCAGAGCCAGGCTGGCCTCAGTGGAGAGCCAGACTGTGCCCCACAGGTCCCTGCGACACTCATCTCACTGCGCCCTTTGGTGGGGCCCAGGCTGGGGGGGCCTCACACCAGGGCCTGAGTCTGAGCCCCTGGTAGGGAAGAGAGCCCCTGATGCCTTCTGTGCAGATGGAGTCCCTAGAGTTCTGAGCCTGGGGCATGTTGGGGAAAGGGCGTGGATGAGGCGTGTGAAGCCCCAGGGAGACAGCAGCCCGATGCCTTAGAGGGCTTCCTGAGTGACCATCCCGAAAGCCAGCACTCACCCGGAGCGGAGGGCCTCTGGTTGGTCCATGGAGTCTGGCACCTAGGAAGAGCGCTTTGGGGCAGAAGCAGGGATCAGAAAGGCTCCTCTCCCCAGGTTGACAGAAGCCAAGTTCTAGGGGATTTGCCCAGCTCCATCCATGCCCGAGCCCCAAGGGCTGTAGCTCAGCTGGCACTGAGATGTCGGTCCAGCAGTCACCAGGCTCCCGAACTCAGGAACCTGGGCATGTGCACACAATCACCTTTTAAGAGTTTTGCTGGGTGACCTTTGATTTTTGTCTAATCTTTTTCCCCCAGTACTGTACTCTGAAAACCCACAGGGCGTGGCAGCAAGGGAGAGCCGTGAGCAGGTGTCAGCAGGGCAGGGAAGACAGTGGCTGGCTCCGAACTAGACCTTCAACTCTAGGGCCTCAACATAGGTGACACTCTGAAGGTAGCAGGGAAGAAGGGCTTCTTGGGCCGAGGGGACACCAGGGCTCGCACAGTAGTACCAGGGGAAGGAGGCTGTCACGTGGGCCAGGGAAGAGCTCTGCAGCTCCCCAGGTCTGGCGTGAGCAGTGGATGGGGAGAGGTGGGGAGGTGAGGCGTGTGTGAGACTGATGTGCAGCCACGTGTGACCAAATGAATGTGGGATTCTCCTGGACAGCGTCTGCCTGCATGAAGCGTGTGTGTTTGTGTGTGTGTGTGCATCTATGTGACCACCGTGTTTGTGTGAGTGCACCTGTAGTCGGTGACATAGTTGGCGACATAACAGGCCCCAAAGATATCAGGTCCTACTCTCTGGAACCTGGGAAGGTCCCCTTCTATACAAAAGGGGCTCTGCAGCCGTGATGGAACTCGGGATCTAGAGATGGGAGATTGTCCTGCATCGCCCAGATGGGCCGTAAAGGTCATCTCAAGGACCTAGCTAGAGGCCGAGGGGGATTCAGCCCAGAGGACCGCGAGATGACCAAAAGTCAGCCACGAGGCTGCTGGCTCTGAAGTGGGGAGAAGGGGCCTTGAGCCAGGGAGCACGGGAACACAGCACCAGAAGCTGGGAATGCGGCTTGGAAAGGCAAGGGGAGGTCTTGTCCTCTCGGGCCTCTGGAGGGAATGTGGCTGAGCCAACCCGTGGCACTCAGCTCAGCGAAACGGCTTTTGGACTTCAGACCTCTGGAACCACAAGAGAATAAGTGTGTACCGTCTTAAGCCAGGTTTACAGTAGGGAACGCAGCAGCCCCAGAAGATGGACACAAGATCTCTCTGAGTGTCTCTGGGCGACCGCCTGCAAGCACCGGGGTTCTGGAACTGCCACTGCCCTTCTGGCCGTCAGCCATCCATGTGTTCAGTCCTGCTTCCAGGAGGAGCCTTGAGAACTGACATCGCCCCCCCGACCCTGGGAGAGAACCCGAGTTCTGGGAGCCTCTCTTCTGGTGGAGGGGACTCACAGAGATGTCCATTTTGCTCTGATTTTTTTTTTTTTTTTTTTCTGTTTAAGACAGATCGCTCCATGTCTTCCTGAGGTGGGCTGGGGCTATCACAGGTTTGGGTCTGCTAGCCACACTCACTTCTACCCCAGGACAGTGCCTGCCTTTCTCCTACTCCCCAAGCTCCTGACAGGTCCCCGTCCATCCCACTTGATTGCCCTCACTGGGCAGCCTTCTGAACACAGGGCAGGGCTGGGAGCGGAGAGCCTGGAAGGGGTGCTGCTGCCAGCACACATGGGCGGGGGGTGCTTGGTGCTTTGAAAGAATTCCTGTGAACATGAACACAGCTCACGGTCCCCACAGAGCACTGAAAAGCAGGGTCCGGCACCTGCCCTGTGTGTTGAAGCAGCTTCTGCTGGGGCAGCTCCAGAGCGGGGCAAGACCCTTACTCCAGGCCCTGGTGAGCATAATAGCCAGCAAAGCAGAGGAGAGGACTGAGTCTCCTTGGAGTCAGGGTCCTGGTAATAAACCCTTAGCAGAGTTGGACCTCAGATGCCAGGGGAAGTTGGGGGTGCTACAGTCGTGAGCTCAATATGGGATTCCAGCTCCTCCATCTGCCGGCTCCTGACTCACTTAGCTCCAGTGACATGGCTGGGATTCTGCAGAGGCAAAGCAGCCATCAATGGACCACAAACATAGGTGTGTCAGGGCTCGACTGTGGACAGAATGTGGGCCCAGCTCGGCTCCGGCGGCATTGCAGCGCCCTGGCCCACTTCCAGAAGCTCCACTTCCAGAGACCCCAGTGCATCCTTCATGGACCCTTCAGTGAACCCCATCCCAACCCCAAGGCACTCCACACACCCTCAGTCCTCCGGGCAGAGACTGATGTACCACCTTGGCCTGTGCTATGTTTCTCTAAGTGCACGTTCACTTTTCCTCTCCACGGGATGATTTCTTGAAAGCAAGTTCTTTACTGCGCACAGTCTCCCTTTCACTGTTGTTTCAGACAGGAAGTGCCACCATCAGGAACACCGTCTCCTGGCCAGAATGTTGGGCATCAAATCCTGCCTCCACCATCCGATGGCTGGACCACCTTGGACAAGTTATTTAACCTCTCTGTGTCTCTGTTTCCTCCTCTGCAAAACTGCATGGTAATGGCACTCCAGCATTGAGGGTGGAGAGGAGTGAAGCCGTCACACACGTGCCAGCACTTCACGCTGCTGACCGTGAATTCTTCCCTGAAATGTGTGCTGTTTCCCTTTTGCCAAAGGGACGGAGAGGGGCGAGTCAGAGAGAGGGTAGGGATGGAGGAAGGGCGTGCATCTGCTCTGGTGTGTTCGGCTAAATTCAGCGCGGGAAGGGCCCCGAGGCCTGTGATTTCAGGATGTCAAGGTCATCCCCATCTCCTCAGAGGGACCCTTCTTAAGTGGACTCTGAAGTATAAATTAGGCACCTGGATGGCTCAATTGGTTAAGCGTCTGACTCTTGATTTCTGCTCACGTCATGATCTCAGGGTTGTGAGATCGAGCCCTGTGTGGGGGTCCACCCTGGGCCTGGAGCCTGCTTGGGATTCCCCTCTCCCTCTGTGCCTTCCTCCCCACTTATGCTCGCGCTTTCAAAGAAAGTGTACTTGATATGCTAAGGGAAGAGAGAAAACAGAAAAATATCCTCAAAACCAGAGAAAAGGCAGAAAAAGAGTGGAAGGAAAAAAGAACAAGAAAGTGAGACAAGGAAACCAAATAACAAGTGGTTACAAATAGGATAAACACCCATTCAGCTACATCAACAGTCACGTTAATGGTCGATGACCTAAACACCAATTGAGAGAGAGACTATCAGAGTGGGTTAAGAACGTGGCCCCGCTGTGTGCTGTTCATAAGAAACCCACGTTAAATGTGAAGACACAGATAGGGTACAAGTAGAGGGACGGCTAACACCAATCACAAGAAAACTGGGCGGATGCAGGTGGTCGAACAGTAGAAACTTCCAGTGAGCAGATACATGAGCACTAGGGGTGTGACAGACACGGCGGTGGCTGTGGCTGACGTTGCTGGACGGCACGCGTGGATGAAAATGTTAAGAGAGTAAATTCCTGAGAGTTCTTATCACAGAGAAAAAGAAGGACCCTTTTCTTTCCTTTTTCTTTTGGTATCTATTTGAGATGATGGATATTAACTAAACTTATCTGGGCCTTATGTCACAGTATATGTAAGTCAAATCATTATGCTGTATATCTCAAACTTACACAGTTTATATGTATGTTAATCATATCTTACCAAAACAGAGAAAAGAGCTGGAGTAACTAACTTCAGATAATGCAGATTTTAGGGCAAGGAAAATCATCAGAGATAAAGAGGGCGTACGTAAGGACAAAAGGGCTAATTCTCCAAGTAGATGTATCAATCCTTGATGTGTCTGTACCTAACAACAGTGCCAGAGACCTAAGGAAGAAACTGATAGAATTTTAAGGAGAAATAGATGAATCCATTTTTATATTTGGAAACATCAATACCCCCTCTTAGAAATGAACAGATCCAGCAGGCAGGAGGAGCTCATTAAGGACACTCTTGAACTCAACACCATCAACCAACTGAACATCATGGATAGTCATCCACTACTTCAACCCCACAGAACACACGTTCTTTTCAAGCTCATAAAACATTCACCAAGAGAGACCACATTCTGGGCCATAAAACACACCCTAACAAATGGAAAAGAATAGAAGTCACACAATGTCTGTTGAGATCACAGTGCAATTAAACCAGCATTCAACAACAGAAAAATATCTAGAAAATCCCCAAATATTTGGAGATTAGACCACACATTTCCAAATAACACATGATATAATATAAATATAAATTATAAAATAAAAATGAAAAAATAACTTATCAAAATTTGCAAGATTCATCTAAATCACTGCTTAGAGGAAAATTATAGCATCCCATGCATTTCTATTACAAAAGAAAAGTGCTCTAAAATCAGCAATATAAGCCGCTACCCTGAGAAAATAGGCGGAAAAAGGAAAATTAGATCCAAAGTAAGCATAAAAAAGGGAATAATAAAAATTATGTCAGAAATCAATGAAACTGAAAGCAGGAAGTTAATAGAAAAAAAATCAAAGAATGAAAAGCTAATTCTTTGAAAAGATCAATAAAATTCATAAGCTTCTAGCAAGACTCGCCAGGAAATAAAGAGATAAGGGGCACCTGGGTGGCACAGTTGGTTAAATGTGCAACTCTTGGTTTCACCTCTGGTCATGATCTCAGGGTCATGGGATCGAGCCCCACATTGGGCTTTGCCCTTAGTGGGGATTCTGCTTAAGATTCTCTCTCCCTCTCTCTCTCTACCTCCTGCCGGTGCTCTTTCTCCCTCTCTCTCTCAAATGAATAAATAACCCTTAAAAAAAAAACCAGACAAGTTACAAATTTACAAATTATTAATATCAGAATGAAAAAGGGGCCATCACCATAGATCCCATGTGTAAAAGGATAATAAAGGAAGAACTTTATGCTCACAAATCTGACATTTTAGATAAAGTAGATCAATTCCTTGAAAGACACACTATATCAAAACTTGCATAAGGAGAAGTAGATATTATGAGTATGTCTGTATTTACTAAAAAAATCAGGGGCGCCTGGGTGGCTCAGTGAGTTAAAGCCTCTGCCTTCGGCTCAGGTCATGATCTCAGGATCCTAGGATCGAGCCTGGCATCAGGCTCTCTGCTTGGCGAGAAGCCTGCTTCCCTTCTTCTCTCTCTGCCTGCCTCTCTGCCTACTTGTGATCTCTGTCTGCCAAATAAATAAATAAAAATCTTAAAAAAAAATCAAATCGCAAATTAATAATATTCCAGAATAGAAAGTACTAGGCACAGATGTATTCACTGGTGAATTCTAAAAAAGAAATAACAGCTCTACTCTCTCTTCCAGAAGAGAGAAGCAGAGGAAACACGTCCTAACTCATATTATGAAGCCAGCATTATCTTAACACCAAGACTTTACCAAAAATAAATTGGACAATATCTCTCATGGACATAGATGCAGAAATATTCAACTGAACATTAGCAAATTGAACCCAACGTGCATAAAATTAATTATATACTGCAACAAGGTGAGATTTATCTCAGGTATGCAAGGCTGGTCTAATTTTCAAAATCCAATTAATGTAATCTATCACATCAAGAGGCTAAGGAAGAAAAATCAATCATTGCATCCATAGACGCAGAAGAGATCTGACAACACCCAACACCCATTTGTGAGAAAAACTCTCTGCCAACTAGGAATAGAGGGGAGCTTCCTCAGTTAATAAAAGAGATTGGCTAGAAACCCTCCAGTAACATCATACTTAATAACATCATACTTAATGGTGAGAAACTTGAAGCTTTCCTTCTAGGACGGAAACGAGACAAGGAAACTCCCTCTCACCACTTCTAATCAACAATGGGAGTCTTAGCCTATGCAACAAGACCAGAAAACGCAGTAAGGGTCTACAGATTGGGAAGGAAGAAATTTACTCCCCCCCCCATACATGACATGATTGTCTGTGTAGAAAATCCCAAAGAATAAAAAAACTCCTGGAACTAGTAAGCAGTTATTGTGAGGTTGCAGGATGCAAGGTCCGTGTACAAGATTGCCGGCTTTCCTGTGTACGAGCAAGGAACAGCTGGAATCTCAAATCAAACAGAGCTTCATTTACATTAGCACCAAAACTGGTAAAATACTCGGGTATAAGTTTAACAAAATATGTACAAGACCTGTACGAAGGAAACTACAAAGCTCTGGTGAAAGATTTAAAAAATATGAATCAATGGAAAAACATTCCATGTTTATGGATGGGAAGAGTCAATATTATTAAGCTGTCAATGTTCTCCAGATTGATCTATAGATTCAGTATAATCCTAATTAAAATCCCAGCGAGTTATTTTGTGACATTGGCAAATTTACTGTGAAGTTTATATAGAGAACGCAAAGACCCTGAAAAGCTCACACAACAGGGCATTAGAGCAAGTGCTTCAAGACGCACCATAAAGCTGCACTGGTCAGGGCCCTGTGCTGTTGGCCACAGGCTAGAGAAACAGATCAGTGAGTAGAATAGAGAGCCCGTATATAGACCCACAAAATAGTCAATTTATCACTGACAAAGAAGGACAAACAACTCAATGGAGAAAGGGTAGTCTTTTTTTTTTTCTGGTTAAAAAGTTTATATTTACTTAATTTTATTGGTGTATAATTGACATGCAATATTATGTTAGTTTCAGATCTACAACAGTGACTCAGCATTTACACACAAACGCTCACTCCAGTAAGTCCGGTTACCATCTGTCACCACGCAAAGCTACGCGGCACTATTGTGCTGCACTTTACATCCTTGGGTGCAGTTTATTTTCTAATTACCTCTTAATCTCCTTCATGTATTTTGCCTAGAAAGGGTTGTTTTGTTCAACAAATGGTACAGGAACAACTGGGTGTCTACGAGAAAGAAAAAAATCTCAGCACAGACTTTTACCTTTCACAGAAACTAACTAAAAATGGAACATAGATGCAAATATTAAATGGAAAACAGTAATGTTTTAAGAAGAGAACATAGGAAGAAATCTAGGTGATCTTGGGTTTGGCAATGGCGTTTTAGATACATCTCCACAGGCATGGTCCATGAAAGAGAAAATGGACACATTTGACCTCATTAAGGTTAAAAATTTCTGTTCTGCAAAAGACATTGTAAAGGGAATGAAAAGACAAGCCGCAGGCTGGGAGAAAATATTTGCAAAAGTCTTATCTGATAAAGGAATGTTATCCAGACCATACAAAGAACTGTCAAGACTCCCAAGTAAGACGACCACCTGCTTAAAAAGTGGTCAAAAGAATTGGATGCTTCACCAGAGACAGTATTCAGATGGCTGCTGAGCGGAAGCAAAGATGCTGGGCATCCCACGTCTTCAGGAAGACGCAGCTTTTAGCAACGGTGCAGCACCGCCCGCCCAATGCAGTGACTACGACCCAGAGCCCAGCAAATGCCAGCAACAGGAGCTCTCACCCGCCGCAAAGCCACGCAGCCTCTTGGGGAGACAGCTGAGTGGTTTCTTACAAACTCCTACTGTACAACCAGCAATCATGCTTCTCGATATTTAAATTTTAATTTAAAGGATTTTAAACGAGTTGAAAGCTTTTTTTTTTTAAAGATTTTTTAATTTATTCACTTGACAGAGATCACAAGTAGGCAGGGAGGCAGGCAGAGAGAGAGGAGGAAGCAGGCTCCCCGAGGAGCAGAGAGCCCAATGCAGGGCTCGATCCCTGAGATCATGACCTGAGCCGAAGGCAGAGGCTTAACCCACTGAGCCACCCAGGCGCCCCTAAATGAGATGAAAGCTTATGTACGCACAACACCTACACACAGATGTTTACGACAGCTTTACTCACGATCGCCATACTTGGAAGTAGATGTTCTTCCATGTGTTAATGGGTGCGCAAACCTTGAGACTCCACACAATGGAGCATTAATCAGTGATAAAAAGAAACGAGCTAGGAAGCCATGAAAAGACGTGGAGGAACCCTCAGTGCATATTGTTAGGGAAGAAGTCAGTCTGAAAATGCTCTGCATTATGTGACTCCAACTCTGTTACATTCTGGAAAAGGCAAAACTCTGGAGACAGTAAGATTATCAGTGGTTGCCGGGCTGGGGGAAGGGCGGGTGGATGGTGGAGCTCAGGGAATGTTTACGGCAATGACACTACTCTATGTGACACTACTGTGGTAGACCCAGGATGTCATGCATTTGTCCAAACCCCGAGAACGTACAGCCAAGAAAGAGCCCTGATGTAAACCGTGGGCTTTAGTTAATAATAATGTATCAGTCATCAGTTGTAACAAATGTGCCACACCGTCACGTAGTGTTACTGATAAGGGGACACTTATTACGTGTATATTGTAGATATATATATGAATATATATGTGTATAAAAATTATCTATACTTTCTGCCAAATTTTTCTATAACCCTAAAAGTACTCTAACAAATAAAGTCTGTTTAGAAAAACCATAATGTGATACCACTTCGCATGTGATGGGGGTTATAAGCAGAAGCGTGGACGGTAACAAGCTTTGGGAGAACGTTGCTGGCGGGGTTGGAAATTGGTGCAGCCATTTTGGAAAAATCTCGTCAGCTCCGCAAAATGTTAAACATGGTGTTACCACAGAACCTGGCCAAATACCTCCGAGGTATCTTCCCAAGGGAATTGCAAACAACATCCACACAAAACTTCCACACGAACGTGCATAAGCTTTACGGTAGCCAAGAGATGCGAGCGACACAACGTCGGCTGGAGAGTGGATGCACCAAGTGCGGCCCATCACGGCATGGACGGCCCGGCCCCGAACAGGGGTGGAGTCCCGACACAGGGTACACCGTGGAGGAGCCTGGAGCACGCTGTGCTCAGTGAAGGAAGTCAGACCCAGAATGACAAGTACTGTCTGAATCTACTCATATGAAACGTCCAGAACGGGCAAAGCCACAGAGAAAAAGGGAGATGAGAGGTGGCCAGGGGCTGGGGGAGAATGGGCGCGACTGCTGATGGGCAAGGGGCTCTTTTTGGAGTGATGGAACATTCTGGAACTGATTGTGGTGACAGTTGTACATGTCTATGAATGAGAGTTCTTGGGGCCCGTGGATCACGCCCTTTAAGTGGGTGAATTTTATGGTATATAAATTACATCTCACTAAAGATGGTTTTTAAAAAATATTTTGTTTATTTTTTAATTTTTTTATTTGAGAGAGAGTGGGTGAGAGAGAGAGAGAGAGACTGTGAGTAGGGGGAGGGGCAGAGGGAGAAGAGGCTCCCTATTGAGCAGAGAGCCCCATGGGGGACTCGATCCCAGGACCCTGAGATCATGACCCGAGCCGAAAGCAGATGCTTAAAATGACTGAGCCGCCCAGAAGCGCCTCATAAAGATATTTCGGAAATATTAATTTCAGTTTTTGACCTCCTGACGGATCTTCTAAGCAGCCTTGGTTTGGGAAGCATACCCAGTGCGGGTGGGCTTGGCTCTGTCTGGGCTCCGGGGGCTGGACCCCGTCAGTGCCCTAAACAAGACAGGAAGAATGGGGCCTGAGCAGCGGGTGGCAATGCAGGGTTTCTGGGGCTGCCCCCTCCACAGTGGCCCAGAGTGACCATGTCACCACTCGCCTGTGGGAAAAGTGAGGCAGCGGGCACGTTCCCTCCTACCAAGGGCAAGACCAGGACGTGCGCATGTCGCTTCCGCTCACTCCCTTGGCCACACTGAGCACTGGGGAGTTTGGGCAGTGCGCCAGGCATAAATCCCACATCAAAAGACACTCTGTCCTAAGTCCGTTCTCCCAAAAAATTATGATTCCAACCCGCTAGTCCCCTCGACCTGGAGTGCGCTCCGGGGCCTCCGGGGATGGTGACGCGCATCTGGATCCAGCAGCTGGTTAGGGCTACTTTTCCGAGAACCGCCTAAGAGCCGTGACGTTAATCTCAGCAGCCTCATGACTCAGGGCTCACACACACTCCAGAAACAAGCCCCCCCTTCAGCCCTGGAGGCCTCGGAAAACACTGTTCTGTGCTTCAGCTTCCCAGAGGGGCAGCACAGGAGTCATCCCCTCACAGAGCGTCTCCCTAGAAGAAGCTCCTTGGGGAGCCCTCCCTGTGCCCAAAGTTCCATGCTCAGGGCAGGGGCTAAAAATGCCCTCTTGCCCTCTTCCCTTGCCTCCCCTGCTCTCCTGGTCGCAGCCCTGGACAGCTCCCTTGCCGGCCTACTTCCTCACCCTCCCCTCCCTCCAGCGCCCAGCACACCGACATCCGACATCCGCACGCTTCCCTGAGGGCCGGCCGCTCTCTCCTCTCCAGAGGCGAACCCCCACATCACCACACCTTCAACCACGGCTCTCAGCTCTCCTTCCAACACAACCCCCCGCCCCCGGGGCCTGCAGGGGTCCCGAATGGAGCAGGATGTGGGGGCCCTGCCAGCTGCTGACTCAAGACCCATTCTGCCCTTCCTTCTTCCTGACGGAGCCCCACTTGCTGCGGGGTCGCTAAGTGCCTTCCTATAAGGCTTGATTTCCCAGAAGGTGACCATGGGGCACGGTCTTGGTCAATGACAGAGAAGAGGAACCCTGCCGGCTGAGCTCAGGAGAGCCCACCGTGCTCCTGCTGAAGAGGACGGACGGGGTGAGCACAGCCTTCTGCTCTTGGCCTCTCTGTCCTGCACAGATGTGGCCACAAGGCCTGCGGGTCCAGCAACAGTGAGCACGTGTGGACGGAGACTACTCACCAAGGGGGAGAAGGAGCTGGCCCCCAGGGTGGCACCACGACCCCAGGCCAGCTCCGAGCCCCGCTCCGCTGCTTCGCTGGGTGGTGAAGACTCCTGCCCTGTTCCATGTGCCCAAGATAGTCCTAACTGAGGCTGGTGGGCTGGGGACAGAGGCGACTTCTGCCCCATCTCTCAGTCCCATTTCCGATGCCTCCTTGCCCAGCACGGCCCTTCCACGGCTCCGTCTCCCATAGAAACTAGACCAAGCCCTCCGTGCCTTCACCTTTGGGGTTCCTGGGGAAAGCCTTCCCCTTGCCCTCGGGGATCCCGAGAGGAGGCTCCTTCCCCAGGAAGCCTGTGACTCAGACCTTCCTGGTGGGCATCTGGCCTATCAAGAGGTCTGGCAACATAGCCAGAGACAGAAAGGGTTGCACTGTCTTTAAAATAAGACACAGAAATATTACTCAGCCTTAGCAAAGCCGGAGATTCTTGGTACAACATGGATGGAGCTGGGGGCCGTGACGCGGAGTGGAACAGGCCGGACACAGGGACAAACACTGCGGGATCCCACCCAGATGGGGTCCCTGGAGTCTCCAGATTCGCAGGGACAGAGAGTGGGTGGTGAGCCCCGGGGCCAGGGGAGGGATGGGGTCAGTGTCTCAGGGGGATGGAGAGTGGACGGTGGGTGTCAGGGGAGGGAGGGGGTCGGTGTCTCACGGGGACAGAGTCTCCGTTTGGGAAGATGGAGAGTTCTGGAGACGGGTGGTGGGGACGGCCGCTCAACAGTGTGAATGTGCTTCGTGCCCTGAGCCGTGGGCTTAGAGACAGGGAAGACGGCACGTTTTATGTCCTGTGTATTTTACCACAATTCTCGTAAAACAATGCAAGTCAATGTTACTATAATCTGATTAATTATTAGCTCCAGTGTTCTCCCGGATAGGCCAGGAACCATGGCCTCTGTTTGCTTAGCGAAGGGCTGTTGGCAAGGCCTTGAGAACAGCAATGCTATCTCCCTCCTTGGGAGAACAGGGCCCATAAAATTTTATCAGGTTTTTCATGCTCCGACCCTTACTACCTCCCAAGGGTGGGAGTCCACGGGGCGCCTGCCCTGGGCCTGCCTTCCTCTCAGAGCCTGGGCTGGCCAGAACCCTGAAGTCCTGTCAGGCTGAATTAATCATCGCCTTGCTGGCAGCTGGTGGGGCTCCAGACCCATGTCCCAGCACCATCCGAAGGGAAGGCAGGGCAGCTTCCCCCTCTGCCTGGCTCCACAGTTCCCATCCTTGCCCTGGGGACGTCGTGGGCAGAGTTTGGTGGAGGATGGAGTGTGACGGCTGAAGTTCTCTTACGAAAGGTGGCCTGGCCCCTCAGCTTCAGGGGACAGAGCCTGCCTTACTGCCCCGTCAGATGGATGAGGGGGGTGTCCGCCTTTGCGGGAGGCCCAGGACCAAGAGGACGGAAGGCCTGGCAGGAGCAAAGAGCCCCTGAAACACAGCTGCGTGAAGCCCTTCCTCGGCGGGTGGGTGCGCCGAGGGTCCCTCTTGTCCTGCAGGTTGGGGGCTTTCCTGCCTGTCGAGGCCATGAAGGGGACCAGACGCAGGAAGTACCTGGGCCCTGGCTGCTGCGCACGGGGAGCCCCTCCCACGGCCCTCTCCTATCTCAGGTCTGTGAAGGGCTCTTGCCTGTCTACCTGTGCCCAGCAGCCCTGCTCCCACCAAGGGCCAGGTCCGCTGGCCTCCTGCCTGCCAGGGCGGGGTGGGGGCTGGCTTAGCCCTCCTCTCCCAGGACAGGACCCACCACAGGTGCACAGAGAGCCAAAGCAGCGACAACACTTCCTACCTCCCCTGCTCAGTCCCCAGAGGGTTCTGATGACCTGTTGAGGCGGAACAGTTCTCTCCCCCAGCAGCCACCCCTGGCCAGGACCGTCTGGCCCTCTAATGTCGTGGTCAGAACGCTGGGGAGAGAGGACACGAGTAGTTTGAAGAAACGAATTTAACATGTTACTCCGCTCTGCGTAATAGGGTGTGGCTCAGCCTCACGCTTGTGCTTGTGGCAGCGAAAGGATAAGTGCTCTCCTGGGAGTCGTCAGGCTCCCCAGGTGACCCCTGCCATGACAGTGGGGGGGTTCTTCTCCCCGGACAGGTCTCCCCAACACCCTCAGCACCCACCTCGAGCAAAGCCGGGCCGGTCCGCTGCTCCACGCCCGGGGATCTCCCTGCATCTCGAGCATCTCCCACACGGCCCAGCGCTGCACGGGGCCTCAGAGTGTGGCTCCGGCCGCCCGATTCCAGGGCCCACCAACCCTAGCCCCTCCCCTTCGTTTCTTGGACCTTTTGGCTCCTGGTCCCTGTCTTTGCAAATGCACTTCTGTGTAACTTTGTGATTTCCAAGTCCCCGCAGACCATCTTTCCAACAACTTTTCCTCCAGCAATTACACCTCTTTCAACAGCCCCATCTTTGGTCCTCAGCCTTCAGGTCCCTGGTAACCCTCAGACCAAACCCACAGCCGCTCCCATGGCCCCTCAGTCCCTCACAGTGCTCCCCCAAGTCCCCACAGCCCTCAGCGTCCCCCCTAGCTCCCACGGCCTCACAGTGGCCCCCCCAACCCCACGGCCCCACAGTGGCCCCCCCACCGGTCCCCATGGCCTCACCATGGCCTGTGCTCCCTGTGCTCCAGCCACAGTGGTCTTCAGTGGTCTTGTGAAAGCCCAGGTGAGGTCACACCCCTTCTTTGTGGTCCCATGCTTTGCGCAGAATGGAACCCAGGAGCCCACAGGTCCCTCTGCCCCGCTCTCCCCTCTCCCCCGGCCGCACCCCCCCCAGCCCCCACCTTGCCCTGCTCCCTTCCTGTCTGCTCAGACGCCACCTTCTTGGTGACCAAACCCTGCCTGCTGTCCTGACCAGGTCGCTGGCCACCCCCTGATGTACTCAGCACCTCTGTGCTCCTGGGTTTGGCCATTGATCTGCCTGGCCAGATGCGCAAACTTCGCAAGCATGGGGACTGTCTCCTCCCCGTGAGTCCTGGGCAGCTGGAGCGCACAGGGACACAGTCGGTGCCCATCGGCTGAGTGAGCACGGCAGTGACTTTCGGCCAAGGACGGGGACTGAGGAGACGCAGCCTTTTCGGGTCGGCTTCTCTCCCTTACCCATTTCAGGTTCCTCCAGGCCCTTTCATAACCAACAGCCCATTTCTTTGTAGCACTGAGCCGTGTCCCCTTGCGTGGGTTCGCGTTAACGCCACCTTAACCCACAGCCGTCCAGTCACCCGCTGAAGGCGTCTCGGCCGCTTCCAAGCCATGGTGATGACTCACGGGCGGCTGGAAACATCCACGTGCAGGTTCTTGCGCGGGCGCCAGCTGCCATGTCATTTGGGTCCCCGGGAGCCGCGGGGCTGCTGGGTCCCGTGTGTGGGGACGTTTGCGCTCTCGAGGGTCTGCCTTCCCACCGGCAGGGAACGACAGCTCTGCTGTGTCCAGCGCTCCGCATTCTGGCTGGCCCAGGAGGCGCGCTCTCCGCGCTGCTTCGGAGCTGTGACTCTGTAATGACAGAAGAACATCTCATTCGCTCGTTTGCCTCCTGTACCTCTCCAGTGAGATGCCGGTCGCATCTTGGACCCAGTGTTTTCCTGCCTTGTCATGGTCTCTTGATAGCTGGGCGTGAGGACTGGGAACTGGGCTGTGGGTGACCTGGCGGGGGGCTGTGTGGCGGGGGGCGGGAGCTGCACTGATTGAGCTGGGGCCGGAAGGCTGAGGGGCTGCTCATTCCCCTTCCCTCGGCCAGTGAGGCTCCGAGGAAACCCCCGCGGCCGAGGCTCTCCCTAACCAGCCTGGCTCCCAACTACCCAGAGCTGCTCCTTCTCCCTCCCGCTGCCTGGGACAGGAAGGACGTGTTCTCGAGAGTCACTGTGAGGAC
This sequence comes from Mustela putorius furo, assembly GCF_011764305.1. Taxonomy (NCBI): domain Eukaryota; kingdom Metazoa; phylum Chordata; class Mammalia; order Carnivora; family Mustelidae; genus Mustela; species Mustela putorius. Next base: position 16,983,955 of record NW_025421288.1, read on the forward strand.
GGTCCCTGGGTCTGCTGGAGTTCCTGACCCGGCCCTTGTCCCCACGGAGCCTCCGGGGTCTCACCGACTCGGGTTCAGGACCTCGTACCCTGGCACTGCCCCCGCCCCTGGGTTTCTGCTTATGGTTCTCTGCCTGTGCCTCCCTGTCTTTCCAGGCCGGGACTTTGGGGTCATAATTTGTCCCGTCATCCCACTTGCTTTATGGCTCTAAGAAGAATTGTTGTTTTTTTAGGTTTTTCCTTGTGGGGGTGCAGTGGTGATGTTCAAGTTTCTTATGCCGGGCTAAGAACCAAAGTCCATTTGTTATTTTTACAATTTTTTTATGCTATGTGAAATATCTTTGTTTCGCTTTCCAATTGTTTAATGATAGTATGAAAGTGCAATAGACTTTTGACCTCGCATCCAGGGGCCTTGGCAAATGCATCTACTAATTAGAATAGCTTTTTTCCAGATTCTTTCGGGTTTTTGACATCCACAACCATATTGTCTTAAATAATTATAGTTTCATTTTTCTTCTTCCCTATCTTTATAACTTTTACTTCGTTTTCTTGTCTCGTGACTTGTGTAGGGCCCACAGTGTAACGTTGGCTTAAATGGTGATGTGGACATTCTTTTTTAAAAATTTTTTTCATTTTTTAAATTAACATATAATATATTCTTAGCCCCAGGCATACAGGTCTGTGAATCACCAGGTTTACACACTACACAGCACTCACAGCATACACCTTCCCCAAGGTCCATAACCCAACCACCCTCTCCCTCCCCCTCCCCCCAGAGATTCAGACCTTCTTGAATCATTCAACACCTCACCCTTCACCAATGATGTTAAGTTGTAGAGGCCTCCTTCAGACAGCAGGCTTGAGCAGGGAGGTAAGGGCGCCCTGTGGAAGCAAACAGGCTCACAGGCCATCGGTCCCTCACTGACCCGTGGCTGCTTACAACCAGGACCGGTCCCTGAGATGACCAGAAAGGAACACTACTGCCTCTCACTGCTGCCTCCTGGCAGAGTCTCCCCTCTGCTGTCCTGCCTGTGCCCCCTGCAGTCCATTCTGGAAACTTCCACCTGCTGTGTTCTGTCCTGGGTGAGCCCTCTCACAGCCATGCTGCCAGGCCCCAGCCCAACTGAACACCCCACATTGGAGCCAGTCTTTTTCTTTTCCTTTTTTTTTTAATTTAAAATTTATTTAGTTAACACACACTCTCTCTCTCTTTTTTTAACATACTCTCTTTTCAAAAGACAGAGAACACTAGGGCGCCTGGGTGGCTCAGTGGGTAAAGCATTTGCCTTCAGCTCAGGTCATGATCTCAGGGTCCTGGGATCGAGCCCTGCATTGAGCTCTCTGCTTGGCAGGGAATCTGCTTCCCCCTCTCTCTGCCTACTTGTGATCTCTGTCTTTGTCAAATAAATAAATAAAATCTTAAAAAAGAAAAAAAAAGAAAGACAGATAACAGTAAGGAAATTCTTTCTATGTCTAGGTTGCTACTTAACAAAATGGTGAATGGATATTGATTTTTACCACATGCTTTATCAGTTTAGGTAACTATGTTTGTTCCTTTTTCTGTTAATGTAAAGAATTGTGTTGCTTAATTTTAAAAAAAGTAAACAAACCTCTAAACCCAATTTAGTCATAAGGTCATATTCTTTTTATATATTGATGGATTTGAGCAGATTTTCTTGAGAATTTTCCTATGTTCATAAGAGAGATTTGCCTGTACTTTTTCTTTTAAATCAATGCCCTTATCAGGTTTTATTAACTAGGATCTGTTTCCCAGGACCCCGGGATCATGACCTGAGCTGAAGGCAGAGGTTTGAACCCACTGAGCCCCCAGGCGCCCCTGATTGCTTCATTAAAAAAAAAAACCACAGATGAGATAATTTCCTCCTTTGCTTTTCTATTCTCTGGAAGAAACTGTGCAAGATTACTATTATTTTGTTCCCTGAATTTTGGTGAAATTCACCAGTGGATCTATCTGGGGCTTGAGTTCTCTTTGCGTGGAGGATTAGGTAGAATTCACTGGTGAAATCATCTGAACTTCGAATTTTTCGTGGTGGGGAGGCTTTAAATTATAGGTTCAATTCTTTTAGTAGATGTCCAGATAGAAAACTATCTAGATTTTCTATTATTTCTCACAACAAAATAATTTTTTAAAGATTTTATTTATTTCTTTGACAGAGAGAGATCACAAGTAGGCAGAGAGGCAGGCGGAGGGCGGGGGAAACAGGCTCCCTGCTGAGCAGAGCCTGATGTGGGGCTCGATCCCAGGACCCTGAGACCATGACCTGAGTCAAAGGCAGAGGCTTTAACCCACTGAGCCGCCCAGGCACCCCACAACAAAATAATTTTTTAAACTTGTATTTATTTCTGGGAATTTGTTGAATTTCATCTATATTTTCATTTTATTACCATAAAGTCCATCATATTCTCTTATTAATTTCTTATTATCTATAAGATCTGTAGTAATACCTCCTTTTCATTCTTTTTATTAAAATTGGGGACTGGGGCACCTGCATGTCAGTCAAGTGTCCAGCTCTTGGTTTCAGCTGAGGTCCTGGTCTCAGGGCCCTTAGATCAGGCTCTGTATGGACTCTGTGCTCAGTGGGGAGTCCGCTTGGAGAGTCTCTCCATCTGCCCCTCCCCCCCCATACAAATAAAATCTTAAAAAAACCTAGGGACTGTCATGGGGAATGAAGGGTTACAGGAGATGCAAGGGAGAAGCTCAACGTCTCCGGAATAACCCTCTTCTCCCCTCACCCCTCCCCCTCCAGGTGGGGACCAGGCTGACCCTCTTGTCCCCACCTCTTCCCTTGCAGGTGGGGACTGAGGTCCCAAGAGCAAGGGTCCTTTTCCTCCTGGGTCCCACTTTTTCATAAAACCAAGCAAGAGGACCGGAAGTAGAGGAGAAAGAGCCACAGATGTGGGAGACGCCGTTCCTCCCCCTTATCCTGTGGATGGGGCAGGATTTCAGTAGTGGATATGTCTGTTAGTGATCTGTTGTAATTGTTGTGGCTTGTTTGTTTGATTGGTTTTTAATGCCCAAATCCAGGCGATAGGGGCGCCTGGGGGGCTCAGTGGGTTAAAGCCTCTGCTTTCATCTCGGGTCATGGTCTCAGGGTCCTGGGATCGAGCCCCACGTCGGGCTCTCTGCTCAGCGGGAGCCTGTTTCCTCTCTCTCCGCCTGCCTCTCTGCCTACTTAAGATCTCTGTCAAATTAAAAAAAATCTTTAAAAAGAAAGAATGATACAGTTACATGGATTGTAGGGATGGTTGGGGCTAGAGAGACACTGAGTCATTTTTTGAAAGTCATAATTGACTTAAAACACCACAGTAGTTTCCAGTGTACAACATGATGATTTGTTATTTGTAAATATTGCAGAATGATCATCTCCATAAATCTACCTAATGTCCATCAGCACACATACTTACAGTTTTTTCTTGTGTGAAGAATTTCAGGATCTACTCTCTTAGAAACTTCCAAATAAACAGCACTTAACTATAGTCCCCAAAATAACTGTCACTATAATGCTGCGCATTAAGTCCTCATGACTTCCTTCTTTTATCACTGGGGGTTTGTGCCCTTCGACCTCCTTCACCCATTTGACCACCTGCACCCCATCGGTGGCCACCGCCACCTGTTCTCTGGTTTGGTCTGCCCGTTTAGATCCCACGTAGGAGTGAGACTGTGGCATTTTTCTTCCTCCATCTGATTTATTATACTCAGCATAGTGCTCTCAAGGTCCGTCGGTGTTGTTGCAAATGGTAAGATTTTCTTCTTTTTTGTCCCTTGTGTGTACTTGCCTCTTCCTCTGTATCCGGTCGTCCTCACGGGTCAAGGAACACTTGCCTTGTTTCCAGGTCTTAGCCTTGTGAGCAGCAGCTGCGAGGAGCGGGCTGGGGGGCTGGGGGGTTGCAGGGATCTTTCCAAGTTAGTGTTTTCCTTTCCTCTGGGTCAGTACCCAGCAGCAGAATTACTGGATCAGCAGGTAGTTCTGTCTTTAAGTTTTCGAGGAAGCTTTGTACCATTTTCACAGTGGCTGCGTCAGTTTACACTCCCACCAACGGTGCACAAGGTTTTCTTTTCTCTACGTCTCCCCAGCGGTTATGTCTTGTCTTTCCGGCAGCAGCCGTTCTGGCAGGTGAGGGTCATGTCTCGTTGCGGTTTGGATCGGGATTTCCCTGACGAGGAGTCACATTGAGCATCTTTTCGTGTACCGATGGCCGTCTGGATGTCTTTTAGGAATAATGTCTGTTCAGATCCTCTGGACTTCTTTTGACCAGACTGTTCGGTTTTTTGCTTTTGAGTTGTGTGAGTTATTTATTTATTTTAGAGAGAGAGAGGGAGGGGCGCCTGGGGGGCTCAGTGAGTTAAAGCCTCTGCCTTCGACTCAGGTCATGATCTTGGGGTCCTGGGATCGAGCCCCGCTTCAGGCTCTCTGCTCAACAGGGAGCCTGCGTCCCCCTCTCTCTCTGCCTGCCTCTCTGCCTGCTTGTGATCTCTGTCGGACAGTGAATAAGTTAAAAATCTTAAAAAAAAATAGAGAGAGAGGGAGCACACAAGGTGGGTGGGGAGGGGCAGAGGGAGAGGGAGAGAGGAAGCCGACTCCACGCACTGCGGGGAGCCCAACGTGGGGCTCCGAGTCCGAGGCTGGAGATCATCCGCTGAGCTGAAACCAAGAGCTCTGCTGACTGAGTCACCCAGGTAACCCTGGTTATTTATAGATTTTAAATATTAACTCCTTATTACGTGTATGATGTGCAAATATTTGCTCCCGTTCAGTAGGTTTCCTTTTCATTGTCTTGGTGGCGTCCTTGGCTGTGCAGGAGTGCCCTTGGTCCGTGCGGTCCTACATGTTCAGCTTCTGTCGTCTTGGCTTTTGGTACCAAATCCAGCACTGACTGCCACAGCCCGGGCCAAGAGCTTACCACCTGTTTTCTCCCAGGACTTCTATGGTTTTGGGTCCCGCATTCATGACTGTAGTCCGTTTTAAGTTGGTTTTCGTGTGTGGTGGAAGAAAGTGGCCCAGCGCCACCCTCTGTGTCAGCTGCGCCTTGTTCCCAGCATCATCTGTCGGAGAGACTGTCCTGTCCCCTTCTGTGCTGCTGGCTCTTCTGTCGTTAAGTAATTGGCCACATGTGTGTGGGTTTATTATCTGTTCCGTTCCATTGAGCTCTGTTTTATGCCAAACACCATCCTGTTTGGATTATTACAGCTTTGTGATATGGTTTGGAATTAGGGAGCATGGTGCCTCCAGCTTTGTTTTCCTTTGTCAAGATTGCTTTGACTATTCAAGGTCTTTTGTGGATCCGTACAAATTTTAGGATTCTTTGTTCTATTTGTGTGAAAAGTGCCGTCGGAATTTTAAAAGAGATTGCACTGAACCTGTAGACCGCTTTGGGTAGTGTGGACGATTTAAGAAGCCGGGGCATGAACACAGATGCCTTTCCGTTTATTTGTGTCATCTTCACTTTTTTTCATCCATGTCTTAGCGTTATCAGGGCACAAGTCTGTCTCTTCCTTGCTTGATTTTATTCCTAGTATTTTCTTTTTGTGCGATTGCAAATGGAATTGTTTCTTTACTTTGTCTGTCTGATAGTTTGTTATTGGTGTGTATAAGCACAACAGATTTTTTTGTACGTTGATATTGTATCTTGCATCTTCACTGAATTCACTCATCAGTTCTAACAGCGGTGTGGTGGAGTCTTGGGGGTTTTCTATTATAATATCATGTCATTTGCAAATCGTGACAGTTTTGCTTCTTCCTTTTGATTTGGATGCTTTTTATCTCTTTTTCTTGCCTGATTGCAGTGGCTAGGACTTCCAATACTGCGTTGGATAAAAGTAACTAGAGCGGGCATCCTTGTCTTGTTCCTGATCTTTGAGGAAAAGCCCTCACTGTCGAGTGTGATGTTAGCTGGGGGCTTGTCATATATGGCTTTTCTTATGTAAGGGTGTGTTTCCTACTCACTGTGTGGAGCATTTTTATCACAAATGGGCGTTAACTTTTGTTGAGCGCTTTTTCTGCATCTGTCGAGAGGGTCCTATACTTTTTACCCTTCATTTTGTTAGTGTGCTGCATCCCACTGATGGACTTGTGGTTGTTGAACCACCATGGCATCCCTCACCTAACTCTCGTTTGATTGTGGTGTACGACTCTGTTAATGTACTGTTGTTGAATTTGGTTGGTGATATTTTGTTGAGGATGTTTGCGTCTATGTTCGTCCGTTCTCATTGTTGAAATTGGCTATTTGTATCTTATCTCTGTTTTCTTGGATAGTTGTACCAAGAGTATCTCAATTAATTGATTTTTCACTTTTTGGCTTTGTTAATCCTCTCTTATGCATTTATTTTCTACTTTTATTTATTTCCTTATCCTTTTTACTTTCTTGGAGTTTAGTTTATTGTTTTTCTACCTAAATTCTCGAGAGGAATTTTGAGATCGTTGGTTTTCAGTTTTTCTTCTTTTGCATGTATACATTTAAATCCATAGGTCTGGGATGCCTGGGTGGCTCAGTTGGTTAAGTGGCTGCCTTCAGCTCAGGTATGATCCCGGTCTTCCGGGATCGAGTCCCACATCAGGCTCCATGCTCAGCGGGGAGCCTGCTTCTCCCTCTGCCTCTGCCTCTGCCTGCCACTCTGTCTGTCTGTGCTCTCTCTCTCTCTCTCTCTGACAAATAAATAAAAATAAATTAAAAATAAATAAATAAATCCATAGGTTTCACTTAAGGCATGAATTTAGCTGCATCTCATAAGTTCTCATATGCTGTATTTTCATTATTCTTCATTTTTAAGTGTCTTTTTTCACACAACCATTTAAAAAATGTAAAAAAAAAAAAAAGAAAAAGAAAAAGAAAAAACAAAACAGGGTGTCTGGGTGGCTCAGTGGGTTAAGCTGCTGCCTTCGGCTCGGGTCATGATCTCAGGGTCCTGGGATCGAGTCCCGCATTGGGCTCTCTGCTCGGCAGGGAGCCTGCTTCCTCCTCTCTCTCTGCCTTCCTCTCTGCCTGCTTGTGATCTCTCTCTGTCAAATAAATAAATAAAAAATCTTTAAAAAAAAAAAAGAAAGAAAAAACAAAACAAAACAAACCCATTCTTTACTCATAAGAGATACCAAAACAAGATGTGAGCTGAATTTTCTCTTAGGGAATGCCTTGCCAACTCTTGAGACAGCATGCGATTTACTGAGGCTGCTCTCTTACTCAGATACGGCATGTGACATTCATCCGTGTGGCAACGTGTCTCGGTGGTTTGTGCCTTTCCCTTGCTGAGTAGCATCCCCTTGTGGGGGCATTATATGCTGCTTTGTTCACTTAAAGACAGTATGTTTTGGACATCTGTCCATGTTGCTGTATACAAATGTGTCTCATTCTTATCATTGCAGAGATGAACCAACAGTCATTTAACCGGTGCCCTACCAAGGCAAATTGGATCATTCCCGTTTTCCTGCTCCTATAAAGATTGCTCTAGGAAACAACCTGATGCGTGAGAACGTTTATGGTCACAGCAGGGATCGCTCGTGTCACTGCCACTCAGAATTGTGCGGTCCAGCCTCGTAGCCGGAAAGGGTGGGAAATGCGGTCCAGCCGTGCGTCTGGGAAGGCATCCGGCTGCATTAACCCCTCATGTTCTCCGCCTTAGGAGCTGGAGTGCCGCACTGTTCAGTTTCTTGGCCTTTGTCTGTACAGACTCCACTCATGTCCCCACTGACCGGGTCAGCAACTTCCCCACTCCCTCCGGCGAGACTGCTCCCTGTGTGTACAAGTGGAGGATTCCCACCCTGGGAGTCCTGGCCCTCGCGATGTGCTGAAGGTTGCACACATTAATGTTCACTCCGTGCAGTGAGGTTCTCCGTGACAAGAGTATGAAGTCATGCCTCCTCCTACTCCCCAGATCTCGGTTTCTAGTGCTTTCGTCAATAAAAGGGACCAGCATCCTTCGCTGATTTTCGGATTGGGGCAGAAGATATGCTAGGTGAGCCTGGGGCATTTTATCTTGCCAGCAAGTAAGACAGTGTTCAAAACAAACAAATTAAAGAAACAAACAAAGCCCACGATCATGAAGCTATGTATGCCGATGGGACACAGGAGCCAAAAGAAAGAGCTCTCGAGGCCAAACCAGGGAAAACTTGAGCAACAAAGTAAAGTAGTGTTGAATATAACCCAACATATAAAGCAATTCCACAAGCTCATGCTGATATAAGTAATTGAATAAGTAACAAGTGGATAAAAATAGTAATTAATGATAACTGGGAGACACATACCCTACACAAAAGAATCCCTAGTAATTGGTGCAGAGAAGCTGCCCTCGAGGAGGTGGTGCACAACCACACACTCTAAGTGTGGGCTGTGCAGGGGACCTCCACCCGGAGAGCGCGGGGCGGAAGGGGTGAGCTCCGTCCAGAGAGCGCAGGACGGAATGGGGGCACATCCTTCCAAAGAGCTCAGGACGGGGGACCGTGAGCAATGGCACAGCAGAGACCCTGGACAAGCCCACTGCAGCCGGCAGGCCAGGCAGCATCACGGTGGCAAGTCCTGTCGGTCTCATGTACCTGACATGACGTGATGACAATGGCTCTTGGCCTCTGCGCCCATCCCCTCAAAGCCACGACCCCAGCGCAGTGGTGAGAAAAACAGCAGATTCCCAGACGGTGACACCCTACAATATACCCGACTGGTCCTCCTTCAAACTGTGAGGATCATCACAAACAGGAAGTCTGAGAAGCTGTCACAGCCCAGAGGGGCCCCGGGACACATGAGGACCGAATGTCATGTGGGGTCCTGGGTGAGGTCCTGGAGCAGAAGGACATTAGAGGAAACGGAGGAAATCTGAGCAAAGTGTGGGCGCAATCAATAATGATGCATCAGTATTGGCTGATTAGTTGTGGCAAATGTACCGTACTAATCATATTAGTCAGGGTTCTCCAGGAAAACAGAATTAACAGGTTATAGGTGGTTATCGATGTAGATATAGATTTATTATAAGAAATTGGCTCACGGGTGCCTGAGTGGCTCAGTTGGTTAGGCAACTGCCTTTGGCTCAGGTCATGATCCCAGAGTCCCGGGATCGAGTCCCACATTGGGCTCCCAGCTCCACAGGGAGTCTGCTTCTCCATCTGACTCTCTCCCCTCTCATGCTCTCTCTCACTGTCTCCCTCTCAAATAAATAAATGGAATGAAAAAAAAAAAAAAAAAGAAAGAAAGAAAGAAATGGGCTCACATGACTGTGGAGACTGAGAAGTCCTAACATCTGCAGTTGGCAGCTGGAGCCCAGGGAGACCTGATGTGAAGTTCCAGTTTGAGAGTGGTAGGCTTCAAACCCTAAAAGAGCTGAAGTGTCAGTATGTGTCTGAAGGCAGGAAAAGACCCATGTCCCACATGAAACAAGCAGGAGGAGTTCCCTCTTGCTTAGGGAAGGGACAACTTTAAAAACAAAACAAAAAAAACCCCCAACAAAACCATCCCTTCAACTGATTGGACGAGGCCCACCCACCCTGAAGAGGGTCATCTCTTTCATTCAGTCGGCTGATACACATGTCAGTCTCATCCAGAAATACCCTCACATACACCCCGGGAAAACTGTTTGAGTTAAAGTCTGGGCAATGTATTGCCCATTCAAGCTGACATACAGATTAACCATCATGTAAGATGTTAATAATAGGGGACTTTGATGTGGGTTGTAGGGGAACTCTGTGCTATCTTCAGAATTTTTCTGTAAATCTAAAACTGTTATAAAAAACATTTTTTAAAATGCCAGAAAGATTTGAAACAAGAAAGATTCTCTTGCTGGCCTTGAAGTAACAAACAGCATGTTGTGAACTTCCTGAGGGAGCCCTATGGTAAGGGTCTGAGGGTGGCCTCCAGGAGCAGAGGACAGTCCCCCGCCGACAGCCAGCCAGAGGTCACGACTTCAGCCCTACCCCCTCAAGGCTCTGAATTCTGCTAACAAGCAGTGCCCTTGGAGGAGGAACCTGAGCCTCAGATGGGCCCTGTAGCCTGGTGACCCCCGATGTCGGCGAGTGAGACCTGGGCAAAGGACCAGCAACGCACACCGGGACTGCTGACCCTGGAAACACTGACATTATGAGCACACTGTTCTGAGCTGCTGGGTCTGTGACAGCTGGTTACACAGTGAGAGGAACGGATGTATCAGGTGACAACGGTGTGATGTGTTTCTGCTGTTAGGAGCAATGACAGGTCTGGGTCACATTAGGCATCATTTAATATGGTATATATTTAAGAAAAGAAAGTGTAATAAAGTTTTGTTTTCATTGCCGAAGGCGAAAGGTCAAAGCAGACAAAGGGCTTCTCTTCTGGACTTTGGTGACTGTATTTGTCAGGGTTCTACCAGAGAATCAGGACCAGCAGGATGTGTGTGTGGGGCTAGAGATGGGGAGGGGGTTGGGGGTTCCTCTAAGGAATTGGCTCATGTGGTTGTGGAGACCTGGTTGGTCCGAAATATGCAGGGTGGGCCGGCAGGCTGCGGGCCCAGACAGGAGCCTGTGGGGCTTGAGTCCAAGGGCCATCTGCTGGCAGAATTCCTTCTTGCTTGGGGAAGTCCGTGTTTGTTCTGTTAAGGCCGTGAACTGATTGAATGAGGCCCACCCGTACAGTGGAGGGTAATCTGCTTTACTCCAAGTCCACCCATTTAAATATTAATCTTGTCCAAAAATCACCTTCACAGGAACGTCCAGAATGTTTGACCCAGTATCTGGACATCATGGCCCAGCTGAGCGGACACACAGAATTAGCCGCCACACCAGAGAATGGGCGGGCTTGTGAATCACCGACAGTCCAGTGGAACCAGCGTGTCTTGGGCATGTCGCCCACGGGGAGGGCCTGTCTGGGAGCGGGGCTTCAGCGCAGTGGAGTACAGAGGTGGGCTGAGGAAGGGGCAGCTGGCCTCTCCACGTGGTCTTTACCCATGAGCTCGGAGTTTCCAGTAAATGCTGCCACATAAGAAACACTTAGTGAAAGTCTGTCTTTGTGGATAAAAGGAAGAGGCTGAGTTTTGCAGTCTGGGTGAGAGTTGGATCTTTCTGGAAGTGGGCATTTAGTTTTGAATGATATTGGAGGACGCACCCATTTTTATATCACTTGAAATGGTTCTTAAACTTGTCCGTGTATCATGGTTCCTTTGGATGGCTATTGGGACAGTCGACAGGGACCGCCGCAGCGTTTCTACCTGATTTCTAACGAATTTCCAGGTGATGCTGCTGCTGCTGGTCCAATGTTTCATGTGATGAAATAGATCTGCTATAAAATGGGAATGTTTGGGGCGCCTGGGGGGCTCAGTCAGTGGAGCACTGACTCTGGATTTCAGCTAAGTTCCTGATCTCTGGGAGGTGGGATCCGGCCCCCGTCGGGCTCTGCGCTCGGCAGGGAGTCTGCTTGTCCCTCTCCCTCTGCCTTTGTCTCTAAAATAAATACACAAATAAACACAATCTAAAATAAGTGATATCCAAGTGTTTGCATGACTGTGCAGTTTTTCAGGGTCCCTGTGCCTTGCGTCAGAGCCTGCTTTATCCAGCAGCTTCTGTGATTCCAAGTATGGACACAGGGTGGTGCCATGCGCCCACGGAGTCACCCTGGACCTTCCGGGTGCCCTGGCAGCTTTGAGTGGGAGGTTGTGTGCAGGTGGCTGGTCTCTCCTACCCCCACCCCCCTGGAGCAGTAGGGTCAGGTCCAGGGCAGAGGTAAGAATGTGCTGGGTGTGAGTGAAGGAAGGAGGTGATGGTGGAGATTCAGGTGACAGGGCTACTGGGTCTTCCCGAGCCCTTGGGAGCTCTTCCTGGAGCCACTCCTGACCAGGACAGGCTGGAACAGGCCTGGCTTGCCTTGATCCCTGGGCCCTGCTCCCTCTCCTGGTTTCTCCTGCTGTTACAGGGCACTCATCTGACCCTGCACCCTCAGAGCCTGTCACTTTCTTGTTCATTGTGGACCGCCCCGCCACTTGGTCAACACTCTTCTCCGTGGGCCATCTCATTTTCCTTACAGCTGGAGGAGGAGAGTCATTCAGGGCGCAGAGCAGTGCTCTGCGGAGGCTCAGTGTGGCCTCAGAGCCACGAAGGAAGAGGCCAGACCAGGGTCCCCACCTCAGCAGCGTCTGTGTGCTCGAGGCAGCAGGGTCTGTGTAGGGTTTGGTTTGCACAACTGGTTCCGGGGACCGAAAACCCAGCCAGGTTGAGGTCTGCATCTGCGGGTAAGGGAGCCCCAGGAGCTATGTGAGCACGGAAACAGGTCTGTACTCGGAGAGGCTGGACAGCTGAGGCTGGTGGGAGTGGATGCGAAGGCCTGAAGGTGACGCAGGGGGTGGATGGAGCTTGAGGGGGAGGCCTGGGACTTTCCTCTCCTTTGGGTCACAGTCCCCCGCCCTCCAGTCCTGGCCTTCGCCAGGGCTTCTCCATGTAGGAGGCCCCCATCTCCTTCCACTCCCGCCCCCCCCACCCCCAAGGCTGGGAGAGCTTGGGGCGGAGAAGGCCTTCCTTAGAGCCAGTCCTGGGTGGTTGGGGACAGCAGGATTTCTCTGTGAAAAAAGAAACGCTGTAGGCTGCCTGATTGATGGTCTGGCCCACGGTCTTATTCTTGACAGGACCCCGAAGGTGTAATTAAAGGTTTAGGCGGAAGGGATTATTCCAGAGGAGGGGCCGAGCCCCCCGCAGCCTGAGGCTGGCATCCGCGTGTGGGACTCAGCGTTGCCGGAGATAACATTCAGGACACACTCCCTCCTCCAGCTTCCCAGGGCTCCCTCCTCTCTGGAAAACTGAGATAAAGGAAGACCGGTGGAAAGCCCAGAAATGAGCCCCACATTTAGACCGAGTGTGGTTTCCAGGGAAGAACACATGCTAAATCACGTTTCCCATGCTGCGTGCTCAGAGCAGCAGCTCGCCGTTTCTAAGGATCATATCCGTGTTGGGGGTGACCACGGCTGAGTCTGGGCTCAGGCGGCCTCTGCCCCCCAGCTACTGGCCTGTGCCCACGCTGATCAGGTCTGGAGACAGCTGAGGAGTTCGCTCTGGGCTGTGGACTTTATCCCCGTGCATAGTAATCTAGGTCGTTCTGACAGCAGAATGAAACCCTGCCCTATTCCTTCTCGTCTGACTCAGCTGTGTGCCCCTCAAGACAGGCCAGTGCTGGCCGTGGAATGGAAACCACATGTGTCTCTCCGACTCCAGCCTGTCCACCGCCCCGACCCAACTCTCCATGTTTCCCTACCTTAACCAGCCTTCCAACAGTGAAAACCTGCCAGACGCCCACGGTTCTGTGATGACCCCAACAAAGTCCTTGCCCTCCTGGGGCTTGTATCCCTGCTCTGAAAGCAGACCATCAAGAAGGCACGTTTGAGGAGAGGTCAACGGAACAGGACCTGAAGGGTTTAAAAACACGTGGCGAACGCTCCAGTGTGGGGTGGGAGTGAGGTGTGTCTGGAAGAAGGCAGGAGGCGGGCATTAGGGTATAGGGAGCAGGCGAGGCAGGGTCAGACCACTCCGGCCTTGAAGGCCATGGAAGGGAGGCACGGGGCGCCGGGGTCGGGGGGAGGCTGAACATGGCAGTGGTAGGAGCTGGTTGCTCCCCAGGGGCCGTCCGGGCTACTGGGTGGGGCAGTGTCAGAGGACATTTTCGGGGCTGGACTGGTGAGGGTGGAGGGTCGGCTTGGTGGGGTATGGCGTTGTGGGTGACCCGGTGTGCAGTGTGAGCACCGGAGGAAAACGAGGGTGAAGCTCGGACATTCGACCTGAGCACCCGGGAAGGGAAAGTGCCGGGGACGAACCGCAGGGCCTCGGGAACTCCACCAAAGCTGGGGACAAGAGTCAGCCTCAGTACACCCTAAGTATCATGACTGATGAGCAGCGGGGGTGTCACGGCCGAAGTTGGGTCTGGAGAAGGTGGATGGAGAGATTGCACAAATCCTGGGGCTGTCAGCGATCAGGCCGGCTCTGCATGAGTCGGGAGGAAGGCCAGGGGCTCGGCATCCGGCAGCCAAGGGCAGAAGGGCTGGAGAAGCTGCTGGGGACTTGAGCATCAGACTCACCCCAGGGGCTCAGGGCCCCTGTTCTTCTGGAGGACAGTAACTGGGGTTCATAGTGAGCCACATCTGGTCCTTCCATTATCTCAGGGAAATCAGCAGCAGGGTCTCTGATAAAGGGTGTATGTGTGTGTGTGTGTGCGTCTGTGTGTGGGGGGTGTTGCTTCAGAGAGAAGGTGTGAAATCGTCTCGCAGAGCAGGAAAACACACTGTGGGTGTTTGCTGTGGGAAGAAGCGAGTAAGTCATTTTCCGCATAAATCAGGGAGGAGAGGCGGGGAGGCTCCGAGCTCACGCAGGGCAGGCGGGCAGCTCACAGACCACTTCCCCCCGGGGCCCGTGGGCATCGGGACCCAGTAATTCGGCCCTGGGAGCCTGTCCCCACAGGTGGGCCCAGAGGCAGGGTCCTAAGTGACCCCTGAACTCGCACTCGCCAAATGTCTGCTGACCTTCCCACCTCTGTTTGTCCACGGGGCAACTGTGAGGGTCTCCTCCAGGACCAAAGGCTGTCATGTCAGTGAACACAGCATAGAGGCCGCTCAGACCTACCACGTGCTGGGCCTGGGAGGAGCAGGGCGCTGGGAACAGCCAGCGTCCATCAGTTAAGAGTCAGAAGGCTGGGTAGCCCAGCCAGGAATCCCTGAGCTAGAGAATTTTAAAATAGCTCTGCATGGGGAGGTCATCTGACCCTCCAGATACTTAAGGTGCCCTCTTGACTTATGTCACTTTCCCCCTCTTGCATTCTCAAGCTCTTTGACTTCCCTACTCCTGCTTCTATGTTGAGGGTCGTGGTCACCGAGAAATGAAGGCCCTTTGCCGAGTGGGCCAAGCCTGCCTGTGCTGAGAAGAGCTCGAAGCCCCTCGGGTGCCCCAGCAGGGGTGGGGCCTGGAGGCTGCTGGACTGAGGCTGGCTCTCACCACTTCCAAGCAGGAGTCCTCTCAGCCAGGCAGCGTGACAGGAGGGGACAGCTGCAGCTCCCCCCTTGAGCTATAAAAAGCCCCAACAGCCGAGTGAGCAGAGGGCACGCCAAGCAGATACACGGAACTTAGCTGGACTCCGGGGGAGCTCGGCTCCACTATGATGCTGAGGTTACCCTGTGCCCCCAGGCTCCTGCAGGCCTCTCTGAGGGCCTGGGTGGTTCCCAAGGCACATGTCTCCACCAAGCCGGCCCGAACACCCACATCTCCCACGGTAAGTCTTCCGCTGCGGAGGGGTGCTGACCTGAGCGGTGGAGTGGGACGTCCTGCACTGTCTTGGGAGACGAGGTGGGTTTGGGGGCAGGACACAGAAGGCCAGGCTGGTAAAGGGGAGGAGGGATGTGTTCTCAAGCCTGTGGCTTCTAGAGGTGATCCTCGAGCTAGAACACAGTCCTGAGGCTGGGACACCGTTCCGACTCCAGGAAAGAGGTGCTTACATCCCTCACCTGGAGGTTAGGCTCCCAAAGCAGCTGGCAGAGTCAGTGAGGGGACGGTGGTCTCTGTTTGCAGGCCCTCACTTGCCTTCTGGCCGACGAGGGTGCTAAGAGCTAAGCTGAAAGGGCACTGGTGCGGACGCCAGCTTCACTGTCCATTCAAGGGGACGGTGGGCTGCTCTGAGGGTCTGTGAGAACACAGGCGAGAACACAGAGCTCGGTCATCCTTGGGCTCCGGGACAGCAGATAACTACCTCTGGGTTAAGCCTCAATAAAACAAGGTCTGGAAGGTCAACTGTTCAAGGTCATATCACTGGTGAAGCAAAGATCTGAACCCAGCTGAAGGGCCCAGTTCTGGGCCAACGTTGTTCTGAATCTGCTGGAAGGTGAAGTCAAGAGGAAGAACTGCATCTGACTCTGTTTGAGGGACCAGGGAGGGACGACAGGGCCCAGGCTCCGTTTCAGGAGGAATCCGAGGGGAGGGGAGGTAGCCAGGTGGGAAGGCTGGTGTGCTTGCGTGTGTGTGTGCATGTGCACACGCGGTACGGGGAGTCCATCTCCTCCTCCAGCTTCTGAGCGGGACCACCAGCCAGGGAACAGGCCCTGCCCTCTCCCTGTATGAGCGGCACCTCCACCGTCCCTTCGCCCCGCGCTGCGCCTGACATGCACACGCTGTGCCCAGGCAGGAGTTCAAGGTCGAGGCACAAGTGGCCTGGCCAGGCAGGCTCTCGGGGGCAGGGGTGATGGGAAGAGGTCCCGCGGAGAGACTGGAGCCCAGGGCGGTCAGTCTAGGTCTTTGCAGAGGCCGTGCGCATGGACGACTGCAGTAGTCCCTGCTGGTGTGGGCTCTGGGCTGAGCTGAGGGGTCCCCCAGGAGCAGAGGGGGTGGGGCAGGTCTCTCTGGACCACTGCTCTGGTGGGAAAAATCCCACCCTGCAGGGCCAGGGGACCCAGGGGCAGGTGGACAGCCTTCCTCAGTGACCCAGGAATGACCTCATGTGTCACGGACTCACACGTGCTTTCCTTGACCCAGGAGCAAGCCATTGGACTCTCTGTGATGTTCCTCAGCTTCCTGATTCCTGCAGGCTGGGTCTTATCCCACCTGGACAGCTACAAGAAAGGCTCCGCGGCGTGACGGCTCTGCAGCTCGGGCTCCAGGCGCACGACGGAGAATTGCATTAAACCCCTCCCCCACCTAGTGCTCCCTTGGTGATCGTGTGATTTGTGTACGAGCGTCCCCGTCTCTGGACACTCAGCACTGGGTGGAGGGCTGCTTGGGACACCTGGGCCCCAGAAGCCCCGGGCTGGGAGGGAGTGGGTCAGACACCTCTGTCAGAGGACAGGGGTCCCCTCGTCTGAGCCCCGTGAGACAGGACTTGCTTCCTTGGCCCCAGTGCCCTGTATGTGTTGAGCCGCCCTTTTCCCAGGGCAGGAGAGGACGGAGGCCAAACCCCCACGGAGTCCTATCTCCCGTCTCCTGCTCTCTGATCTCCCAGGCCCAGGCTTGACCTGGGAGCTAAGGCTGAGGAAACAGAACCACGAAGAGGACAAAACAAAGGCGTTTATTACATTCTCACATGACACAAGAGGTGTTCCCACTGACGGAGGTAATGGAGATGAGCCTCCAAGTGGTGTCCCCACGTGCTTTCGGGCTACTCCTTCTCATTCCTCGGGGAACATGTACACTCTTGTCTGCCTTGTCACCGGAGACCCGTGACCCCTCCCCACCGTGGGCTACGGGAGACACCCACAAAGGAGGCTTCTCTCTGTGGCCAGGCACCCTGTCAGCGACAGTCCTGCATTCACAGCAGGGAGAACAGTCCCCACCCCCACCGAGTGCAGATGTTCCTGGTGGCCACAGACGGGGAGGCGGGGGACTAAGTGAGGATGTCGTGGGCCTGGTGCTCCACCAGCATCTCCATGCTCCTCACGTCCGTGCACCAGAACTCCAGGCGGTCCTTCATCCCCTTGATCTGAGGCAGACCAGGACCACACGGGTGTTAGGATATGTAGCAACCCCAGGCATCCATCTCCAGCTAAGTCTTTAGGGCAGGACTAATCAGAGCTGGGGGAGTGGGCTGTGTGAGAGGGGGTGACCCCCGTCAATTCTTACCACAAGGACATTTAAAAAAACTTGCATGAAAGAAAACAGGCAAGAATAGAGGAGATCCACAGGGTTAAATTTCCGGCCAACACGGACAAGACGGATCTGAGCTCAGACCACAGAACTAGGAACGTATCTGACCAGAGTACCAATTTTAAGATTAAAAGGCATCGTCAGCACAACAGCACTGTAATTACGATAAGCTTTTAAATGCAGGGTTCAACCCCAAGACTTGTATTAAATTAGGCTCCCTGAAAAACCCTCCCTCCCCACAGCAGTAATACACTCCCGAAACCCCGTCGGTACTGCCTTCTTCCTACCGGGCTTCCATCCAAGCGAAACTAAGACAGCAGATACCGTCCCAACCCCCCGCCCTGGGGGTGAACGATGTGTTACCTGCTGCAGATCCAACACGCGGGGCTGCACCCAGGTCATGTGAACCCGCTTATCCACCTCGTCAATGCTGCCTTTCACCAGGCCCACCGAGAGCGCCTTCATCACCAGCAACTCCACCTGTGCAGAGAGCGGCCGACGTGAGTCACCCCAAGCAGTGCTCGTCGGAGCTCCGACCCCCCCTGGGTCCAACAACTGTACCTCGTTCACAGTGATTTTAGCACTTTTGGCAATTTCTTCAAAAGTGAGTTGTCTGTGATTGGCAGGTCGTGTGAAAGTCATCTGAAAAAAAAATTTGTTAACTATGTTTCCAAATGAAAACTGTCCGAGAACTGACCGATAAGGATGTTTTTGTCAATACTTGCTCCGAAAGTATGCCTATTCCTATCCCACAAACTGAACTCTTCCTTAACACCAGCCCTGTACGTTTATTGGGAACCGGCTTCACGCAGCTGTCCGCAATGGTTGGTATTCGCGCGCAGAGCAAGCGCTTGGGGCCGCGAGTCAGGGCTGTACGTGAGCTGGAGACCGTGTGGTGGCCCAGAAATGTACAGGCCGTTCCCTCAAGGAGCTCAGATTCTGACAGGAAAGCAGAGGAGCGTGCGGAGAGGTGCGTGCGCTGTGACGTACAACGGGGGGGGGGGAGGCTACTTCAGCCCAGACGGTCAGGGAACACCTCTCTGAGGAGGGTCATCTGAGAGGAGACGCAAATGGTCGCAGAAGACAAAAGGAAGGTGGTGGAGGGGGGTGCAGCCGGAGTGCCGCTGCGAGAGGCCTGGAGCCTGCGGGGCCCGGTGGGCTCGGCTGCAGGGTCTGGAATCTCGGTGGTTCCCGCACGCTCACCTCCATGAGGCACAGCAACTGGATCTTCCTCAGAAGCTGAGCCTCGTTGGCTGCTAAATCAGGCTGAGAAGGAGAAAGACACCAGTTACATAACCTGCACCTCGATTCTTCCTACAGACGGAAGGAAGAGAAACCCCGCACGTCCAAACACGGTATACCGCGGGGTCGCGGAGGCTCACTTTTCTCAGGGCGCCGCCAACGGCTGCATCCCCGAAAGCCCGTGCTCCCGCCTAAGGCACGCGCGAGGCGGTGGGTACTAATGCCTCAGACGCCGGGGGCAGGACCCAGGCACAGGCGCCACAAGGAGACTTTTGGCACAACAAGGCAAGGACGGACCCGCCCTGAGCAGGTCCCAGGGCACCGCCTGTGCGGTCCGCTCCGTGGAAATGGGGCCTCCCAGGAACACAGCCCCTAAGCTGCAGGGAGGCGCTCCGAGCACAAAGACGGCAGAACTTCGGAAAAAGGCAATGCCGCGAGGTCCGGCACAGGCCCGTCCACACGACCCGCACCGCTGCCCCAGGTAGCTCACGGGTTACTGCCGAGCAGAGACCAGAGACAACGGGTTCCCTGCCTCAAGCACGGAGGAACCCCTACGCCGACGCTTCTGCCACAGGGACAGCCGGGTCACTCTTCCGAGGGCCCACTGCCCCCGGACACGGCTCCTGCCACTCAGAGGCTGCTGGCAGTGCACCTCTGAAGCTCCGGCCGGCCGCCCTTCTTCCCAAGGGGCACACGTTCTCCCAGGGACCAACGCAGACTAGAAGACCGCAGAGAGCGGAGCTTGCTTCCTGCCTCTTCACAGCCCACTCACATCTACTCAGCTCCACTATGTGTGAATTCTACAAGTTTATTTTCAACTTTGAGAAAACCGAAGTTTCAGAAAAGTACAAAAACAATAATCCCCATCACTACGAACAGCTTCGTAATATTTCCTTCTAAGAATTTAAAAAATAAACTCAGTACAAAAGCTCAGGTCCTCGTTAACACCTCTTCTCCCTAGTCCGCACCTCCCAGCGGCTCCTCTCCTCGCCCGGTGCCCTCGCCCCTGCTGACCCCTTTCCCTCTACACGGCCCGACCCCACCACCCCCTGCATGGCCCACTCCCGTTCCGCACAATGGCCTCGCCTTCCCAAACCCTGGGCTCTCCCCGGCTCTCCTCACTCACTCACAGACCCTTGTCTGTTCAACAAATGCTAAAAGCTGCCACATCCTCTTCACTTGGCTACATTCGGCTTGCCCCGAAGACCAGACACAGAGCATTACTTCTTCTGGGCCCTCTGTGACACCTGTCCGCCAGATGGCACTCCCCTATCACATTCTGTTGGCAGGGCCGCGCACCACCACAGCAACGAGTGACTACCGCGACTGGCCACTTAACCCCACGCTCGATAGCAAGACTGGCCTGTCTTCGTCTCCTGTCTCCCCAGTGCCTCGGCTGTAGAGGGAGGGCGAATCCCCGGGCAGGTGCGGGCTGAAGGACAGCCAGCGACGCTGCAGGAGTGCTCAGCTGTCCTTCCCACGACTGACCTGCTGGCCCCAGGCGGTCTTCAGCGTCTGGAACCTCTCTACATTGCCGCTGTTAAAGGCATAAAGGGTGTCGATCAGCCACTGCCGGTCGGTGGTCCTCAGGGACTCCAGCACGGGGTGCATGAGCTGTGAGAAGGACAGGGTTAGCCGGCCGAGAACCGCCAGTCGCCCCCTCGCTAGGAAATCTGTGCCCAGGGTCCACTTACAAGTTCTCCAAAGTTAAAAACTCCCTCGCCAAGAAGTCCTGCTAGTCCCAGCGTGAAAGCTCTCTCCTGCTGCTCAGACACTACGGCAACAGCACACCTCCAGTGACACCCCCGTTAGGAGATCAGTCCTGTTTGGCTTTAAAAATCTCATAAAAAAGTAAAGAAACCATTCCCTGTAATGGTTCTATCACAAAGCCTTAACGTGTTTTTGTAAAAACTTTTATCTCTTTTATTGATTTTATTTTTTAGAGAGGGAAAGTGGGGAGGGGCAGAGGGAAAGCCAATCTCAAGCAGGCTCCATGCCCAGCACGGAGCCTGAAACGGGGCTCATCCCAGGGCCCCGAGATCATGACCTGAGCCCAAACCAAGAGTCGGACGTTTTCAAAGTTCTGAGCCACCCAGGTGCCCCGTTAGTCATCTCTTTTATAGCACTCGCCTAACTCAAGTTATACCTAGGACCACGTATACAGGTTTTGTGGGGAAGACATTCATTCGTTCTCTTATTTCTACCTAAGTATGTGACTCTACGTGTATTTGCAACTAACCTACTTCCTGGAAGCATCACCTCACATGTCTCGTCCCGTCACCTCATTAGCCTCTTCGGAACAGCGTGAACGTACTTCCTGTTCCCATACAATTCCCCACTCTCCTGACTGCACTCCTTGCTTTTTCCAGGATGCTTTTCTTGAGATGCAGGAACTAACACTGCAGTTCTGTGTTTAAGGAGCTGCTGGTGTCCACAGCAGCTTCCACAGTGAACCGTGAGAAACATCTCAAATGGGCTCCCACAGTCCTTGTATTTTCCCCAAGACTTATCATTCACTTTCTTTCCATTTCTCAGACCCTTGAAGGACTTTTCTAAGGTATGTGCCTGGGTCTGGTTCAGTTTTCGCTACCAGAGCCTCAGGTGCAGGGTCTCACCGCGCCCTTCAGGCTACAGAGGCCAAGGGAGACTCGAGAAGGACCAGTGAAGGGCGACAGGGCACAGCCTTGTTTTCACCTGCGCTAAACGCCCACGGCAGACCCGGGGAGGAACCGACACTGGTGCGGCTCTCTCCACCCTCTCCCACCTGGGCCTTCCTCAGCGAGGGACGCACACGCCAGAGCAACTTCTGACAGCTGCTGGCACGCCTCCAGAGCATGCTCCTTCGACAGCGACGTCCACGGCTCCACGTTACCTGGCAGATCCTTGATGTCGACACAGCCCAGAAACCGCAGGGCATCTTTGTAGTAGGCGGCGTGGTTTCCGACTGTTTGGTAGTATTTACTGGAGAGGTCGTAGAAACGGCTGTGAACGGACGTCACACCAGGGAGGCTGTTGAGCATCTCTTCCACATCCTCAATTGTTTCCTATGCGCAGAAGCAAGATCGCCCTCCTTTTTAACCGAAAGCACTTTTAAGGCAACATATGACACAAAGACTGATGGGACTATGTTAAAATGGAAAATTCAGTTCATCCAAGACACACACGAAAGAACGAAAACGAGCGACAGGCTGGGCAAAGGCACCTACGGCACACGTGACACAGCAGGGGTACGGCCCACACTCTAGGAGAAATCTTAACAAACCAACAGGAGGAAAGCGACACAAGGAAAAACGGGCCAAAGACAAGACATTAACAGGCAATTAACAGAAGTGGAGACCTGAATGGAGTGGTCACGAGAGCCCCAGTGAGACGGCCCTTCACCTCCACCAGACTGGCAGGAATTTAACAGTCTGAAAACACCACGTGTGGCCCTTTGGAAGTGCCAGTGCGGTGCCGCCGGGCAGTGCGATGCCAGGGAGTGTGCGCCATCTTGCGGAAAGGCTTGACCACACTTGGTAAAGGCGCACGGCACACACTTCATTACACCTGTGCCCTCACCTGTAGGCACATGTGTTGGTGTGATTCTGCCCGTGTATACACAAGGCACCGGGCACCGAAATGCTGGTAACTAACAGTGCTGTTCGTGACAGGAGGAAACCCTGAATCCCTTCCACAGGAGACAGATGCCCAGGCTGCGAAACAGTCACCACAGTAAAACACCCAACAGCGGCAAGAGTGAACGGCCCCGCACCAACACACAGACTCTCCAACCTCACACCGAGCCAGTAACTTAAGACAATGCCACATGTCACCTGACTCACACCCGATCCACAGAGTGTCAGGAGCCCCACAAGCATGAGGACCACCAGACCTGCGCACCAGAGCGCTGCTGGGACAGGAACGTGCTCAGAGGGCCCCACGGCTCCAACCGGGCAGTGCTGCCTCGACAAAATTCTTTCCGTAATATTTTATGGCTTTTAATAGGTCTTAAATATTTCAGAACAAAACGTAGTAAGTATGCACGCAGGACAGGACTGGGAAGCAGTTAAGAAATACGAAGTGTTCTTTTAGGACAATGAGAATACCAACACCTACCCAGTATTTTCTCAAATACTGTGGATACCATAAACCCAAACCCAAACTCAAACTCCAAACAAATGCAGGTAGTCTGGTTCAACAAGATGGACTGACCACATATAAGTTGGCCTTACAGCCACCCATTTGGTCCCCCAAATTACACTAAAATGGAAATAAGAAACAGACAGGGATTAGGAGGCAGACAGGGTGGGGAGCAGCCTGTGACCTGTCGTGGTGAGTGGGCTGACCCTGGTCCACGAGGGCCCACACGGACAGTCTGAGGCTGCCTGGACCCTCCTGCTGACAGACGTGCCCAGGGCAGTCCTCTTATGTTAAAGGGGAACAAGTCTCATAGCAGCAACTGATTCTCAGTGGTTTGGGGAAACAAAACCAAAACCAGCATGCACGCCTGCACGCACAGAATGACGGGGCAAAGAACTGTCAGCACTGGGAGTCTCAGAGAGAGGATGTGTGTGAGAGCTCTTGGTGCTGTGTTTGCAACTTTTCTATGCTTTAAAACCACTTGAAAAGGTAGAATGGACAAATAGGATTTTCCCCCTAAAACTCTAAACCACTTTGTAAACCAAAGACAAACCTCTATTATGGCAACCTTACCTTCGTGACCTGTAGGTCCCCGATGTTTAATTTTAGAGCCCCAATCGCAGTTTTACACAGGATCACTGCCTCATCGCTGCTCTTCACCTACAGACGTCAGACACAAGAGGACCTGAGAAGTGTGGGCAGGAGGCGAACAGAACATCTGCACACTGGCTCCACTTGTGTGACCAGAGACACGCTGGTCTCTGTAAGGTACGTGTGGCAAGTGTGGACACAAAACTGTAAGTCACACATGTTCTCAAGATTTGACTCAGACTTCCTATTTACCTTTTCTCGAGTCTTTTCCAGAAAAGTAAGAGCCACATTGGGATCTAGAAAAGGCAGAAGAACAATGTCAGAAGAACCACCAATAGAGTATTCTTAGAGATTAGTTCCTACCAACCACAACACAGGCGGGATAATCTTGAGGCTTACATCATACAATAGAACATAAAACGTATTTTAGAACCCGGTATTTTCTATCAAAATGTAAAAGTTCAATTATCTTGTATTTCAAAATCATTTTGATTGCCATTTGGATCTGCTCCTTTATGACACAAAGTGAGACTCACCAGTCATCTGTCTGACTACGTGAAGAATGATTTCTACCAGGGACAAAGGATTCACCCTGAAATAAAAAACACCAGTCTATGATTGTTGTTAAGCTTCAGTGTTTCATGTTTAAAGTCAAAAACTGACAAAGGTGTTTTACCTGTGTTCAAACTCACTGATGAAGTTTTCATAGAGCTGCGGAACCAGAACATGTAGCGTAAGTACAGGATGTCTTTCATTCTGCAAAATCAAACATGACCAGCAGGCCCGCCACATGGCAGGTGCTGCAGAAACGGTGGTGGAATGACTGGAGACCCACACATGGGTTTATTAACCACCAACGCATTACTGAAGAAAGCTATGACTCTTTTCCCTGGTAATTAGACCCCTGACCTTTAAGAATCTCCTAAAACAGATTATCAGTTTGAAAGACTCAGTAACCTTCCGATTTTAGAGGGCTGCAGCCGATATGACCAAATTTATTAGCCATTCAGCAAATACTCGAGTACTTACTCAGACTCTTTGCTAGATACTACAGACACAGGATACGGAAGATGAAAGTCTGGCATCCAAGGATTCCTGACCTAACAGAGCAGACTTATAAACAAATAAATGACAGGACCATGAGTTTACAATCGAAGGAAAAAACCCCTCGTGGGTGGATCTACCAAAAGGAGAGTTTCCAAAGATTATTCCAGAAATGGTGATAACTGAGTTTTAAGAAGGAAGAACATTGGAGAGCTGGACAAATCTGGAGAGGAGGCATGGAGTTGGGAGAACATTCCGGACAGGAACAAACACGCGCAAAGCACTGAAGAAACCCTGTGCTGTGTTTCAGGAGCACTTCTCAAGGGCACAAACAGTGGGAGGTACTGGGGCTTTTCCTTGTCCTGAAGGTAAGCCCGAGTCCGTGGAAACACATGACCACACGTCCACTTTACAAGCATGACTGCAGGCAGGGCGGGTAGGGTAAGGGGGGAACAGACGGAGGGACAGAGACCAGCCGAGGCTACTCGTCAAGACAGGAGTGAGTGAGTAAGAGCAGTGAGGGCAGAGGAAGGGTCCGAGAGGTTGGCTGGTCACAGGGAGGGGAACGGACAGCGACCTCGGAGGGGACTGCTGGGCAACTGGGCAAAATGGGAAGAGGAGCACCCAGACAGGGTCAGCTGGGACGCAGAGAGTCTGCGGTTCCTCAGCCATGGGTGACGAGGAAAATGTGGGGTCTGTGCACACGGAGCGTGGGATGTTATTCAGCCATAAAAAGACAACACGGATGACATCGAAAGGCGTTCTGCCTAGTGAAGTCAGTCAGACAAAGAAGGACAAACACTGTGTGACTTACTTCCACGCGAAATCTAAAAAAACTGAACTCAGATACAGAGAACAGACTGGTGGTTGCCAGAGGCAGGGGATGGGGGGGTGCAAGAAATGGCCGCAGGTGGTGAAAAGACACAGATGTCCTGTCATGAGATAATTAAGTCCTAAAGACACGCTACAGCAGTGACTCTAGTGAACCACACTGTGCTGTGCATTTGGAAGTTACCAAGAGAGCAGATCATAAAAGCTGTCATCACAGGAAGGAAGAAAGTCTAACTGGGAGACGGATGTTAGCTAGACTTACTGTGACCATTTTGCACCCCCCCAAATCATCACACTGTACATGTTAAACTAATACAGCATGACACGTCAATTACTTCTCAAAAAAACTTGGGGGGCGGTTAGAAATGCCCCTAAAGCATCAGTTAGTTATTTAAATCTGGCAACCAGCAAGGGACACCGGGGTGGCTCAGTCGGTTAAGCGTTTGTCTTTGACTCAGGTCACGATCCCAAGGTCCCGGACTGAACCCTGCATCAGGCTCCCTGCAGAATGCAGAGCCTGTTTCTCCCTCAACCTCTGCCTGCCACTCCCCCTGCTTGTGCTCTCTCTGTCAAATACATAATCTGGTACCCAGCAGAGAGCCATCTAAATCAAATGGCTTTTTCATTACAAAGGACTATTTCAAATATATCTTTTTCAGTAAGAAAGCATTCTCAACTTTTCTTATTATTTTTAAAGATTTTATTTATTTATTTGATAGAGATCACAAGCAGGCAAAGAGAGGAGGAAGCAGGCTCCCCGCTGAGCAGACAGCCTAATGTGGGGCTCGATCCCAGGACCCTGAGATCATGACCTGAGCTGAAGGCAAGAGGCTTAATCCACTGAGCCACCCAGGCACCCCTCTCAACTTTTCTGATACCCGTTATAATTTATGCAAAAACCCCTCCAAAAGTAAAAGAAACTCAAAATTACTACTGGTCACTCCAGATTCATGAACACTATGTACTGGAAGTTCTGTGGGCCGAGTCTCACCAATTTTTCAAGGTTTGCTTGCCCACTGAAACAGTAAACACCAGTCTGCTGACCTGTGTAAATTTTATGTTACATGGGGTTGAGGGAATATTTTCTGGGTAGAAAGTGATTTAAAGACAAAAAAACAAAGGATAGAGATGAAGAATCACGAATTATTCATTGTTATGACATAGAACCTTAGGGAACAAATATTAAGAAAGCTCTAATTCGTCATTTTCCTACGTAATCCAGAAGACAGAATGCCCGGCAAAATCTTTAGGTTTACCGATGAATACAAGTTCCTTTGAAGTAGTAAAATGTCAAACTGGCGGGTATAAAACACAAGAAACTCTTAGGACCCCAGGTGTAAGCTTCGCTGCGGGCACGTATAAAGTGGTGCATCCAGGGCGAGTACCTCAAGCCAACAAGAACTAGTGCTGGGCTCCAATGCAGGTGTAAATCTGATTCACTCAGAATCTGAGAGAAAGGCATCAAAGAGTAAGATGTTAAGAAAGACCTGGGGGCGGGTGTCTGTCAGGGACTACGGGGAAGGCTTGGGCAGAGAATTTTGTTTTTCTCCCCTGTTGACAAAATGCTAAAAGTGCTCACTACAGAGGACTCCCCCCTCCAGGCCTCCCCACCGCCGAGGGAAGCACAACAGAGGATCTACCTTCCACACCCCCCAAGACAAAGCAGCAGAAATCTGAGCGGAGGAGGGTGATGACGGTCACCTGTAAGACTCCTCCACTATTTCCCACACCCCCCCCCACCGACCTGAAGAGCAGTTTCCAAAAGTGCAGTACTGAAAAAGAGGGTCCACGAGCAGTAAGATCCGGGGCATCCTGGGCTAGAAGACCGCGTCTCAGGCAGCGACTTCAGAGGAAACCACACTGTATTTGAAGCTACTTGTGCCACCGACTAGCTGTGACCTGCGGCAAGTCACTCCCTCTCCGGTGTGGGCCTCCACATCACAGGAACAGGGAAACAGCAGGGCCACCTGCCCATGCTGTCGTAAGGGCGCAGCAGGGACACTGACTGTGAGGAGCTGCAGTGTATTAATGGAATGCTCACCTACTATTTTTAAAACTCCTTTACACTGGTACCATCGGACCTGGTGCGGCACATCATTTACCTTAATGAGGCCATCTCCTTGGGCAAAGCATGGGTCCTGCACAAAGTCAAGCACCTGGAGCGTCAGCTGATGCCACAACCTGAAAAAGATAAGGCCCTCAGACGGGTCAGCTGGTATCTGGGGGCAGACGCCCGGGCCCTGACAGTCCCACGAGCACCCAGCGGTGCGGCCTGGGGAACAGGAAGCCAGCCGGAGCGGGTGCTAACGGGCCTAGCTCTTCTCCCGGAGAACCCTTTCCAGACGACCTCAAGAGCTCCTGCGAGGTGGGCCTGAAAACACGGATTTGGGGTCACACACGTGTACGCAGAAATCTGGCCCCTCTACTCTATCTCGGGAAGCAGCTTCAAGTGAGCTTGTTGCCTCCACTACACGGGGTGCAGGAAGCACGAACCGGGCAGACGCTCGCACCCTCTCGGGAAGCGGCCGTCTGGAAGCCCGAGTCCGCCTTCCAAGCACGGAATGAAGCGCCGACAGCAGGAGGCTGCGGAGCGGCCCCCGACACGCGTCCATCTTGCCGGGCGCCAGGCCGCCGGCAACGCCCGCAACGACCCGCTGCCGAACCCACCCTGCGTCTACCGAGGCCCGGCCTCGGCGGCCTCGGGCGCACAAAGCCCAGCATGGGGCGCAGTGGAAGCAGGGACCACGCGAGGGCCGGCGCCGCTGAAACCCAGGGCGCGACCAGCCGCAGAAGCAACAGGGAAACACAGCGGCTCGGGGCTCCGGCCTCTCCGCTGACCCAGACGGCGCAGACCCAGCCGCGCGGCGGCGAGGCCGAGACCGGAACCGGCTGCTCACGACGCGCGGCGGCGCGACCTCGGAAAGCGCCTCTGCTCGTCCGACCGCGGTCGGGAGCCCGCCGCAGCCCCTCGGCCAGGAAGCCAGGGAGGCCTGGGCGCCCCGCGCTCCGCCTACGGCTCTGCTCCGCAGTCCCCGCGGGCCGTCGGCCCTCTCCGCCCTCAGGCACCTCGGGCCGGGCCCGCGCCCCCTCTCCGCCCTCGGGCACCTCCGGCCGGGCCCGCGCCCCCTCTCCGCCCTCAGGCACCTCCGGCCGGACCCGCGCCCCACCTCCGGCCGGGCCCGCGTCCCCTCTCCGCCCTCAGGGCCGAGCACCCTCGGCCCCTCAAGCCCCCCCCGCCCCCGGGCCCGGCGCCCTCTCTGCCCCGCTCTCCCGGCACTGGGCCCCGGGCCCTCGGCGGCGCGCTCACTTCTTCGTGTAGAGCTCCTCCAGACGGTGCCACACGGCAGCCTGGCCGGGGCCGGAGCTCTGGCTCTGCTGCAAGAAACCAGGAACGTCCTTCATGACGGCAGGAAGGCCGGGGCCGCTCGCACGACGGAGACGGTACCCGCGGGGACGGCCGCCGGAAACGCTCACTCACTTCCGGCGCCGCGGCGCGCGAGGCAGGCCGGGAGCGCGCGAGGCAGGCCGGGAGCGCCCGGGCGGCCGCGGCGCACGCCGGTCGTCAGGGTAACGGCGCCTGCGCCGCGAGAGAAGATCGCTCCGGGGTTTGTGCCCGGCTTCCCGCGCAGACCGCCGAGCCGTTCCGCGGTACGAGGGCCTGGGGCCGGCCCGGCCTCCGACCGGCTTTGCGGCCTCGGCCCTGGTGACGCGCAGGCTCTCATCTCGATGGGGACCGCGGTGACAGCAGCGTCTGAACCGTGGCTCGCGAGGACGGACTGAGAATGCCGTGAGCGACCGGAGCAAGTGCTCGCAGAGTTCGCCTCCCCGTCCCGGCTGAACCGGGTGGGGAAGTGGGAGAGGCGAGGGCTGGCGCCTGGGCCCGTCTCCGGGGCGAGAGGCGGGACCCCAAGGGGCTGGGACGCCGCCCCCGCCTGGCGTCCCTCCACCTGGGCTGGACTCGCGGCCCTTGGGGACAAGGTCGCGAACGCGCGGCGGCGGAGCGTGGACATGGCCTGGTGGGCTCGGCCTGCGCTTTCCGCCTCCAGAGCCTGGGGCCCGGCAGGTGAGGGGCCTCTCGGCGCGGCAGGGCGGCCGCAGGGGTGCGTCGGCGCGGGCGGGGCCGGGGGAGGCGAGCGCTCAGGCGCCCGCGCTGCTGGGGCTGAGCAGCGAGCGGGGTTCGGTCGAGGCGGGCGCCGGGGTCCGGTGTTCTCCGTGCGTGGTCGCGGGACTCTGCAGAACCGGGAAACGCGGGCCCCGGTTCACGCAGCTCAGAGGACAGTCCAGAGGTCAGCGGCGCCGCGGGTTCTCGGCTCTCCTCTGCACGTTTCGGGCGGGTGCGGGCGGCACTCGTGGGTCCTGTGGACAGTCGCTGCTGCCACGCAAGTGTCAGAACGTACGTGCCTCCGCGGTCGTCCATGCGGACCTGCAGCATTCCCGTTTTCATGCGAGCCCCCCCATCACCCCAGCAAGCGCCCCCCCGACCCTGCCTCGCCGTCCCGGAAACGGCTCGAGTCGGGGGGAGGGACCTGTCGCCCCGGTCCCGGAGGAGCAGGTCTAGATGCCCCCGGGGCTTCGCGGTGGTTGGCCGTTCGGACCCCTGCCGCCGCCGGTTTCCGCGGGGCACTGCGGGTCCCCGCGCCGACTTCCGGGTTGGGCGCGAGCTCCAGGATTCCGTTCTACCGACGCTTCCTAAGGTGCGTACTCGCTCTGTCCTGGAGACCCTTTGTGATCCGGTCATGGCCGGTCACGCTGAGGGACGCTGTCCGGACTCCCTTGGGGCCAACGCCTGGGTCGAAAGGTGTGTGGGTTTCCATCGGCCTCGACAAAGACGGTGCCGTTCGCACTTCGCTAGCGTGTGTTCCTACCCTTCTCGGCAGTAATTGCACATTTGGGGATCTTTGCTGTTAACTTTAAAAATAAAATTAATTTGCCAAGAAAATGGGTGTGTTCAGGAGTAGCAGAAAATGCAACCCAAGACAAGAAAGCTCTGGCAAAACCACAGACCGGTTCGGTAAACAGAAGTGCCCTTAGGAGGAAGGGGAGGGGGGCTTGGAGGGCCGTGGGAAGCGCTACGTCCTTCGGGACGAACCGGGACCTGGAAGTATGCTGGCTTCTCGTTGGCTGTGCCGCGCCCCCCTCGGCCGGGCTCTGCTCTCATTGGCAGAGCTGTGACTGGCTCTCATTGGCTGGGCTATGGCTGACTCCTTGCCTAGGCTCGGCTCTCATTGGCTGAGGTGTGCTGTCACTGGCTGGGCTTTGCCCTCATTGGCTGGGCGGTCCGGAGGGACGCTGCGGCTTCTTCCCGCGGGGAAGGCGGAGGGCTGCGAGGAGGACGTGGCGGGCGGGAGAGCGCCCCCTGCCGGCCTCCGCTGCGCGTCGGCGAGGTCGCCCCCACTCGGTCTCCCGGCCCAGGCGTTGGACACGGGACTGTCTCAGGGCCCGCCGTTGTTAAGAAACGAAGTGTCCCTGAGGGATTATAATAACCGACTTGATGCCGCCTCGCACAGGTACGGAGAGTGTTGTTGAGGAGCTTAATAGATCCGAGGGCTGTTCCTTCATTCCCGAAAATTCCTTCTTGACTGCGCTGACCCGGGTCCCGGCGCATGCGGACTCCGGCCGCCTGAGGACAGCGCCCGAAAGACCCCGGCCCCTGACACGGCCCGGTGGGGACGGACCCCGGCCCCTGACCCGGCCCCGGTGGGGACGGACCCGGCCCCTGACACGGCCCGGTGGGGACGGACCCGGCCCCTGACACGGCCCCGGTGGGGACGGCCCCGGCCCCTGACACGGCCCCGGTGGGGACGGACCCCGGCCCCTGACACGCCCCGGTGGGGACGGCCCCGGCCCCTGACACGGCCCCGCTGAGACCGCAGTCCGGCTGTGCCCCGTGCTGCTGCCGACCCGCTGACAATCGGGGGCCCCACAACCCCCCTCCTCCGGGTCCATTCATTTGCGCGAGCGGCTCACAGCACGGGGGAGACCCGCTGACCGAGTCGATGACGGGCTTCGTCCGCAGGATGCTCGAGGAACGGAGTGAACCGCCAGACCCAGAGATGCAGGGGGAGGTCGGCAAGGGTCCCTGGTCCCTTGTGCCTCACGGAGCTTGGGGCGCAGGGGCCCGGCATGTGGTTCACCGACCGGGGGGCCCTCTGAGCCCCCCTCCTCTTGAGTTCTCCGGAGACTCCGACCCTCTAATCACAGTCGGTCTGCCCGGCAGCCAGCCCCCACCCTTAGGGCCTTCCCGAGGTCCCCTCCTGGACATGACCCAGATGTGGTGGGGAGGGGCTGGTTACGCGGAACAGGACACCCACTTCACCTTCGTGGCTGTGAGGGGAGTTCGGGAACTGAGGACTGAGACCGACCGACCATGGTAACAAAAGACGTGCCCTTTGCTCTTAGGAATTCCGAGGGTTTGAGGATGAAGAGCAAAAACATTATAAATCACAATATCACAACTTCCCTTTAATTCCTTTTGTGTTTCTCATAATGACTTGCATGTAGGAGGAGCTCAGTAAACGTTGGGCAGAGATCGCAGGGGAAGAGTCGCTCTAGGTGCTGAGGGACACGGCGCCGTTCCCCGCTGTGGGGACAGCCCGAGCATCTCTTCTCTTCCTGACCGTCTGGCCAGTTTTCACTGGAAAACTTCCTTTGGAGACTTACCACATCACACTCAGAAGAACTGCTTGACGGGTGCTTTTACACAAGTGTCTGATGCAGCAGAACCCCTTCAGGGTTGTGGGCATCTCCGCAGGAGTGTGGGCATGAGGGGGAAGCACTGTGCTCCCTGCTGTGTGGATTTCCTGTGCTTTCTGCTGGGAAGGGTCGTCTTGAGCAAGGCTGTAAGAATCACTTCTTGGTCTGGCGTTAGCTGCTGCGGCTCAGGATGGCAGAGTGACTTGATGAGACCAACAGTGACCTAGGGCTCTGAGTCTCCTTTGGGGCCGTCGGCCCTGCACATACACCTTCCTTTGTCTTGTTCCTCTTTCTTTTGTACATACCTTTCAGAAATCTCTTCTTTTGAAAAGCCAAGGCGATGCCCATGTGGTGGGAGAGGCAACAACACAAGCAAGTAGGCCGGGAGCAGCAGGCAAGGGCCTGACCCCTGGGTGCGGTGTGCGAGGTGGCGTGCAGGGTCGCCGCGGGGAGGGAGGGGCCGTCAGCCTGCCTAAAAGGA
This sequence comes from Mustela putorius furo, assembly GCF_011764305.1. Taxonomy (NCBI): domain Eukaryota; kingdom Metazoa; phylum Chordata; class Mammalia; order Carnivora; family Mustelidae; genus Mustela; species Mustela putorius. The sequence goes on from NW_025421288.1 coordinate 17,016,522, forward strand.
GCAGGGAATCAAACGAGCGCAAAGTGATTGTTCACTGGGGTTCGCCGGTGGCTTCACGAAGGAGGTGGCATCACGAAGTCCTGGCCTTGACTGTGGGAGAGCTGGACATGCCGAGGTGGAGCAAGGTCTTTAAGGCAGAGGAAGCTGGGGTCGGACATACACAAGAGCCAGGCAGTCCTTTTGCTTGGCTGAAAGCAGGGTTATATAAGAGGGCAGGGTGGGGCTTGAAATTGTCACTGGGGTGGGACACGCTGTGCTGGGATGGGGAGCAGAGAGCTTCTGGGGACCCTCACTGCCCGTGTGTCCCGTGGGGGTGTCGGTGCAGAGAGTGGGCAGTGTTGGTTTGGAAGGAGCGAAAGAAAGCAGAAGACAGAGTCATCCCTCTAGAAGATTCGTGCTCCCGAGTTGTTCGAATATGTATGACGACGTGCTTTTAGGATGATGCTCATTTCTTGCCTAAACCACAAATGAGTAGAGGAAGTGCTCCCCGTCTCCTGTTTTTACGTCTGTATTCATTTAGATCCATCACTCATGTGAGGAAGGTTCTGACTTCTTTTGTTGAATCTCTTTTCCCGTCAGGGTGGAGGAGTTTCTATACTGAAGTCAAAGACGTCCTGGGGGAGGGTCATCAAGGGCCTTCTCCTGGAAGAACGGACATGGTGGCCACCAGTCTCTGGGGTGTGAGAATGGTGCCCGGCGCAGTGGGGCTGGTGGTCCTGAACCCTGGGTGAGTTGCCAGCATGATGCCAGGAGATGAGGCAGTTGTGCAGCCTGGTTAGATGTTGCACAGGGGCCCCAGCAGCAGATCAGTGAACCTAGGTAGCATTCCCAGGCCCACAGGAGGTGAGGCTCTGTTGCCCTGCCTCCCACGGCTGCGGACTCACTTGCAGGGGATGCTGTGGGCTTCGTGTTACTCGCGCTGCTTTTGTTTCTTCCTGTTGCTTTCCTGGGTGTTGGGTCCTTTTCTAAGTCCTGAGGCTCTGCTGAAGCTCGTGACTTGTACGTTGTGTCTCACTTTTTTCCCGATGGAAGATCATCCTGCAACCCTAGCACTCAGCCGTGGGAGTGTCTCGGCTCCTGGCTTCTGGGGGTGACTCGAGAAGCCTTCCAGTGTTTCTCAGAGAGCCCGAGCTGAGTCTACCCACTGCCTTGTCTTTTTTTTTTTTTTTTAAATTATCTATTTATTTGAGAGAGAGTGAGAAAAAGAGCACAAGCAGGAAGAAGGGCAGAGAGAGAGAAGCAGACTCCCGGCTGAGCAGGGAGTCCCATGTGGCGCCCAATCCCAGGACCCAGAGATAGTGGCATGAACCTCAGGCAGACACCCACTGACTGAGCGCCGCCGAGGGCCCCAGTCCCCAACCCACTACCTTGTCTCGGTTGTGGGATTCCTTCGGCTGCTTCATAGTACCAGCGGTGGTGAACATTGAAGACCAAGTTTCTACAGCAGTGTGGAGCCTTAGCGGTCAGGGCGCGAGTGTTTCTGGAATGGTCTCCAGAACCCGCTTTTTCTCCTGATTGTTTTTGGTGTAAAGTCTGAGACATTTGGCTTTCTTTAAGTGTCACTGCCCGTCTGTCACACCCAGGTGTGCGAAGTGTATGCCTCTGCAGAGAGCACACCCAGAACCCCACACAGCTCCCACACCTCTGGTGCGGACCCTGTTCTCTTCACACTCGCCCTGGACAACAGAATTAAGAGACCATACATTCCTTGTTTGCCCAATTCCAACTGACTTCAATTTTTTGCTCCCAAATAAGTTGTGATTTCTGAGTTGCGAGTCCTTTCTCTTGTAGTCCAGTAGTCCTCCGTGATGAGAAGCGTGGCCATCTGGGGGGAGGAGAGGGAAGTGTATCATCGGTCTCAGTGGTGGGGGTGGCGGGAGGGCTGGCACGAGCTTACCTGTCCCTAGTCACCCGGCCACTCTCTTCTGTTAGCATTGCAGGTGGAAGAAGACCCATATCTTTTTCCGCTGGTGCCTCGAGCGTCTTTGGAAGAGGAGGCAGCAGTAGGAAGGAGAAGCTATCTCTGCAGGACATAGCAGAGCTGATCCAAGCCAGAGCCTGCCAGAGGGTGGTGGTCATGGTGGGTGCCGGCATCAGTACGCCCAGCGGCATTCCGGACTTCAGGTGCCCTGCCGCGCCGGCTCTTCCCTGGGCACCTGGGCTGCCTCCTGGCCCCACCCTCCTGCTCTGGGCTCAGAGCGTCTTGCTCCTTTTTGCAGGTCTCCCAGGAGCGGCCTCTACAGTAACCTGCAGCAGTACGACCTCCCATACCCCGAGGCCATTTTCGAGCTCGCTTTCTTCTCTCACAACCCCAAGCCCTTTTTCACTTTGGCCAAGGAGCTGTACCTCAGGAACTACAGGCCCAACATCATACACTACTTCCTCCGACTGCTGCACGACAAGGGCCTCCTTCTGCGGCTCTACACACAGAACATCGATGGGCTGGAGAGAGGTGAGCCCTCTGCCTGTCTCCACCTGGTCACATGCTTCCAGGCAGTGCTTACCCTGTCCTCTGATTTCAAGCCCACTAGTTACGCCTTTGTCCCTGACAAAAAGTCCCCCGTGTGTTTAAGAGTCACTGTGGAGGGACGCCTGGGTGGCTCAGTTCGTTAGGCGGCTGCCTTCGGCTCAGGTCATGATCCTAGCGTCCTGGGATCGAGTCCCACATCGGTCTCCTTGTTCTGTAGGGAGCCTGCTTCTCCCCCTGCCACTCTGTCTGCCTGTGCGCTCGCGCGCGCTCTCTCTCTCTCTCTGACAAAAAAATAAAATCTTTTAAAAATAAATAAATTAATTAATTAAAAAAAAAGTCACTGTGGAGATCTCACTAGTGGACCCGATGTCCTGGCCTACTGGCTAGGCTGTGAGTTTTGGAAAGAGTTAAAGTTGATATTGGGAGCTTCTAGTTCAGCTAATCTGATATAATGATTTCTTTTTCAAGAAATTAATTATGAACTTTTTCGAGCACATACAAGTGGAGGACTGTGGTGAGCCCTCAAGCCCTCGACACAGCCGGTCCTTCCTTTGTCTGTGTCTTGCCGCCCCGCCACCTCTCAGCCCCAGTTATGTTGAAGTGCGTCTGTCCGTGATGTCATGAACTTAACCTGTAAACAACCTGTAAGTACTTCACTGGGTATCCGGAGAAGGTAAAGACCTTTAAAACATAACTCTGATGTCACGGTCACAAAGAGATGACCACTACTCCCTTAGTGTTATCAGACTGTTTGTATAGTGATGTCCTGCCTGCCCCGGTAGCAGCCCTGACCAGTGACTCACGGATGGTCCTGACGCTGACTGTGCGTCGCGAGAGGCACTGGCTGAGCCTTTCTCTCATGGCAGTGGCGCTGACGGGTGCTGCGAGCCAGCAGCGGCTCGGCTGGGCCGCAGACACCCGGTGGTTTGAAAACCGGAGTGGCCTGGACTGCACTTAGCAGCCACGAACACCCATGGGGATGACCTCTCCTTCTGGAGCTGCGGCAGGACAGGCCTTGTGGGAAGGTGGGAGCGTGTGGCCGTGGGCTTTCGCATGTGGAGATTTAGGACAGTAATGGGGACAGTAGGAAGCCACCGCAGCTGGGACTGTCTGCCCGTCACAGCTCCAAAGCTGACCGTGGGAACAGGTAACTGTCATAATAAGGTACCTCTGTTTTTCTACAGCTTTTCCCCCTTGTTAGTACAGTATTTATTTGTCTTCCCTCTGTCAAACCCTGAGCCAACCACTTTCCCCAGGCTGCCTGGGGAGGGTTAGGAAAAGGAACATACAGGGCAGACAGGACGCGGGACAAAAACCTATGGGAGGTGGAGGCGGCTCCTTCACATGGCGAAGAGGATGAGAAAGGCCGCTGTCCCTCTGAGAGGGCAAAGCCCAGAACGATGCGGGAGAAGAGCTCTTGCTTCAGAGGAGGCTTCCTAGCCCAGCCAGGGATGAGGCTTCTGAGAGCCGGAGGCGCCTACCGCGGGAGCCTCAGCCAGTGTGCGGAGGTCCCGTGAGACCGTGTGGTTCAGAAGCTGCGGGGGGACGGAGGGAGGTCAGGGTTGTGGCGCTGCGTCTGAGGCTCTTCTCTGTCAGCGTCCCTGGGGGGGGTTAGTGCCGACGCAGTCAGCAGTGGGCTCCACAGCTGGCAGGCGCTCCTGGCCAGGAAGAGGCTGGGGACGACCTCGGCATAGGATGAGTGGCTGCGGCAGGAGAGCTGCTCCCGGTGCAGAGAAGACAGACGGGCCGGGTGGGGTGGGGTGGGTGGTGCTCTACAGGTTTTATATTTTTTTGAAACATACGGTCTTCATTTCGTTTTTTTGTTTTGTTTTATTTTGTTTTGTTTTTTTAAAGATTTTATTTATTTATTTGACAGAGAGAAATTACAAGTACGCTGAGAGGCAGGCAGAGAGAGAGAGAGAGAAGGAAGCAGGCTCCCTGCTGAGCAGAGAGCCCGATGTGGGACTCGATCCCAGGACCCTGAGATCATGACCTGAGCCGAAGGCAGCGGCTTAACCCACTGAGCCACCCAGGCGCCCCTGTTTTGTTTTGTTTTTAATTTTAAGATTTAGTTATTGGAGAGAGAGTGAGAGCCTGCGCACCTGTGCCCGTGGGGGGAGGAGCAGAGGGAGAGGGAGAGAGAGCATCTCCAGCAGACCCTCCTCTGAGAGTGGGGCCTGCCTGCCTCGGGGCTCGATCCTAGGACCCTGAGACCAAGACCTGAGCCGAAATCAAGAGTCAGATGCTCAGTGACTGAGCCATCCAGACACCCCTATATAGCTTTTTCACTTTTCCTTAGTGTCTGGAGAGTAGAAAGTGTTTTCCTAGGTATCAGATGCAATCTTATCTGCACTTAGATCAAACCTGTCGACAGGCTTTGTTTAACCATGGTTTGGCTCCACCTGGGAGCCCTCATCGGTGCGCTTACTCCGCTCAGGGGGACATTATCTTCAGGGGGTGGAGGCGGCGATCCCAGGCTTGCACTGAGAGCTGGGACTCCGGCAAGGGCCTCCTGGCTGAGAGCTCACCCCTGGAGCTGGCGGCTCTTAGCTGTGGTTTGAATTTCAGTGTCTGGCATCCCTGCCTCGAAGCTGGTTGAAGCTCATGGATCCTTTGCCTCTGCCACGTGCACTGTCTGCCGAAGGCCCTCTCCGGGGAAGGACATTTGGGTGAGTTATCCTGCAGCCCCTTCTCTCTCTCCTGCACTTCGTGGTGGGAGTGACGGGAAAAGTGGCATTTTATAAGCATCATCTTGGAAGAACAACAGTAATGGTGTGAAACGTTTTTCTTTATTTTTAAATTGGAAAAGTAATACACACTTGTAAAACATTAAGAAACGTGGAGGGGAGGGGCGCCTGGGTGGCTCAGTCGGTTAAAGCCTCTGTTTTCGGCTCAGGTCATGATCCCAGGGTCCTGGGATCGAGCCCCGCATCGGGCTCTCTGCTTGGCAGTGAGCCTGCTTCCTCCTCTCTCTCTGCCTGCCTCTCTGCCTACTTGTGATCTCTGTCTGTCAAATAAATAAATAAATCTTAAAAAAAAAAAAAAAAAGGAACGTGGAGGGGAAAACGTATCTCTCTTCAACCTCTTCCTATAGCCCACTTGTAACGGTTTGATGTATAAGGCTCCAAGCCTTAAAAAAAAAAATGCCAAACATACTTGGCCGTATCAGTGTACCTACACCATAGAGTGACTATACTGTTTTTAGTAATAGGATTACTAAGAATTTTAAAAATTTATTTATTTGAGAGAGAGAAGGAGAGAGCACGAGTGGGTCGGGCAGAGGGAGAGAGAACCCTAAGCAGACCCGCCCTGAGGGCAGAGCCCAGTGTGGGGCTGGATCCCATAACCCTGAGATGATGACCCGAGCTGAAACCTAGAGTCAGAGACTTAACTGACTGAGGCATGCAGGTCCCCCAGTAATAGGATTGTTAAGTTTAATATTCTACAAACTGCTTTGTTACAGAACAAAATTGTATGGATGTCTTGTGTCAGTAAGTACAGGTCTGCTTGCTGTTTTTAGTGACTTATATTAAATTTAGCCCTTTACCTTCTGTGGGGTATTTTTTGATGTTTGTGATTTTTGCTATTAGGAACAATGCATCCATGACACTTGTGCTTGGATCCTGTGTCTGTCTGGGGGTAGTTCTGTAGGATGGGTTTCTTCAGGCAGAACAGGATAGACTGGAAAATCTTAAATAAAGATGAAACTCTGAAATATTGCTGAGGTATAGGACCCTGTCTCTTATTTTTTAATGAGGTCAGATTCACAGAACTGTCAGATTAGCATCTGACAGTGCAGCGTTTGTTGGCACTTGATACGTTCCCAGCGTTGGGCCACCACTGCCTCTCTCTGATTCCAGAACATTTTCATCACCGCAGAGGAAAGCTCTGTACTCCCAACCAGTCAACCCTCCCAATAAGCCCTGGTGAACACTGGCCCTTCTCCAGAAGTTCCGACCTGGAGTCATATGCGTGCAGCCTTTTCAGTCCCATTTTCTTCGCTGGGTCAGATGCCTTTAAGATGCCTCCATGTCTTTTGGTGGCTTCGCAGACCACTTCTTCTGAGTGCTGAATAATATTCCCTTGTCTGGATGGACGACAGTTATCTGTTCATCTACCGGAGGGCATCTTGGCTGCTTCTGTGTTTTGGCAGTTATGAACAAAGGTGCTGTAAACCTCCCCACGCAGGCTTTTGTGTGGATGTGAGTTTTCGGCTCTTTTGGGAAATACCAAGTGAGAGCGTGTTTAGTGCCTTCTGACGTGGCTCCCCCACTTTGCATTTCTGCCGGCAGCGAGTGGGAGCTGCGTTTGGTGTTGTCCGTGTTTTAGACTTTGGCCGTGGTGGTAGGTGGATGGGGGTCCTGTTTGCTCTCGTGTACAGTTCCATGAGGACATGCTATGTGGAGAAGCTTTTTAGATGCTTGTTTGCTGTCTGTACATCTTCACTGGTGAGCTGTCTATTTGGGTCTTTGGCTGATTTTTTAATTCAGTTGTTCATTTTCTTATTGTGGAGTTTTAAGAACTTTTTTTGTATTATGGATAATTGTCCTTTATCAGATGTCTTTTGTAAATATTGTCTTCCCACTTTCTTGCACTGTCTTTCACAAAGCAGGGTTTTTAATTTTAATGAGGTCTAACATACTGTTCTTCCATGAATTGTGCCTTTGTTTTTACCTCTGAAGAGTCATTGCCACCTCCTGCCCTGGCCCTTTGTAATAGCATCAAGGGCTGGGGGTCGGGGGCTGGTTGTTTAGGGACCGAATTTGCTGGAGGTGAAAATTGAGAGTGGTCGTGGTCTTTCTTTTAGGTGAGTCATCTAGGATGCCCACGAGCTGGTTTTCCAAGTTAACTAAGTCCGGAGTGGACAAGGGTTCCCATGAGATGATGGTTCGGCTCATTAGTAATTGAGTTAAAGGCTACCTGGGTGGATTTAGCATCGAGAGGAAGAATTTTCTTTGAGGACAACGTGGAGTCGCTCGTGATGGTCATGAACAGGTTCATTGGGCTTCTCTGAGCAAGCCTGAGTCTGTTCCAGTCAGCAGGCTCAGAAAAGGGTCCTGTAATTGCTCGATGTTGCTTGCAGCCCTCTCGGGAGCTCCCGGGTACGATCCCAAATCTGCCCCCCATTGGTGGAGGGCAGGGACAGACTGAGGAGGCGACCACTCCAGGTTCGTAGGTGTCCATTCTAGTCATCAAGGGAACTGACATACAGGGCTTGTCCCAGGCAGCAGCGGGACGGATCCCCACATCTAACTCCAAATCTTGAAAAGTTCATGAAGAGGCCGTAAGTGGGCTCAGCCCTGTCTACTCTGCACGTGTTCTCAACACCACACCACATCCCCTTCTCAAGGCTGTGTCCTTGGAGCAGCCTCTGCGGGGGGTGGGGCGGGGACACACAAAGGGAACCCAGGGTCCGAGGATGCGGGAACGGAGTGAGGAGCTTCCAAGTGCTGGGGTCCAGGTCACAGGTCAACTGGGGGGTCACACCTCTTTGATGACCTTCCCCAACATCTGGAGATTTCCAGCGAGTGTTCTGGTACTTTGCCCAAACTCAGGCATCTGTTTCTCTAAATCCCTTTCAGGGTGCTCCCATTGGGCTGGTTTTATCCAGCGTTTGGCCTGACCCTCTCCGGCAAGCATATGGACCCATCGACATAAATCTGAGAAATCAGATCAGTAAGTTTGAGCGACCGTGTTACGTTCTTCAGCAAATTCTGGGGGTCCTCAGTCACTTTAGGACACTCTTGTAATATGGCTCGGAATTCAGCCTTGGTCCAGGCAACACGAGCAACTTGGTGTTCACCTGGGCCCCAGCAGAGTGAACTTCAGAAGCGGCAGGTGTGGACAGGTTCAGGAGACGGAGGAGGCAGGTGGGGAGAGGTCTGGAGGTAAAGGGAGGCTCAGCAGAGGGTTAGAATGAGCGGTGGGTAGCAGGGAGGTGGGGACTGTGCCGAGGGAAGAGGAAAACGGCTCCAGAGGCGGGACCTGAGCGCACGACCTGCCGGAGACAAAGGAGACGGGGAGGCCGGGCTCAGAGGCGACGCTGACTTCTTTCAGTTGTTTGCCTCTTTGGAAAATGCTGTTTCTAAGTTAACGAACCAAAGTGGGGAGCAAACTTTGAACCCTGAAGTGTTTGGAAGCCTCAAGGTACCAACTAAAATAACATGGCTGTCCGACTCAGCTGTGAGAAGAGTGAATTTGGGGAGATGGCGCGTTCCCCATCACGGCCATCGAAGTTGTAAATTACTTTTGGTGGAGTCCGTCCATTGAGTTAAGAATGCACGTGAGGAGGGACCACAGTTTTGAAACCTAGAGCAAGCTGGGGCCCCAGAAGTGTGGGAGTGTGGGGGCGGTGGTGCTCTCGAAGCGTTTGATCCCCGGGACCCCCTCTCCGAGAGGCTTTTCCCTAGAGGGAAGAGAAAACTTTCCAAACAGTACCGTTTGGGTAGGAGCAGCCTGGCTCTAGGAAGGCGTCAGACCCAAGATCAAGCAAGGACTCCGAGAAAGGACAAGGCCGTCCTAAGGTCTCGGATAACGCCTGGAGAGCTCAAAACACAGCCCAGGAGAGAGCTCACCCTCGACCCCAGGCTCGGTGGGAGAGCTGCGAGCCTGACTGGGTCTGTGGGGCCTGGCACCTGTTCGCTCGTGGCCTCGGAACTGCCGGGGCAGCACCTGCATCCCACTTCTGACACCAAGTCATGTTTTCCTTAAAAGCAAAACTGCCTTCAGCAAAATGGACTGTTCGGGAACAGTAGAAAAATGCAGTTTGGGACAAGCAAGCTACAGCAAAACTAGGCAAGTCCAAGAAAACAAAGGAGAGGAACATTTGATGGAAAGGAGGGAGGGAGTTGGGAGGGGCTGGAGAAGCAGTTCAGGGGAAAGATGGTGTCTTGCTAGCTGTCACTGGAATGGTTGATTTGTTGTAGACGGTGGTACACATCTTCCCCTGTTGGGACCTGCCTTGATGGTTCTTTGCTGTTGAGGGTTCTTCTATTGGGTCTGTAATTCACAATTCTTCATGTGATTGGTGGTGAGTAGTAGGGTTCCTTCCAGCCTCCTGAATCCAGATTAGCAAGGTCTCCTTTTATTAAGTTTCATAACGTCTAGCACCATTTGTTGAAGAGATGAGATTTGTTCCTTTGTCAAAGATCAGTTGACTGTGCAGGTCTACTTTTAGGCTGTTGTGTCCCACTGGTATTTTTACCTGTTCTTAGAGTCATGCCACAGTCCTGAGTCCTGTAGCTTTTTATACTAAGTCTTTTTTTTTTTTTTTTTCCAAAGATTGTCAGACAGAGATCACAAGTAGACAGAGAGGCAGGCAGAGAGAGAGAGAGGAAAGGAAACAGGCTCCCTGCTGAGCAGATAGCCTGATGCGGGGCTTGATCCCAGGACCCTGGGATCATGGCCTGAGCTCTTCGCAGAGGCTTTAACTCACTGAGTCACCCAGGTGCCCCTTTATACTAAGTCTTGACGTCTTCTCCGTCATTCTGTGTGTTGGGTATTCTGGTCTTTCCTTATAAACTTAGGATCAGTCTGTCACTGTCTGTTCTTTGCACCTTTGTAACCTCTCCTCTCTGTCTTTGGAGTTTTGCACTTTTACTGTGGTCTATCTCCTTGTGGATTTCCTTTTGTATACTTATTCTGCTGTAAATTTGTAGGGCTTTCTGAATCTGTGGCTTGAGACCTTGCATCATTGCTGGAAAGACCCATTGGCCATTGCCTCTCCCACTCCCTCTCCTTCCTTGTGGAACTTAAACTCCCACGAGACCTTCTCAGGCTCCCACCCGTGACTTTTATGTGTGTTCTGGCTTTCTTCTCTATGCTGCATTGTGAATAATGTCTTTTGATCTGTTTTCCAGTTTATCAACCTTCTATTCTGTTGTTCAGAGTAAAGCTCTTCCATTGAGTGCTAATTCTTCTTTCTTTTTGTTTGTTTGTTTGGAATAGATTTAATGAGATGCAAAACCTCAATCAGCAGTAATCTCATTTCCAGGTCTGAATTACTGGCCCCATTTTTTTCTTCTAAATTTTTATTTAAAAACTAGTTAGTTAATGTAGTGTAGTAGTGGTTTTAGGGGTACAATATAGTGATTCATCATCTACCTACAGTACCCAGTGCTGATCACAAGTGCCTTCCTAATTTTTGGTACTTTTTATTACTGGAAGTTCTCTTTGGTTCTTTTTCAAATCCACTACATTATTTTTTATAGTTTTCTATCCCCATCAGATGCTTCAAAGCTGTCTTATTTTGTTTTAAAGCACTGAACACAATTTCTCCTTAATCTGTATCTGAAGTCTTTGAGTAGACTCTCTTTGGTTGGCTGTCTCTGCTGGTTCTGGCTGGGCTCAGCTTGCTAAGCTGAGGCCAGGAAGTTTTGTCTTAGGAAACTGGAGTCCTCTTTCTTGGGCTCTCTCCTCTGAAACCCAGCCCAGCACATCAACGCAGTCATCTTAGGGTGTAGTGATGGTTTGTGTCCACCTTCCCATGGCCTGCAGGGAAGTGGTCTGTCGTAATGGTCCTTAGAGCTTCAGCCTGAATGTCTGCCAGGCCTAGAACGATGTCATGATTGCTTTAGCTAAAGCTGGGGACAAATTTTATATCACCTTTCACATTGAATTATGCCTAGTGGTGGTTACATGCCTGTAGAGTACCTCCTGAGGGCTGTGTCATCTACTCAGTATTTCATTGGCATCTGAACGGCTCTAACTGCCCCAGGTGCACAGCTTCGTGTGACACTTGCGGCATGTCCTGTGCCTTCAGGACCTGCTCTCAAGTACTCCACCCGGCCCCCAGTTTTAGGGTGCTCTGTGAATCAAAATGGGCAAAATGTCAGTAAATGCCAAAGCTGGGCTCATTATTCAGTTGTTGTGAATGTTTGAAAATTTCTTAGTAAAGGCAATCTTTTTTTTTTCAGTCTTTACTTAAGTCCTAGTTATGTTACATACACTGTTGTGTTCGTTTCAGGTGTACAGTTGAGTGACTCACACATCCATATGTCCCCCGGTGCTCGTCACCACAGTGCCCTCCTCTGTCCCCATCCCCCAATCAGCCCGTCCTGTGCCCCCTCCCCTCCAGTCGCCAAGAGTTTGTTCTCATATTGTTAGTTAAGAGTGTTTCTTGAGGGGCGCCTGGGTGGCTCAGTGGGTTAAGGCCTCTGCCTTCGGCTCAGGTCATGGTCTCAGGGTCCTGGGATCGAGCCCCGCATCGGGCTCTCTGCTCAGCAGGGAGCCTGCTTCCTTCTCTCTCTCTGCCTGCCTCTCTGCCTGCTTGTGATCTCTGTCTGCCAAATAAATAAATAAAATTTAAAAAAAAAAAGAGTGTTTCTTGGTTTGCCTCTCTCTCTCTCATTCTGTTTCCCTCAATATTAAGAACCAACTCTTTTTTTTTTTTTTTAAGATTTTATTTAGGGGGCCTGGGTGGCTCAGTGGGTTAAGCCTCTGCCTTCAGCTCGGGTCATGATCCCAGGGTTCTGGGATGAAGCCCCACATTGGGCTCTCTGCTCAGCGGGGAGCCTGCTTCCTCCTCTCTCTCTGCCTACCTGTGATCTCTGTCTGTCAAATAAATAAAATCTTTTAAAAAAGATTTTATTTATTTATTTGACAGACAGAGATCACAGGTAGGCAGAGAGGTAAAGGGGCGGTGGGGGGGGAAGGAGGCTCCCCGCTGAGCAGAGAGCCCAGTGCAGGACTCGATCCCAGGACCCTGGGATCATGACCTGAGCCAAAGGCAGACACTTAACCCACTGAGCCACCCAGGCAACCCGAGAGAGCCAGCTTTTAAAGTGTGTTGTGACATCGTCTTCGGCCCATTTTCTGTGTCTGTCACACAGGCTGACGTGTCCGTGGACAGGATTCCCCGCTGCCCGGTCTGCACTGGCGTCGTGAAACCCGACATCGTGTTCTTTGGGGAGGCACTTCCCCAGAGGTTCCTGCTGCATGTGGTTGATTTCCCTATGGCGGATCTGCTGCTCATCCTTGGGACCTCCTTGGAGGTTTGTCAGCAGGTCCAGAGGTGGACTGAAGTGTGTGTGTGTGTGTGTGTGTGCGCGAGGTGGGGGGAGGCTGGAAGGATAGGGCCCGGGGGGGGCAGCTGGGGGTGGCCCCAGGTGCTCTCGGAGCCTTCTGGCACCCTGACTTGGGAAGGTGAGGAAGCAGAGGTGTTCCTGGCCTAGGGAGCGGCAGTCTGGGCGGAATGGGGACGAGGGAGGACACTCAGCTTTGGGGTTGCTGTCCGTGTGGGTGGGGCACCGTGTGTGAGCAGAAGGGAGGGATGGGGCAGGACAGACATTCCAGGCCATATCGCAGAGGCCGATTTTGTGCTAGAAGCATTGATGGGCTTGAACGGGTTGAACTGGGGACATGGCTGGTGCCCTGCAGTGTCCCAGAGACTGTTGGGGGTGGGGCTTGAAGCAAGATGTCCAGGAGGCTGGTGCTCACGAAGTCAGAGCTATGGGCACATTCAGACCACGTGACTATGAGAGAGGGCAAGCAGAAGGTCTTGGGGACAGGAGAGGGAGTGGTTTGGCTCTGTCTGTGGGTGCTCAGGCCATTGGTTGGTAAGGAGGTATGTGAGTGGGGTGCCGAACTCAGTTCTGCACGTGTGTGTGAGGTGCCTGGGACACACCGTGGACACATTCCAGAAGCTGCTCTCCATCTGGACCTGAAGCTCAGGACTTTGTGAAGGACGTTACAAGAGCAATAAATGAGCCTCTTCACCGAGCTCTGCCTGACTGGATGTTGGCACCACAGGGCACCAGGGCCAGGAAGGCCTGTGCTCAGAGCTCCCGCCAGCCCAGAGGCCTCGAGCCCAGTGCATTTCTTCAGCAGATGTGCCTGCTGTGGGCCAGCCCCGTGCTAGGGCTTTGGACGGACACAGTAGGACGTCGCAAGCAAGGGACGGTGTTAGGTGGCAGTGTGACAGGAGAAATGACAAGTGGGACAGAAGGCTGGGGAGGGTTGTGAACTGCGTGTAATACCAGTGTGGTTGGTTCATGTGGCCGTGTCGGGAAGGTGAGCCTGGAGCTGAGGCCAGAAGGAGACGTGGCCACATGGAGTGAGTGATCGGAAGGCAGTAGGGACAAGGTCTGACCTCCTGACCCCGCGGGTGCTGTGGTGGGCAGAGTTGGCAGAGACCCCACAGGTGGCAGTCCGGGCGGTGATGGCGGCTGGCCAGGGACACTGCGGAAGGTGTCAGAGCCCAGGTGTGTGAAGGAGTGGTGAGTGGGGGAGCGTGGACACCCGCAGGGCTCCAGGGTTGTGACCTGAATGAGACCGCAAGAACAGAGCTGCTTTCCTGAGAGTGAGAAGCCACATGGGCAGGTTGGGGGAACTTGGCCCCAGACACACTGACTCGAGTGCTGTGTCAGACCTGCGATGCCCATACTGGGCCTGGATGGAAGGGGGAGCTTTGTGGGGGCAGAGGGGCCGGGGGCAGTAGTAGTTAGTGGTGGGTGGTGCGGAGTCTGGCCGCCGCCCTGTGCTGGCCACCAGCAGCAGACACTGGGACCGCCAGTCCTCTGTTTTTTAAGTGAAATGAAAATAGCCTTTTTCTCTGGTTATAAAAGTACCGTATGCTCCCACATTATACAGACATAGGGGGTGAAGTAGAGGGTCCCTCCAGGCGGTTTGCTTGTCCTCACAGGCTTCTCTGCTGCCCAGATGTGGGCTCTCAGCAGAGGCAGGGACACTGTGCGCAGAGACCTCCTTGGTCAGGTGCGGGTATGCCGTCCCCGCTGGGACCCCCCGAGCAGAGTTCTTGTCTGTGGGCACCAGGGAGTCTGCGGTGTTGCTCAGACTTTATCTCCTGTGCCGTGTGAAAGAAACAGTAACACACTTGATTACAGACCAGCCCTCTGGGTCCCACTGAGGGGGACGCGCGTCAACCATAAGGTGATTTCTGAAATCTGAAATAGTCTGAACTCTGGAACACATCTGGCCCCGAGAGTTTTAAGATGAGGGATGATGGCTGTATAATTTATTTAAGGAACGTTCTATCGATGGACAGCAGGAACGAATAGCGTAAGGATTTTATATTCAGAATAAGAGTGTAGTGAGTGGTTGTGTGGACACGTGTTTGCACATGCATGTGAGCGCCTCCTCTGTTAATATTGAGAAGTTACTTTCCAAAAAGATACACTGAGACCAGCCGTGTAGGAGTGGCCATTTCCCACATCCTCAGCAACACCAAACATTAGCTGTCTTGAATTGTTTTTTTTTAAATCTATCTTTAAGGTTTTCTCCATCGGATTGGTTAGAAATAAATGTGTGTGTGAGAGAGGAGGAAACAGAGAAGGGAGGGCGGGCGGGCTAACCTTTCTGTCGTCAAGAGTGACGTTGGTCTTTTCGTGCCAACCACTGTGTTTTCTTTGGGTTACATATTTATGCCTCTTGCTCATTTTTCATTGGGCTGTTTTCTTAGTCTGTTTATAAATTAGCATTTAAAGCCATAAATTATATAAAGTGTTTATAAATTAGTTTAGCAATTAGAAATATAAACTGTCACATGTTGTTAGTATGTTTGCAGTTTATGGTAATGAGGTTTAAAAATTATTTTTCTACATCATATTTTTTTTTAAAGATTTTATTTATTTGTTTGACAGACAGAAATCACAAGCAGACAGAGAGGCAGGCAGAGAGAGAGGAGGAAGCAGGCTCCCTGCTGAGCAGAGAGCCCGATGTGGGGCTCGATCCCAGGACCCTGAGATCATGACCTGAGCCGAAGGAAGAGGCTTTAACCCATTGAGCCAACCAGGCGCCCCTCTACATCATATTTTTATGTAGATAATAATGTGGTACTTGGCATTATCTGACTTATCAGGCCTAAAAAGTTCTCTCCCTTTACTTATGAAACCTAAATTCCCGTGAAGAACTGTTCTGTGTACATTTAAATCACTCATTTGAAATGTTTTCCGCGAAAGCAGGAGTTGAGTATGTCCCCACCAGGTAATGGGCTAGTGTCCACGCCGTCTATCTCATGTTTCTTGTGTTATCACTCGTGAGTGGAAACTTCATTGGGAGCTGGATGAAGAAGCCCAGAGGTACTAAGTTAGGAGTCCCTGGAGGTCTGGATGGTGGAGACTGTGGAGAGGTGGAGCCCCCTGAGGGCCCAGGCCTTTGCTCCCAGGGAGCGGGAGCGGACGGGCGAGATGCTGCTGGGAGGAGACGGTGTGTGATGGGGCAGGACAGGTAAGAGTGGGTACAGGTCCTGGAGCCCAGATGCACCTGGGCAGGGGGACCTGTGGAGGCCAGAACGTGCGGGAAGCAGAAAGACATGGACCAGGGAGGCACAAGAAGGGAGGAACCCAGGCACTGAGACCGAGCAGACCGCATGACTGGAAGAAGTGGAACAGTGGTGTGTGTTCACTGTGTCCAAGGCCTCACGTCAGTCTGAGCTGCCCTTTCAAAGGCTCAGGCTGTGGCATGCGGTATCCTGGGGGGCTTGGAGGGTGGGCGCTGTGCTCCTCACATTTGGGCAATTTTTCAGGTAGAACCTTTTGCCAGCTTGTCTGAGGCCGTGCGGAGCTCGGTGCCCCGGCTGCTCATCAACCGGGACTTGGTGGGGCCCTTCGCCTGGCGTCCTCGTGGCACGGATGTGGTCCAGCTGGGGGATGTGGTTCAAGGCGTGGAAAGGCTGGTGGAGCTTCTGGGCTGGACGGAAGAGTTGCAGGAGCTTGTCCAGCAGGAGACGGACAAGGTACAGACTGTCAAGCAGGGTCCTCTGAAGAAGGGCTGTCTTCCTCACTGCCCAGGGGTCTGGGTCCACCTGATTTGGAGATCTGGCTGGCTGAAAAGGGACAGAAAGAGCGGATATTGGCTATTACTCCTGTCCCGGCCACTGTCTGGGGCCTTCTGTGTGCTTATGGATTGGGTGTTGTGACTCAGCATCACCCGGTGGAGATGAAGATAGTCGCGGAGCTGCGACTTGGTCCAGGCAGCCTAGGCGGCTCTCACTGCAGCCTTTTGTCCCCTGAATAAAGCAGCACCAGGCTCAGGTGCGGTTCTGAGATGAGCTTTGAGGAGCAGAACTTGTGTGCTGGTATGGGACAAAGCCCCACCTCGGGATGCTTTCAGGAGGTGGTCAGCCCGAGGTCTGCTGGCCTGGGACGACCTCCTGAGGGTAAAAAGCCAAAGACCCCTGATGCTCTCGAGGTGTCAAACCTGTTCAAAGTGAAGTTTCCTTTGAGAATCAGTTAAGCATGTGTGGCCCTAGCGTGAGTGCCTGTTGTCTAAAGGAGGCAGCATCGAGTACCTCAAGTCCAGTTGTCTCCAGAAGGATCATGTGACGCGGCCCTGGGGCTGAGGTCTTGGCAAAGCCTTGCCCTTCAGCTGCGAGTGCCTCAGGACTCAGGGCTGTTGGGTGGGGACTGACCAAAGCCCCCAGCCTCTGGCTGCAGCCTGGTTTCTTACCATGTTGAACCAAAGAAAGAAGAATTTGAGGCTTACTGAGGCCAGGAGGCTTTGTGCTATTTCCACACATCTTAGACATTGTGACCACTGGTTTTTCTGGCCCTCCCTTCCAGAATTTGGCTCTAATGGCTAAGATGTAGGCTGATATCACTCCTTATCTCATTGTAAATGTCAAAGTTCCAGGGCTGGGTAATTGTGGAAGTAGACAAGGCAGGTAGCACAGAAGCCTGTACTTGGCACATCAAAAGAAGAGGCGGTAAGTGGCTTGGTCAGATCACCTGGCAGCTTCTTGGATCTGACATCCTTTTTCCATACAAGACTGAGTCATGTGACACCCCCCCCCCCCGGGGATTTTTGGAAGCAGTCCTACAGGATTTGACCTGTGTGATTTTACAGTCTTAAGGAAATTTATGTAAGGTGGGTTCTGGTGTTAGGGGTTTACGTATATAATGAAAGAGCTGCTACCCAGAAGTAAATGTTGAGGGAGGAGCTGCAGTTTGTCCTGGGGTCACCTTCCCCAATAGTGCCCGTTTCTGAGCATTGAGCTTCAGCACATCTCACCTGGCTGGCCACCTGGATTCACCCTGCTGGCTTCGTGTTACTTGAGCTCAACAGCACCATCGGCAGAGGCAGAAATATTTTGTTTTATGAGATGGTTTGAACCCAGGTCCTGAGGTCTGTGGGTCTGATTTCCTTCCTCCTCTGTTCCAGCTTCATGGACAGGACAGATAGAGTGATGGCGGGTCCCCCTCCCCTTCTGGGACCGGAAATGGTTCCAAGGAGTCCCTGCCCACCTCTGAGCAAAGAGTCTTGGCTGAACCAGAACCTGCTGCCTAAGGAAGAGGGTGAGGCTGACTGGGTCCTGAGCTCTGTGCCAGTGGGTCATGTCGTGCTCCGGCTGTGGGACACCCCAGTTGCGGGCGCCAAGCTGTCCAGCGCTTTTCTGTGGTTTGACTCTTCAGTCTGCTGAAGCTCTTGATGCTGAAAAAAAGCTTTCTCCTGACACTGACCCTCTGGAACCCCAGCGGACCAACAGGACGCCCAGACCGGACCTGCTCTGTGTCTGGGTCTCCGTCTGAAGGGCAGGCTCAGTATCTCTCCCCTTAGACTGTCTGGGGCAGAGGGGCCACAGCCATTCCTAAGGTGTGGTCCTGGGTCCCACGTAATAGAATCGAGTCCTGTAGCACGCTGGCCTCCTTAGTAGAGTTATTGTTAGCTGGAGAAACTTTGTGCATTTCTGGCATGAAATAAACTCTTTGGTCTCCTCAAAGGAATGCAGGTGTTAATGATGTGAAAGGGGACCTTGGGCAAGCATGGACATTCCCCACAATGGAATAACCCAAGGATGGAGAACACGCCCCTGGCTCCACCCTGGAGAGGGGCCTAGTGCTGTTTCCCATGGAGCCCCAGCACCCCTCACCACCACACCCCCTCCACTCCACCCTGATGCCATTCGCCTCAGCCTCCCCCCCAAGAAACTCTTCTGCTCTGGCAGCTAACCAGCACCCCAGTCCCCACTCTGCCCCGCCAGACCTTCCCAGTAATGCCCCCTAATTAACCTCTGTGCTGCGGGAAGGCGTTACTCACTCAGAAACCTCGGCTTGCCTCTGGCCTGCTCATACTTCCTGCACAGGCTCCTTCTGCGGGGGTTGCCCCCAGACCCAGCTTGCTGATCCCCGGCTCCTACCTAGGAGTGTGGTCCCTCCTAGGGATGGTTTCCCTACCCATGGCACATGTAACAGATGCAGAGGGGATCTGGGGGCTCCTCAAGAACAGAGAACAGGACTAATGATCTAGGAAAAGGGCCAAATTCTGAAAAGAATGAAATGAATCCAGTACACACGCTCTTGCTTGAAACTCTTTATTCCAAGATGATATTTTCTGTGACATCTGTGACATTTTGTGGCAGGTGACAGAAATCCAGACTTAGGGCTTTACGAGGTACACTTCCCTTCATCTATTTATGGTCTACACCAGTGGGAAGGTCAGGAGTCCACTGTCACAACCAGTGAGAGCTTGGGCGCCGTGGACACTACAGTAGACAGCTGAGCAAGGACCACGGATGCGTAAGAGGCTACCAGTCCTGAGCTCAGTGGGGACAGGAAGAGCAGAGCGTACCTTGGAAATTTGTTTCTGACATTAGTACACATAGCTCTAGCCAGTTCTTTTCCTGTGAACCGCAGCACTGGCTTGGCTTAGAAGCTCTGGGAAAGCCTGCCAGACGTGGACATGCTTGCGTGTGCTCACGCCCAGCTCTGGCCCCAGGCAGCAGCCCCTGCGCACACAAGACTACTTCAGCTGCAGAAATCAAGGCTGAGTTCCCAGAGTTGCAGCGGGACAAGGCCCTCACAGTCCTACAGATAAGAAATTGGACCAGAAACAAATCATTAACAGAACTTTGGAAGTAAAGAGCAAGGGATCTCCAAGCTAGACAGGGACGTGGCTTCCCCGGGTCACAGTCCCAAGACATCTCTGGAAGCAGCACCAGTTCTGAAGGGAGAACAGACGACTGCTGTCCTCAGTCGGGGTCAGAGTCAGGTTCCGAGGAGAGCTGCCCCTCCATGGTCTCACAGATGGCATCCTGCAGGGATGTCAGCTGACCCCGGGGACTCATCCCCATGGGCTGGATGACTCTGTGCCTGTGAGAAAAGCACGGTGAGGTGGGGAAGGGGCCTGGCAGAGGGCAGTGGAAGTCGTGCTCACCCCGACTACTTCCTAGTGCTCCACCGGGCTGTTCCCATTTACTGGGGAATCCCAACTAGTACCCAGTGGCTTTGGAACCTTAGTCTTAATTTCTCGAGATCTCAATCTTCATCACCTACGAACAACCACCACCCGTCTCAAGTCTAAGCCTTTCCTGGGGCATTTCCTTTGTTTGAAACCTCAGGAATGCAGCCTTGCCGAAGCCCACCTCTGACCCCACCTCTTGGAGCTCACAAGACTGGACACAGGCCTGGGGTTCTGTTCTCCCTTCTCCCAGCTGTGGGCCCCTCTTGCCTCACCACGTACCTGGAGAGCTTGTCAAACATGTTCACCAGCTTCATGGCCTCATGCTCCTTCTGCTCCTCCGTCATGCCCTCCATGGGGTTGGGCGGCTTTTCCTCCACCCTCCCGGTCACTGGGTTTATGCTGCTTCCCAGGGGAGGGGGTGCAGGGAATGCATTAGTGACTCTCTAGGACAGGAGGCCGCTGCACAGTGGGTGGAGTCCCACACGTTCTGCTTGGGCCCGGACTGGCAAGGAACCCATGCTCCTGGGGGTGGCAGGAAGCCTCCCTCCAGGAGCAGCAGTGGACCAGCTCCTGCCAGCTGGATCTCCTGGTCCCCCAACGGCCCAGCTGCCTTCAGTCCATGTTCTCAACAAAACGTCCTGACATTAGGGCATATCACTTATGGAGTCAGTGCCTAACTCGCAACGTCCTGCCCACCCGCCCGTGGCTCCATCTGGCTGTGGGAACAGGGACCAGGCTGAGCGAGGGAGCCAAGGGTGTAGGGGCACACACCTGGCCTTGGCTTCCTTGTACTCATCCGTATCCGTGTCCTCGTCCTCCGAGTACTGGCCCTCAGGCTGGCCCCCCGCCATGAGGCCCCTGGCAGCCAGGAGGCCGGCGGCATTCCCGTAGCCCGTGTACTTGATGAACCGGGGCACTGAGGGGCAGGGCAGAGGTCAGTGTGCGAAGGTGTCTGGAGGGACAGGCGGGGGGCTGGATCCCAGCACTCACCACTCTCAGAGCACAGGACAAACAGGAACTCGGCGGCCACTCTCTTCACATCGGTGTCCAGGTGTGTCATGAGACGAACAAGCTTGTTCCGCAACAACTCACCAACCTCGGGCCGGGTCCTCACGTCCCGCAGTGGGGGCAGCACCTGGGGAGGCAGCCTGGGCCTGCAGAGGCTCGGGTCTGTGATCTGGGGGGCCCAGCTCCACCCCCCAGCCCCCCACCCATACCTGTGCCTTCAGGAACTTCCTGGCGGGCCGGTGAATGCGCGCACACTCCGTCAGCACGCTCAGCACGGGGGCCACGCTCTCCTTCAGCCTATGTGTCTGCAAAGGAGCCTCTGTCACTGGGGCTGTGCCCCCACCGGACTTGAGGTCAGGGTTGGGGTAGTAACTGATACACACACACACACACACACACACGCACGCACGCACACACGCACCACTCCCCCCCCACCGCCCCCAAGGCCTGGTCCTGGCAGGAGGCATTCAGGAAGAGGCCTTGCCACAGTCAGCCAGCTGAGGAGCCAGGAATGGGCAGTGGGGATCCGTGTGAGCTTCAAGAGGACTTCGGTGGGAACTTAACTGAGGAGTGCTCGTGTGTGCTCTGTGACCTGGGCAAATCACTCAGCTATGCTACCCTCCCTACCTGTACACCGAAGTTGTTCATGGCCATTAGCACCCCAAGGACACACGACCTGTCCTCAAAAACCAGCGTCCAAAACACAACAAAAATCCCTCCTCGGTGGGCTTCACAGACTCAGACAGTGAAGAGCTGCCGGCCTCCCCCAACTTACCTCCCTGGATCACGAGCCTAGCAGCAGTCTCGGTAGGGACCGTCACAGACATCCCATTCGATGCACGTGACTCAGCTCCCAGCACGCGTGAGCAACATGGATCCCCAAGAGGTCCACCCAGTCTCACTGCAGTGCGGGCTGCAGCCTGCGTGATGTCTGCGAGCTCCCAGAGGAGCTGGTCAGAGGTCTGGTCCCCAATGTCCTGGGTGCAGGAGCCTCTGGCTCAAGATGCCTCTGGGTCCCCTCAGGGATGCCAAGACACAACTGACGCTCGTTGCCAAGAGCTGCTGAATGTTGCAACACCGAGACTCTTAGGCCACCAGCAAGGACTCAAAAAACATGCACAAAGAGCTGTAAAAAGTTCTTTGTTTGACTCAGAAAACTCATCACGATAACCAGAAAAAACAAAACCCGCAAGAACGTGTCTGAGTCTGCGTGCCTGAGAGACAGACCGAGTGTGCACACGCACGCGCGCCCCCGTTTCTCATGGTCTGCCAAGCTGGACCACAGAGCAGCCGCAGAAATCACCCGAATCACCCCGCCAGGCTGATCTCCACTCTGCAATGTGGACTGTTAAAGCAGCGACCGTGGCTGCCTGGGAAGGTCAGAGCCACCGGGGAGCCCCCACATCAGGTCCCTCTCCCCACCTGGTGCAGGCGCTTCTCCAGGAAGCTGAGGAGAACACGAATCACGTCCATGTTGGCTCCCAGGAACTCCAGGGAGCCTTCGCGCGGCTCCAGGGTAAGGAGGACATCCAGACACTTAAGGGGCAAGTTCCCCAGGAGGTTCACCGTGTGCCTGAAGACAGACGGGGAGGAGGGCTTGCTGAGTCCGATCCCCAGCGTAGGTTCAACCCTTGATGCCCCCGCAGAGGCCACATATGACAGGAACTAGTGACTGGGGGCTTGGCGACAGGAACCAGAGGCCAGAGCTGAGGGCAGGACTGACCAAGGCAGTGTTTCCACTCGGTGGGGTGAGCTCCTAAGGAAGGGGGCACTGCCTGCAGATGCCCTCCCTGCCATGCCCTGTCTGGGCTGAAGCACCGAAGACATCTCTGGAAAACTAGAACCTGCCTAGGCACAGGTCCTGTGAGCACAGCACCACTTGTCACTACTCCTCTGCTTCCAGAACGAGGTTCCCATCCTCAGATCCGTACCCCTCGTCCTGGCCACACGCGGACGTCGGTCCCAGCCAGGGCTGGGAACCGCTCGGCAGACACACCAGCACACCTCCCTTCCACCTAGCAGGCGTCCCTCACCCGTGGAACTCCTCCGTGCGGTCTCCAGCAGCAGCGACCATCACACAGTGCCGCAGGATGGTCCCCAAGTGCCGGTAACGGGCAGCATCTTCCTGACCGAAGAGAAAGGGGTTCCCGTGAGGGGAAGCCCCACTCCTGGGTCCTATACACGGACCGCGACTCTCCTCTCCCGCACACCTCACCCCCGTCCTCTTCCACACACCCTGACGACATTTCCTCAGTCCAGCGTAGGTCCTCTCAGGACAAAGTCACGGTGCACTCCAGCCCCACGCTCATGGCCTCCCCGTGCCCCAAACGCCCTCCTGCCAGGCTGCAGGAGCCACACAGCCACACACACTCCATCTCTCTTAGAAACGTTCTTCGTTCAGGCCCTCTGCCCAAAATGTGCATCTCCTCGCCTCCTCCAGACGGGCTGAGAACTCCACGGTCCTCTCCCCATCAGATCTCCGGACACCAGCAGGGGCCCTCCAGGCAGACAGAGCCAGGGAGCGCCCACACGGTGAAGCCCTGTGGGTGCAGGTCCGTCCTCACCTCGTCCACCTCTCTCTTGATGGAGTCAAAGGTGATGTTGAACAGCACTTTGAGGATCTCCATGGCCCGCTCGGTCTCCTGGGGAGGAAGGAGCTCGGGCGGGCTCTCCCCCGGGATCAGTCCCAGGGTCAGCTGCAGCGCGTCGGTCAGCAGGCGCACCCCCTGCAGGTCCTGAAACAGCTGCTGCCGCACGTCCGTGCGCAGTGCCGTGAGCAAGAACAGGAGACGCAAGTCAAAGAACTGGACGTCGTGCGGGAAGCTGGTCTGCGGGCCCAGCCCCACGCGCTCTGCCAGCCTCACCACCAGGCGGGCCTCTGCCGCCAGCACCTGCGCCACCGGGCTGCTGAGCACGAGGTTGCACAGGCACTTGAGGGACTCGAGGACAACGTCCACATCCAAAGGCTCGGGGACCGGCTCCTCCAAGGCGACGCCGGCATAGCGGGCAAGGGCCTGCAGGCTCTGGCGGCTGGTGAAGGGGCCCAGGCAGCTGCGGTCCCGGGACAGGATGCGGATGCTCTGCAGCCAGGGGACGCGGCGGGAGGGCGGCAGGCCCCGCTCCAGGACCGAGCCCAGCAGCTCCGCCAGCCTCTGCGGGCAGGGAGAGGAGCGGCTCCAGCAGGCCCCTTCCCCGGGCCACCCACGCCTGCCCCTCACCCCGGTCCGCGCCCACCTTCCGGTCCTGCTGCTGGGCGTCCTCAAACGTGAAGCTCTGGGAGTTCTGC
Organism: Mustela putorius furo; assembly: GCF_011764305.1. Taxonomy (NCBI): domain Eukaryota; kingdom Metazoa; phylum Chordata; class Mammalia; order Carnivora; family Mustelidae; genus Mustela; species Mustela putorius. The sequence continues at coordinate 17,040,422 of NW_025421288.1, forward strand.
GGGGAGACGCGGGCGCTCAGCGGCTGGGGGCGCGAGGGCTCAGGCCCCCGGGCCGACTGCGCGCAGCGGCCTCGGGACGGCGCCCAGCCTCTCCCCGCAACTCCTCACGGCGCGGCGCGCGCCCCGCCGCCCGCCCCTGGCCGCGCACACACGCCCCGGGCCGGCCACGACGCGGGCCCCGCCCCGCCGCTCCCTGGCGAGGACCCCGTTCGCGGGCCTCGCTCACCTCCCGGTTGTACGTGCGCAGAGCCTCCATAACCACGTCCTCCTCCCCCGCCTCCACGGCATCCGCCACCACCCGGGGCTCCATGGCGCCCGCGGACTCCCGCGCCGGGCAGGCGGGAGAGGCTTCGCGCACCCGCTCCCGGCGGTGTCCAGCCGCCCCGCCCTGCCCCGGCGCGCGGGGGAAGCCGGGACCGTGCGCGCCGCGCCGCGCCGCGGGGCGGGGCCAGGGCCGCGCGCGGAGGACGCCGGGACCGTGCGCGCCGCGGGGCGGGGCCAGGGCTGCGCGCGGAGGACGCCGGGACCGGGTGCGCCACGCTGCGGGGCGGGGACTGTGCGCGCCGTGCGGCGCCGCGGGGCGGGGCGAGGGCCGCAGGCTCCTTAAGGTGGCGAGCTGGGTCCGCTGACTGGAGCTTGGTCTAGCCGGCGGGTCGGCGGGGTTTTCAAAGCTCTTACTGGGGGATTGTTCGACCCGGGGCCCAGTCGTCCCTGACCCTCCTAGGGACCCCTGCTTCTTGGGCCGGAGCTGCCCGCAGGCGCCGCGCCGCCCTCCCGCGGCCCCTTTGATGCGCAGAGCCGAGGCGGGAAGGACCCCTCGGCGTGTTCAGCGGGGGCTGGAAGGCCTGCCGAGGGCCAGCTCGCTGCTTTCGCCGGGCTCGTGTCCCGAAGGGACAGACGAGGGAACACGGACATCCGGGACTCGCGGTGGGCCGCACAGGGGTCCGGGTCGAGTCCGCGCCGTCTCTGCGGAGACCGGGCGAAAAGAAGTGATCTGGGGGAAGGTCACTCAAAGCAAAAGGAGCGGCCGGTTCCAAGACGGGGATGGCCGCGGTGGGCGAGAGAAACACGTCCCTGCCGCTCCACGAAGGCGGAGAGTGCGGAGGGTCGGGGTGAAGGCAAAGCCTGACCGTGCGCCGCAGCGTCCCGGGTGTGCCGCTCAGAGGCAGGGCGGCCTGGCCTGCGTCCTCTTCCGAAAGGCAGCGATGGACGTCCCGGGGTCCGCGCGCTGTCGGGAGCGCTCCACGGCACGGCGCGTCGGCATGCACCGTGCGACAAGCCCCTGTGGGCCGTCGGCCCCGCGCCAGGCCCACTCCCGGTGCGCCCACTCCCGGTGCCGAGTGCGGCGGCGGGAAGCCCTGGTCCTCCCGTCCCCGCACGCGCACCCCCGTCTGGCTTCGTTTTCCTGCGGAACGCGTCACCCCTGCATCTTCGGCAGCGCTCGCCGGGGCCGGCACTGGTCTCCACCGAGTCCCACAAGCGGCGGCCGCGGCCTCGAAGCGCACCGCAGCCTGGGCGGGGGCGAGCGCCCGCGGCGACCCGTTCCAGCCTCCCTCGCGGCGGAGGGGCCCGGGAGCGCCCGCGGGTAGGACGGGGCTCCGTCTTCCGCGCGATTGGCCGGTGGAGGTGCCTGTCCACGCCTCCACGCGGTCATTGGCAGGGAAGGCCCCCGCGGCCCGCCCCCTCCCCAGACCGGACGTGGGCCGGACGCCGGCAGGAAGCGGCGGGGTCGCAGGGTCCTGCCGGGGACTGAGCCACGTCCGCGGGGGCCGTGGCGGCACGGCTGACGCGGGCCGGGGCCGGGCGCGATGGCGGACTGGGCTCGTGGTGAGCGCGGGGAGCCAGCCGTATGGCGGCGCGGCCGCCCGTCCACGGGCGCCGGCAGCTGGCGCTGGGAGAGGGGCCTTGGCGTCCCGAGAGCCCCTGTTCTCACCCGGGGAGCGGGCCGCCGATGCCCGTGTCGCCGGGCCGGGGGGACTGCGCGGCTGGGCGAGCGCGGAGCGGTTCGTAGGGCGTCAGCGTCCCTTTCTGTGCGGCGCGCCCGCGGCGACTCGTGGGGCTGGGCCGCGGTGGGGTCCGGGCCGCCGGGGAGGTGGTTCTGACCCCCTGAGGGTCAGGAATTGGGACTCCCCGGGCCTCGCACGAGTCCCGTGTCGGGTCTCCGCACGCGCCGTGCTCCGGGTGCCACGTAGGATGTGGGGTGCAGAGGCGCGCCGACCTCAGCGGACCTCAGCCGGTTCTTGGGTGTCGCGGAGCTCTCCTTCCGGTTGTTCCCCCTCGGTCGCTCGTCGGCTGCTCCGGACCCGGCGCTCAGGTCGTCCCTGCAGGGCCCCTTCTGCGGCGTCCCCGGGGCCAGAGTTCGTCGTTTTTCGGAGGGCGGGTCCCCTGTATCCTGGGGCCGTCTGTGGACGGAGCGGACAGGTTCTGTCTCAGTCTCCGAAAGTGCTGGTGGGCCTGAAGCCTTTGGGGCACCTGCCCGTCGCGGCTTGGCCGTGTTCACAGGCGGTCTGCTCACACGGCAGGTGCCCGCTGCTCACACGAGCCTGTCCGCTCAGGTCCCTGCGCCCGACCCTGGCTGAGGGTTGGAGCTGCGTGACAGCGGGGGGGGGGGGCAGTCCCCTGAGACTTCTAGCTTGTCGGATCGAGCTGGAGTGAGCGCCCTGGGGCCAGGAAGGGCTGATGGGCAGGGGTCCAGGGCGCGGCTCACAGGTAGACGTCCCCCCCACTCAGACTGTCCCTTCCCACAGCTCAGAGTCCCGCCGCTGTGGAGGAGATTCTAGACCGGGAGAATAAGCGGATGGCCGACAGCTTGGCGTCCAAGGTCACCAGGCTCAAATCGGTCAGTGGTGGTGCTGCCTCATCTCCACCTGGCAGGCACTCTGGAGTGGGGACCAGAGGGAGGGTCGAGGCTGGGAAGGGTTTCAGGTAGCTCCCATCTTCCTTGTCTGCTCCGCGGCAGCTCTCATCAGTGAGGTCCAGGGGACAGCTGGATCTCCTGAGCTCTGCTGGGGGCACTGTGCCTGGCAGAGTTGTTGGCAGGGTCTGCTGGTCTCCGGGGGGGGGTCAGGTGCCATCCGGTGTGCCTTCTCTGACCTGACTTTGCCCCCTCTGTGTCCTGACCAGCTGGCCCTGGACATCGATAGGGATGCGGAAGACCAGAACCGGTACCTGGACAGCATGGTAAGGGTCTGCAGCGTGCGCGGGCATCGCGGCCAGCTCTGCCCCATGCTGCCTGCTGTGCCGGCCCCTGATGTTGCTTGTGGCACCTGCGTGGCCGTCGTGGAGGTGCTGTCCCTGTGTGACCTTGCTGGGATTCCTCCCTCAGGACTCGGATTTCTCAAGCATGACAGGGCTGCTCACGGGGAGCGTGAAGCGCTTTTCCACAATGGCGAGGTCTGGGCGAGACAACCGGAAGCTTCTGTGTGGTGTGGCCGCGGGCCTCATCGTGGCCTTCTTCATCCTCTCCTATCTCCTGTCAAGGGCAAGGACTTGAGCCACGAGGAGCTGACTTCTGTGGGTGCCTGGGGCAACCAGGGCCTTCCCCTGCCTGGTGTCCTAGGCTCCAGAGGACCCACCTACAAAATACTCCTTTGAAATGATGATCGGGACTTGGGAATTTTCTTCCTGTGTGGCCGGACTTCCTGGCTGCCTCTGACCGAGCGAGCTCATCCTGGCTGGCCCCGTGGCCGTAAGTCTCTCTCTTGCGGAAACCAACGCCCACCCACCTGTGCTGCTGTGGGTGTGAGAGGGCAGAGCCTGTGGGAATCGAGGACACGGCTACCTGTGGCCAGCAGCCCTTCCCTTATCCCTTGGGGCTTTGACTTCTTGGGGCCCTGCCCCATCCGCATCTCTGGGTAAGGCCACGTCTGATGCCTGAGGTGCCAACACAGGGAGGGGGGTTTGGCGGTGAAGTTGGAGCACCATTGCCTCAGCTCAGAGATGGCAACTACTGTTGGGGGCTGGGCGTGGCAGCTCAGCTGGGCTGCTGGGCCAGGGCAGGTCAGCCTCGGGGGAGGACAGGGTGTTGTGGATGTAGAAGTGGACTGCAGCCTGGACTGGAGGCACTGGGCTCTGACTCTTCTGGATCTCACAGTCTTGTATCCGTGGGCACAAAGTTCCGTTTTCTCAGCATCCACTGTCTGGCCGACACCAAAGATGGATTTCCGGGAGACCAGACATCTAGAAGCAGTTCCCTCTGGCATCTTGGAGTCAGGCAGGGTGTGTGTTGGGGGCAGGCGTTCTCTGACTGGAGGCTTCCCTACAAGGGCTCTCTCCGTAGGATCTGCGGGTCCCTTTGAGGGTCAGCGGGCAGCTTCCCCTCCACCACGTGAGGCCCTTCGACAGTGAGCATCCCTTACTGAGGCAACTCTTAGTCCCTCCACCCAGCCTCTGCAGACTGCTCTCCAGGCGTGCCTCCCCCGGGCCCTCCCTGCCCGCTTCGCCAGCCCCATTCACACACACAGCAGCACAGGCCCAGCTGGGCCAGCGGCTTCCTACCCTGTGGTGGGGTGTCAGCACCGTCATTGTGCGTCAGCACACGTGAGAAGCGGTCGGTCAGCTGTGCGTTCTTCTCTGTCCTTGCTGCCATCTGCCTGCCCGGTCACTCCCCTGACTCCCAGAGGACTGTGGGCGCTGCCCCGCACTGCCCGCTGTGTAGTCCCCTGTATGGCTCCCACACAGTGACCGCACCTCGGCTCCGGGCACCTCACTTTCCTGCCGCCGCTGCCTGCTTTCCCTTCTGCTCTTCCTGTCCCTTGTCCGTTCCGCAAGCCTGGCCTCTCCTCACATGGTCACCGTAGCTGCTGCTCCATTGTACCTGCTGGGCCACTCAGCCTCCCGTTGGAGGGGAGCCTACTTTCCTCCGCCTGAGTGCCCTGTTCTGACTTGCCCTGGCCCCTCCGGGTGCTAGTTCTCATGCGGGGAGGTCAGCGTACCTGCCTCCTTGTCTGGGGGGCTATGCTGTTTCCCTTGACACCTTGACATTCCTTCTCAGGCCCCCTGTCTCCCTCCCCAGTCCCCACGCACTGTATCTCTGAGTTACCGATCTCATGTTAAGGCTTGCCACAGGGGCATGTCCTCTGGTGGCCACCAAGCGTACTAGGCCTTTGTAGTGTCTCCATTTTGCACCCACACTCTTGCGTCCCCGCCCAGGCCTGTGCTGCTGACCTCTTCCTGATGACGTGGCTCAGCTGTGGGAGCCGCACCACGCTATGGGTTCGATGCAGGCTAGATGAGATTCTGTTTTAGGTAGTCTTGACGGGTGCTTCCTGCTGTCCTCTTGATAGCTCAGGCTGCTGTGTTCTCTCCTAAAGCCCCATCTGCCTCCTCACCCCCACTTCCACGGCTCTTTGTGGCCCTTCCAGCTATTTGGGGGTCTGGCTTTTAGTTCCTTTCTGGTTTACCTTTTCGTCTCTCATTCTGATTGTATCGGGATGGATTCCACGTTGGGGGTGTGGCAGCTCTGCCATGGCCTGTGTGGCCTTCCACCCTCCTGCCCTGTCTGCAGCTCTCGCGCTACTGCTGTGCCGTCTGCTGACATGGGTCCCTGAAGCCATTGACAGAAAGAGGACCTCGGGGCCCAGCCTTTGCCAAGTGAGGACACACTGCCAGGCTCTATCCCACAATTCAAGGACAAGACTTTTAACCATAGAAACTTGGAATAAACAGCTTCATGATGAAGCAAACAGTTTTTTTGTGTCCTCATTTTCATGGGTGCTTGGGAGTTTCATCTGGACCTGACCCTGGTCCACAGACTGGCCGGGGACGCTGGTGGTCTGGACCCCACATCCTGCCGTCTCTGGTTCTACCATGTCCCTGCTCTGGTCCTCATGTTCCTCCCACCCCCACCTAAGGCAGTTGGTCACAGGCTTGTCACTTCCTCTGCCGAGTTTGTGTAACTCACCCCCAAGGGTTAAATGTATAAATGTGAGGAGCTCAGAGCAGCCTCATGTGGGGAGGGGCAGCAGAGTGAGGGGGGAGGGGCGGCAGCCATACTGTGCTTTGTTGTGCTGCTGCTGGTGGGCTCACAGGGACCACAGGTGGGGGCGGTCGCCCTGCGGTCTTCACAGTGACCTTTCCGCAGGGCTGCGGTGAAGTCCACACTCCAGTGCTCAATGCCTGGCCTTGTACTCCGGGTAGCCTCTGGAGATGCCTGGTTTTGGCCTCACTCAGATACCCCCTTCCTGGCCCACATCCTGGTGCTTCCTGTGTTGCCTTTGCTCTTAACACCACCTGAAACCTTAGTTGCAAGTGCGGTAATTGGTGTCTTACGGTTAGTGTGGTTGGCATTCGAGACGGGCGTGGTGGGGATGGCCCTCCGCCTAGAACATTAAGGCCTCGCCTGGCAGACGGAGCCTGGGGCTCTTGTCCTCTGAAGGCTTGCTCAGGTGCCTGCAGGCTGAGGGCGGCGTGCTGGCTGCCTGGGGGCCGCTGTGGCCTCACCGAGTGCTGAGCACGCACCCCCACCACGGTGGCTGGTGCTGGAGGTTGCAAAGGAAGGGGCTGCCTCTGCTCCACAGAAGGGCTTCTCCTTTGTAGGTCCCACAGCCTAGCCTCGGGTCATGCAGTGCTGCTTCCTTGAGGGTGGGCACAGATTCTAGTCCGGATTCAAGGGGTGGGGCACAGAGCTCACCGGGAGGGGTCTGTCACGCAGGGAGAAGGCCCCATGGAAGGAGACAGGTGCCGGTGTGACCGTCCTCGGAGTGTGGGATGAGATGTGACGTGCAGGGCCGGTGGCAGAACTAGGAGGGCAGGCGTGGCGCGGGGTCCAAGGTCCCAAGCCCCCCTCTCTGCTCAGACCCCAGTCCCTGGAAGCCAGGAGAGGACCCAGCCACTGAGGCAGGAGCCCCTTTTCTGGGAAAGCTTGATTCTACAGCCAAGACCAGTTCGTCAGTAATGCAATCTGGGATTTATTAAATATCTGGGCACAGCAGGAAACAAGATAAGCAAATGGGAAAGCATAGAAAAAGTAACTGGTCACGACTGTCTAAACGAGCTCTGCCCTGCGGGCCGCAGCCCATCTGCCCTGCAGGCCGCAGCCCACCTGGTGGAGGCCGCGTCCCGGGCCCACACCCAGGGCGTCTCCGGCGGTGGCTGTGCTGTGCAGAGGCTCTGGGCAGCCGGCTCCTGTGGGCCCGGGGCTATTCCACATCCACCACCAGGGGTGTCATGTAGTCGGAATGTTTAATGCCGAAGGTGACAACAGGGGCGCAGGGCTTGGTCACTGTCACCTGGGAGAGGAGAGGCTTTGAGAAGAGTTGGCATTCCCGCCCCGCCTGACAGACTCCGCTGTCCCTGGGGCTTGAGCTGCTGGCAGTAGCTTCACTGTCCCTCCTGAGCCTGGGCCAAGGTGACCGGCAGCAAGTCCACGCCACCGGGTTTAAACACGGAGGCTGGTGCATGGTGAGTGCCCCTGCTTTCTGGGGAGGCAGGACCTGCCCCTGGGGCAGTGGTGTGCCCTGGATGCCTAGTGTGCCAGGCTAGCATGTGCCAGGATGGCCACTGGGACCCCCACTGGCCCTTCCCCGCCACACCCACTCTGGGCATGCTCCTCTTGCCTGTGCCCCACCAGACCGTACCCCTGCAACCCCCCCCCCCGGGATTGTGCCCCCAGTAACCCAACCATTCTGGCCTGTGGTCCCTGCTCCCCAGGCTGTGCCCCTACCCCTCTGGGCCGTGTTCTTCCTGCACCTTCTCAGGACTGTGGGCTCCTGGTCCCCAGGCTGTGCCCCCCCACCACTCTGGGTGGTGCCCCTATGACCCCTCCGCACCGGGTTGTGACCACTATCGTCCCCACTCCCTGCTCACTGTGACCGCCCCCCCACCCCTCACCCCACCCCTCCGGGCCCTGTTCTTCCTGGACCTTCTCAGGGCTGTGAGCTCCCGGTCCCGGCTTGAGGGTCTTGTCCCCCGGGGGCTCCGCTCGGGCTGCCATGGTGTACTGTGGAGCCTTGGGCTTCGTCACCTGCACGTCTGTCTGGCGGTAGGCTGCAGGACCTGGGGTCTAGGAGGTGAAAGAGGCTCAGAGAGCCTCAGCCTGCCCGGGCATGCTACTCCTGACGGGGGTGGGGGGGGGGTCGGTGCCAGCATCGGGCCATGGGCTTCACGCTTGAGCCACTGTATGTCTGTGTGTCAGGGGTCCCTGTTGTCTCCACAGAATAGTCATCCTGTGGGGATGACCTCTTCTGTGTGGGACGTGGCCCTTCCACGGCAGCCTCGCTCTGGAAAAGATACCCTGTGTGTGCCAGTTCCAGGTTGGTTGCTTTGGTGTGTGCCAGAGAGGCCCCTTTCCGGCTGGGACTCTGTCCTGTGGTACTTGATGGCCATGCGATGGCTGGGCAAGGTCAGCAGTGCTGGGATGCCACCTTGGCCTTCTCTCCAGGCTCCTCAAGCTCCCGGGCACATGCCCACCCCAGGGCCTTTGCACTGGCTATTTCTGCAGCTGGAACCTCCTCCCCCAAATATCGACAGCTTCTCTTCTTCCCATCTTCCTGCACGCTGCTTTATCAAAGGCCACTCCCCTGCTCAGCCCTCCTCAGCGCGATCAGCATCTGTACCCCTGTCCACTGTCTGCTTCTCCTCACCCCTAGACTGGAATCTGGGGTGTGTGTGGGTGGGGGTGCGACAGGGTGTGGCCAGGCATGTGGCAGGGCCCAGAGGATGAAGAGCTGACCAGCTTCAGTCTGGTGGGATCTGGGGGATGGGGCCAGAGGGGCCACCCCTGGGGGATGAACTGTGCTGCACCCTGGCAGGGGGACTCTTGCCTTGTGCAGGTCGTCACTGAAGCTGCCCAGCTTGCTGCGACCCTTGATGGAGAAGGAGGGCTGGGAGGCCTTGCCGACAGTGTGGGGCCCCATCACCACAGGCAGCATGTAGGCGGCCGGCCCTGCAGGGCGCACGGGCATTGAGTCTCAGGCTGGACAGAAGCCAGCATCCAGACTCTCCACCAGCTCCTTCTTGGGGCCATTCGCCTCCAGGAGAGCGGCCATCAGGCTGCCCTGTCCCCCCCTCCCCCCCATCTCCCGGCGCCCCTGCCAGCGTCCCCAGCCCAGCTAGATGTTGGCTGCCAGGGCTGCTGCACACCTGGGGTGCTGTCCACTCGAAAGGTCTTGGTCCGGGCGGAAATGGAGTGGCTAGGCGCTGAGTCAAACACGTGCTTGCTAGATTTCTCTGGAAAGTAGTCACCTGGCTCGGGAAAGGAGTGGAGGGTGTGCTGGGAGGGAAAGGACCGTGCAGACGGGCTGCGGATCTGGCCCAGGGGGTCAAGGAAATCCCCCAACACTGCAGGTGCAGGGCTTCCCGGCCCCCGTACAGATGGTGCCCGAGGTTGGTCAGGGATGTCCGGGGCTGCAGGAATCGGGGGACAGCTGCGGATTTGGAGGGAAAAGGGCAGGCTCTGTTGTGGGCCTGGTGCTAGGATTCAGGCCAAGAAAAGCTCAGGTCAGAATTGGGCTAGAGGGTCCCCTACGCTGCCTCGGGCCTGCTGGTGTCCCTTGTGAGGCAGATGAGGGGATAGGAGACCCAGGATGCCTGTGTTCCCTTACTGCCCTGCCGTAACAGGGCACACGTGGCCGTCGGCAGAGTTGGGCAGGCCTGCGGGGGCCCCAGAGTCCCTTACCAGGGCCAGGGGTCGTGATGGTCTTGGTGCGATAGCGCCCCAGGATGGAGTAGGCGGGGCCGAGGTCCTTGCCTGTCCTCAGTATCTTGGGGTTCACACTGTAGCGGGGCCCTGGGGAGCAGTTCTCTGCCAGGAGCATGGGGGCCCCTCGGAAACTGTAGGCTGGTGCACGCAGCTTGGTGGGTGTGTGCCTCACAAATCCTGTGGGACAGGGGCTCTGAGCAGCCTGGAACCAGACACCATCCTTGTCCCCACCCTATTGGCCCCAGAGGGGTTCATGGGCTGAGAGCCAGGGATGAGCCCTCTGCCCCACCCCACACACCCACCCCTCAGACCCCCAGACCGGCCCTACGCTCTCCCCGGACCTGCACCAGCCTCATCCCAGGCGCTTCCCAGATCACCCCAAATCCTCCCCAGACCCATTCCAGGCTCCCAGGCACTTACCCGTGGTGGGTGGAATCAGGTACTTGGGCCCTGGGCTGCTGTAGAGGGCCATGATGGGCCCCCGGGGGCGATGGGGCCTCCAGGTGCCCACCCATACTTCCTCTGCCATGGCTGGCTCTGTCCATGGAGGGGAGGGTGACCAGGTGCTGGGAAGACCCGACTCCTAACCCCATCCCTGCTTTGTCCCCACTGATGGGCAGAATTTCACGCCACAGTCTCCTCAGTGAGGTCTTGAGCTGGGCCCAGACTTACAGAACTTCTGTTTCGAGGTGGGGGGCCTTCTGTGCCCCCACCAATCCCCGAGAGGAGGCGCGCCAGGCCCTCGTGTACATGCCCAGAAGGACTGTCTCTCGCAGACCACCCCCCCCTGGTTCTAAGGGGCTCTGGGCAGGTTCCTTCTACTCAGAGGACTCTGGGCACTGCTGGGCAAGGAGCGGTAAGCAAAGGTGGGAAGTTCCTGGGTGAGGCTGTGCCATGGGTGGCAGGCAGCTCCAGAAGGGTCCTCACCTCTTTGGTCCAGGAGCTGCTCTCAGAGCAACCTATGGACCAGGCCTCCTCAGAGGCGGTCCTGTCACTCTGGCCTCAGTGCCAGGGAGTTCCCGAGAAAGGGGCATGGAGAGGAAGGCCTCTTCCTCTTTCTCCTCTCCCTGGGGGGCTTGGAGAATTGGGGAGGGGTCCTAGCCCTAAGCTCTAGAATGTGGCTCTGTGGGACGGTGGGTTCTAGATCACCATCTGTGTGATGGAGACAATGGCCTCTGCCCAGAGAACCCCCACCCTCACCAGGCGTGGTTCAGGTTGGGACTTTGCTCCACTCTTCCTTTGTGACGGGAGGGGCAGAGGTTTGGAGGACAGGAAAAGGGACAGCAAGGTTCTGTACTGGACATGAAGGTCATGGGGCCCAGAACTGGAGTGGTGGGGGAGTGAAAGTTGTGAGGGTCAGAGAAGAGCCTAGTCAGCCAGGCCCCCAGTGAGGACCACTGATGGGGAGGGGGGACTGAGCACAGGAAGCCTCCAGCAGTCGGGATCCTGGGATCCAAGGTGAGTGTAGGGTTGGCGCAGGCTAGGGCGTTGGGGTGGGGAGCTGCTGCTCTCCCTCCCATGCCCCTGCTGGCTGTGCCCACCCCTGGGAGCACGGCTGCCCTCAAGAGCAGACGTGCTTTCTTCTTGGCTTTGTCCAAGTTCCTCTTGGGGCTGTGGCCCAGGTCTGCGCTTCTTCCAGGTAGACTCTTTTCTTGGGTGACTTGAGGGAGACACTTTCAACCCCTGACCTGTGCCTTGGTGTGTTTGTGCGTATTCATGGTCTTGGAATGACAGCCTTCAGATGCAGAGCAGTTCCAGCAGGGCCTCCCAGTCCTGGCCGGTGACCTCTGCCTGGGGCCCTTTGCCCGTCCCTGCTCTGGGGCCCTGCGCCTGCATCCCACCGCTGCCTCTGCAGGCCTTTCTGTGTCCACCCACCTGCCTGTCTGTCTGTCTGCTTTGTCCGCACGGGTGTCTGGTGGGTCTGTCCTCTGCGTGGGGCTACTTGTACGTGCATGCTCTGTGGGTGCAACCCTGTGAATGTGAATTCCCGTGTGCATGTAGTTGTGTCTCTGAGTGTGGGGAGACACAGGAGCCCGGAGCGGAGCTGCAGGACGCTTTATTGATTGAACAGTATTAGGGTAAATTCACACATGGGGTAGTGGGATGACACGGCCTTGGCTGCTTGTGTAGCTGGTTCTGTGGCTGCTTGGGGCTGTGACGGGGCTCTGCTAGGCCTCATCTTCGCTGCCCAGCACTTGCACCTGGAAGACAGACAGGTGTGGGCGGACAGGGCTGGGGGTCCCGTCCTCGGTGAGCAGTAACCAGAAAGTGCCATCTCTACTGGGCAGGCAGGCCCAGGTCAGCCCCTGGGGGACAGTAGCCTCTGGCCCATTTCAGCCAGTCCTCTCCTACCTCTCCTAGCAGCTGGGGAAGTGGTGCATGCACCTGCGTGTGTGTGTGTGTGTGTGTGCACTTGTGTGCAGGTGTGCCCGTGCATGCGTGTATGTGTAGGGGAGGCTGAGGGGCTCCATGGGGAGTGAGGTCTGGGAGGTCCACTCCCACCTACTGCGGCCGGTCGGGGTGTCTGTAGACGCGTTCGGCTGCATTGGGGGATAATCAGGAGCCGTGGCATTTGGCGGAGGGCCAGTAGGGTGGGGCCGTGGGTCCTGCTGGGGTTTGTGGGCATTTAGGGACCTGGGTGCCCCCGCCCCCCAGCCCCAGTACCAGCAGCTTGACCAGCTCCGCTTTGTGCATGGGCTGGAGGTTGTCTATGCAGGACTTGAGCTCAGTCAGGGCGGCCTTGGCATCCGCATTGACGTTGTACTTGCTCAGGGGCCCCTCGTAGAGCTCCTCGGGGGACCCCACCAGCAGCGTTTGCAGGAAGTCCATGAAAAACTCACTGCTGTCCTCCCCGGTGGCCAGCCCTGTGTGGTGAGGGAGGGATGGCACCAGGACAGGAGGTGGCCTTCCTGCCCATGACCCCAGACTTCCCAGAACTCCAGCCTCGGCCTCTAGACCTTCCGCATCCTCCTCACCTCCCCCAGATCGTCCTCTATGCCAGCCCCCACCCCTACCTGCCCGTGGACCCCTCCTCTGCTTCCTCCCTCCACTCTGGGTTCCCCGGCGTCTCTGGGGAAGGACTCCAGCCCCTCATGCAGCCGGGACTTCCCCACCATGTGGGGTTGGCTGACCTGGGGCTTGGAGTGTGGGGGTCAGGCTGGGCTGGGTTGGTGACGCTAGGGCTAGGGGAGAGGATGGAGCTGGGGTGCGCGGGGCTGAGCTCGGCAGGGGCATCAGGGTCGTTGCCCACATCCATGTTCTGTGATGGAAGCCGATAGGGCCCCTGTCAAGGCTGTTGCCCTCCCTGCGAGGGACCTGGTGCCTGGGTTTTCAGCTGCCTAGGCCCCCCTCCACCCCCCAAACAGGGGCTCTGCTGACAGAAGCACAGACTCACCCCAGGAGCAGAGCAGGACGAGGGCCACCAGCAGGAGGGTGCTGCTCCCCTTCATGGCAGACGGCGGTCCCTTGGCAGCTGCCTCGGCTGGCTTTATGCTGCACCTGGGCTGGAGGCGGGACAAGCTGCCCGTCAATACCTGGGCAGCCAGCGGGGCGTGTCCTCACCCGCTCCCCGCTCCCCGGGTGTCAGCAGTGGAAGGCTGGGGGCACCGTGGAGGGGGATGTCAAGTCAGTGGGGGAAGGACAGGAGGGACCAGGACGCCGCAGGCCTCTGGCCAGGCCTGCTTTGTGGCTGAGAGTGGTGGGGTCTGGGGTTGGGCTCAGGTCTTTCTTTTGTGGGTCCCCCTCTGCTTAACATGCCTGAGGGTCTCCCTGGGCCAGGGGTGGGGGCTTCCTGGGCCTGTGGATCTGGGTGGTGGGAGATGGGTCAGGGCCGCAGGAAGCTCAAGTGGACAGTAGGGTCCAGCAGGAGGAGGTGGGCCTCGGAGAGACTGAGGGGCCAAGAGCCAGACTAGCCTGGGGCCTGGTGGGAGTATCCCACCACTGTGGGGGGTTGGGAGGGGGCCTCATACTGAGACATAGCCTCCTTCTGCAGCAAGGCCAGCCCTGGGAGCCTAGGATCGGGGCGGGGGGCGGGGATGGTGCTTAGATGTTAGAATGGAGCTGCGATGTCTATGTCCCCAGCCAGACCTGCCCAGGAGCCACCATTCCCATCTGGGACTCTGGCCCTCTCCTGTCCCCTGCTGCCACCTGGTGGCTGATGGTGTCTTCGGGTGCCCGAGAGGACTCAGGGGTTTAGCCCTGGAGCCGCTACTCATTCAGCATCTGGGGACGGTTTCCACCTTCCCCAAAGTGCTCTGGTTTGATTGCTCTGGTATGTGTGTCACCCTTGGTCACCCTGTCCCTCACTCGTCTCTAGCTGGGCCTAAATCTGTCACAGACCACAGCCCTTGTCCTGTTGACAAGGTGTATTCTGAATCCTCTTGGCTGCTGTGGAGTAAGACCCAGCGATGGTAATCTACTTACACACAGATTCCAGGAGTATGGAGCAGAGCACATGTACTGAGGTCACCTGTAACAGCCATGTGGCCGTATCAGTGAGACTGTGCTCGAGGCCACGTGGAGCCCCCGTTCCCAGGGGCCCCAGGGATCACGGATTCTGGCCTGGCCATGGCCCCCACCTTTGCTCTGATGGACCCATCACCTTCTTCATTTAATTTCATTAGATTATTGAAGTACAACAGACCCAAGATGTTACATTAGGGTTAGGGTTACAGCTTAGTGACTCCACAGCTCTGGGCATTACTCAGCCCTCCCCACAAGAAGCGTAGCCCCTGTCTGTCCCGAACAAAGTTCCTACCATGCCACTGACTAGTCCCTCTGCTGGGCCCGTCTCCACCCCCCACCCCCACCCCGTATTGGTCTCTGGCCGCCTGTTGTCTCACTGGGCAGATGTCTAGCCATGCCAGCCCCGGGCTTCAGCGTCGCCCAGAAGCAGTGTTCCTGGACCTCAGCTGGTCTGAATCCCTGCAGGTGATTCCGACAGTCAGGGCCGGCTCCAATGGAGACCAGCCTGCCCCTCTCTTCTCCTTCTCTGTTTTCCTACCAAGTCTCCAGAGCTTCGTCCCTCCCGGAGGTGGACTGGGTGCCCCCTTGGCTGTGTTTGGGTTGTGGCTGTTGTTCTTCTCCACACCACAGCCCCTGAAAGCAGAAGCTGCTGGCGGTTGCCCTGCTGCCCTTCGTGGGCTGCCCGAGACACACCGTCCAGCCACCTCCCAGCCCAGGAGGATGGAGAGCAGGCCTCCTCCGCTGATGACTCCGATTACCAGCAGTGGGGACTTTGCTTGCACATCTCCAGTCCATCACCCCTCAGCATTTATTCATGCTGTAACACAACCCCACTTCAACCAAACACAGCAGAACACAAGCATCCCCTTGACACTGGTGACAGAGGCCTCCCTTTGGCTCCGCAGACTCTCACCAGGCCCCTCTATCTTCCTCAGTGCCCTGGGATGGGAGGCTCCCGGCCTGCTGTTTTCTGGTTCGGTCTGGCTAACAATGGGGGACCAACATGTTCAGCATCCATTAACTTTACAGGGTTGGATCTTTATTTGATCAAAAATCATACTCAAAACATTCTACCCCCAAAGCCCACATTCGGTGGGTTCATAAAGTGTTTGGTACAATTTTCACAGATGTGCAAATACCAAGACAGTACTTGTTAATTATGGTATTCGTCTTCACGATCCGCACAGCCCCTGTTCTTCCAGTGTTTGAATGATTACTTGTGCCTCATGATCTTCTGTATCCTAAGGGGCCGCCTGTTCCTGCACAGAAACGTTAAGCCCATTACATATTGAAGGTGTCAGGCAATTTGTCGGACTGATTCATGGAGTCAATGAGCTGGGGGAGACAAGAGGAGCTTCTCTGTGGCCAGATGTTCTTGGCTGGACCCCTCCCCTCACAGCCACCGTATCCGAGATTCCGTCGGCATCTGCTCATCATGAGCCCCGTATGAAGCACGAGAGAGGGGTCCAACACATGCACTGGTGTGCAAGCCACAGGCTCACTGCCTCTCTAAGCACACCGCTTGGTCAGCTGACGTTCCTCAGGAAAGGCAGGACCACTGAGGAAAGTAGGGTGTTGGCTGAGGTCCTGGTGCCTGCTCGACACTCTGGGATGCTCGGAGCCCTGTTCTCGTTGTGGCTGTGCCCTCAGGACACACAACCCCAAACTTGGTCTCTGGACTCTGCCGGTTGGCAGTATAGCTGTGCATGGTTTCATAGGATTCAGAGCTTACAGTTTTGTGGGCAATGAGGCTGAAAAGAAATTTCTTATTTTGCATCATCACTATATTCGAATCACACATACGCACGTCACCTACAACTGAATATTCTAGCAGTTGCACTAGTTCTGAGTCAGACTTGCGTTTCGGTGCAGGCAGTGGTGTCTGGAAAGCTGTGCCTAGCTAGGCCGTTTCTCTGTGGCAGACACACCCAGTATTTTCAAGCAATTTATTTGGTTTTGCAATTGTTTCATATGTAAATGCCGCCGGAGTTCTGGTAGTTTCAACGCCTCAGCTGCCAGGCTACAACTGCAAACGGCACACAGGAGTTGGAGCCTTGTGCCGTTAACTAAAACGGAGCCAAGGAAACAGTGTTCTTCCAAGTTCAAAGAACATGAACTCTGTCTTCATTTCCTTGTCGTAACAGTGTTTACTGATAATCCTGCCCCATCCGTGAGAGTAGCGGCGACTCTTAACAGTGGAAATGTCAGGCAAGGGTGCTTTCCTGAGTCAGCGTTAGGCTATGAATTAAGAAACGGAGGGCGCCTGGATGGCTCTTCAGTGTCTGCCTGGCTCCGCTTGGGTCATGATCCCGGAGGCCTGGCAGTTCGCCCCGTGGTGGGCCCTGCTCTGCGAGGGGTGGGCTCCTCCCTCCGCCTCAGTGCTCTTTCACTGTTTCTCTCAAATAAGTACAACCTTAAAAAAAACAAAACTGATTAGGTCAGGGTTAGGGTTAGGAATTAGGGTTTGGGTTTGTGTTCATGGGGGTGGTGAATGTGCCTTGGTTAAGGTTTTCCTTCCAAATCCTCCTGCTCCAGCCCCATCTCCGTCTTCCAAATGGCAGGGTTTCCTTCTGCGTTGCTGACTGAGTCTTCCGGTGTTGGTCAGCATTCCCGAAGCTCCTGTTTTTCAGACCTAGGCTTTGGGGGTGGGTAGTACCAGAGCCATGACTAGGGTTAGGGTTGGGGCCCAGGAGCTTTGTGGGACTTATCTGCTGGCAGTGTGGAGACCTTCCCAGAGGGCTGATTTGGGGGAAGGTTTATGGTGAGGGTGAGGGTTAGGGTTTGTGTTTGGGGGGCGCTGAATTTGTGTGGAAGGGTTAGGGTCTGGGTGCTGAGAGCTGGGAGTGTAGGGACCTGAGGGCCTGGGGCGGCGGTGTGGGGGTGCGGAGGGGTTGGGGACCTGTGTGTGAAGCCGGGGGCAGTGTAGTTGGGGACCTTAGGGGCCAGGGGCGGGGTGTGGGGATGGTCGCCTGGGTCAGTGGACATGCAGAGTCAGGGCCCCTCTGTGCTTCTAGAACCAGGCAGCCTGAGTCAGAGTGGGCCAGGGGGACAAGCTGGTGACCTACAAGGAGGCCCACACATGGCACCACATCGCCTACCACAAGGGCTGGCTCTCGCTTTACACAGGTGTGGGGTCATGGTGCTGGGGGCCTACGGATGGAATTCTTGGTCGTGGCTGTCACACGGACACCAGGTAAACATGTGCACAAGGCCTGATCCAACTCCAGCTTGTTCAGAGGGCTTCATGCTCAGATTTCACAGTCCCACATCACCGTGGGGCCGGGGCCGAGCAGTTACCCTGCACACGCCTTCCCCGCCGAGGGCGCTGCCTTCTTGTTTCCACTCCTGCTGTAAGCAGGTGTTCTTTTTGAACACCTTTTCGAGGTTCATTAGTGCCCATGTTTGCAGTTTCAGGCTTTCTGTCGGCTTCACTGCTTTAAAATAGCCCTAATGCTGATGTGTGAGGCACAAGAAAGGTGTGACCTACACTGGGGAGAAAATATGGGTGTTAATAAGCTTCCTTCAGGCATGGGTTCTAATGCTGTGTGGGCAGAGATTTGAGGGCTAAGCGTCGTATGTATTAAACAAGGGGTCTGAAAGCAAAAACATGCAGGAAACAAGGTTACGTATTGATGGGACTCCAACCAGGGCATGCAGAAACCTCACCCCATAGATCCTCTAGGAGTGAGGGTTCGTTGCTCATTGCTCATGCTGACTCCGTAGAACACAACTACTGGGACTAATGAGGATCAGCTGTGTTTTGTTCAGTATGAGGCTTCTCAGCTTGGGTGTTTTGAGATCCATCTGTGTAGAAAACTTAAAGTACAGATTCCTGTCCCCCACCCTTTCCAGGTTCTGCCTCTAAGATGTGGGGCTGGGTGTGGGGACTCTTCATGCATATGCTATGGGGTGTCGGGGTTTCAGGATCTGGGGATCTGGGGATGGGTGTGGAGACTCTTCACACGTACTGAACTTTTGAGGTGTAGGAATTTCAGGATCTACTTTGAGAATCCACTGGTTGAGGTCATGGCCCTGGC
This sequence comes from Mustela putorius furo, assembly GCF_011764305.1. Taxonomy (NCBI): domain Eukaryota; kingdom Metazoa; phylum Chordata; class Mammalia; order Carnivora; family Mustelidae; genus Mustela; species Mustela putorius. The sequence continues at coordinate 17,058,563 of NW_025421288.1, forward strand.
TGGTGAGAGAGCTCCTGTCCTCAGTCTCAGAAGTAGCTGGTGGCCTCGTCTCTCTGGGCCAAGGGATGGCCAGTGCTTCTATAAATGGTCCAGAAAGAGTGGCAAAGGTCTAGACAGGAAAGGATCATCTGAGTTTCTTGCATTGCTAAGGCCTCCGTCTTTCGTCTTTCGTTTGGTAAAACCAGGATAACCAATAATACCTACTTCACAGGCTTTGTTTGTGAATGTAATGAAATCATGTTCTTTGAATTCGCAAGTGCTCTTCTTTTCATTCCACTTGTAGAACAAGAGAGAAGAAGCCAGGCTGGGGGTGACAGGCCTCGGATGTTCCCGCTGGAGTTTGTGCTGGGTCTTCAAGGTGCCCTTCCCCTTTCAGGTCGCCTGGGTGGGGAGGACCATGCTTCAGAGCAAAGAGTGGAGGACGTTTTCCTCCAGAAGTTCATGCTGGGCACCTTCTCAGGGTGCCTGGCCAACCAGCTGGTCCTAAAGCGCCGGGCTAACCAGCTGGAGATCTGTGCCCTGGTCCTGGGCAGCTGCCTGCACACAAGTTCTACTTCCTGGTGGGCTGCAGTGAGACTCTGCTGTCCCACTTTTACAAATGCCCCGTCTGTCTGCACCTCCAGACTGTGCCTTCCAAGGCCGTGTGTAAGTACATCTAAGACAGTCACCTTGTCTGCATCAGGCTCTAGGCTGCGAAGGACAGAGGCGTGTGGGAGAGGAGTGAAGCAGAGACGGGGAAATGCATCTCCTCACTGTCTCGAGGATTCCTTTCCAAAGCTGCTATCGAATAAACAGACCTTCCGTGTTGTCTTTCCCGTTGGCTCGTCTTTCCTCCTCAGAGAAGAGCGCTAGAGCTGGGCTCCTTCAAGGGTCTCCAGGGCTCCACAAAAGGCTGCCGGTTGTTTGAGGCTTGGGTAATAGCTACAGTGTGGAGTCTCTTGTTACTTTACCAGGAACTTTACCTGGAGCACTTTGTTTTCTCTCAAAGTGGAAAAATCCATTTTTGGTAATTATAAAATAACCAACGTCAATTTTTTAAAATTTGAAAAATTGTAGCCTCCATTCATGCTATAAAATTCTTAACCAACTATCAATAAACCAATTCTTCCTTACCTTGTAAGGGCCTATTCCGCCAGAGCGGCCCCACCCCGGTTGAACTGCCATTTTGTTGTAAAACTTAAATTGACTCTGCACCCCCCCCCCCCAGGAGAACTTACTTAAAAACAAGTCCCAGAAACCAGTCCCAGGTAACAAAGTCCAAATACAAGGGTGGGTCAGGCCAGGTGGAGGTATTCAATCAGTGGGGGCGCATACTGTCTCCCAGCTACCAAGGAGTATGGGCCCTGCCCTTTGGGCACCTTTTGGGCGCCAATTTTGAACTAGGTGATAGGCAGGTTCAAATGTCTGCTAGGGTAAATTGTAATTCAGTTGGTCACCTAGCATGACTGTGTAGCCTTCTCTGTGTGTTACAATTTCATTGGCCACCTGTGTGTGGCCAGGCCCAACCATATGGCCTTTGCTCTATTAAAGTTGGTCTGAAAAGCAGGGAGGGGTCGCCCTCTCTCTAAGGGGGGGCCCCGACTGGTCTGTTTGACGGTTGGTCTGATTCTTGATGCTTGGCACGAAATAAAGCTTTGCTTGACTTTTGCTTTGTATCAGTCTCACTCCTTTAATCATGGACCCATTATTGGGGGACCCAACAACCTTGAAAATAATTTAAACAGTATGGACATGTGTCCAGTCAGCCATGAAACTTTCTTGTCATTCTTGCACAGAGAGAACTGTGAACGGTTCATTTCCAGTTGCACTTTTCCCTCCAGAAATATCTTTATGGACACTCATCACTTATTAAACAAGCTTCAGTGGAGCACCTGCTATGTGCCACACGTTCTTCCGAGGGCTTGGAATCCGTCCACGTACAAAACATCCCGTTCCGAGATCCCTGCCTTCATGGCACTTGTGTCCTTGTGGAGGTGGGCAGGGAGGGTCAGGCAGCACTGAGGACTCCAGGCAGGTGAGGGAGGTAGACCCACAGCTCTGGGTGGGAGAGCGCTTCAGGAGGTGCAGCAAAAGCTTCACATGGTGCTGATGGTGGGGCAGGGGCTGCTGATCAACTTCGCTGTGACACTGACCTTGGCCCTCACCCTGACCACGACCCTGTTACACTTAACCTCAACCTCACACACCCTAATCCCAACCCTGACCCTGACTCAGTCTTTCATCCTGTAAAGACTTGCTCAATGTTTGCAGATCATTTTATAGATTATTAAAAGTGTGACTTTGTTGAATTTTTTAAAAAACCAAATCAATTATTTTAAACTGTTAAAGGAATAGTATGTTTTTAATTCTCAGAGCTGGCAAGCAGATGAAGGCCCAGGGGGCTGGAAAAAGGCTATTGTTAGGGAATCTCTTCAGGTCTACCCAGGAAAGAAGGATGACTTCTATTCCACCTCTTTTCAGGAAGAATATGGGTCAACTAACAGCACTGAATCCACACAAAATAGCGCAGCTCAGAGGAAAACAAAAGGACAATCAACAGCCTCCAGAAGCAGAGAAAGAGCCACACCTAGGAACCAAGAGGACAGACCGTGGGAGCTGTGCTCAGGCCAATTTGCAGTCTGCAGATCCTCTGGAACTAGAATGCCCCAGTGCCCCTGGGGGTCGTGGGTCAGGCAGAACGTACACCCTGATGCTGCACTGTTGGAATCCGTGACAAGTCTCCTGGTCCCTTCGTCCAGGAGACACCCCCCCACCCCCTGACTACTCCAGCCTGCCTCTCGGAACCCCTCTTTTTGAGCATTGTTGGCGCCAGTGTTTACTCACTGTTTCCCCCTTGTGGCCACTGTCCAGACAGCATGTGGCAGAATGTTTCAACCTGTCAAATTCAAGGGAGAATAAAATAGAATAAGGTTGGTCCCTGTGATGAGGGAGCACGAGGCTGGCTGAAGACAAAGCAAAAGCTGGCGCCTTGCACCCCCCTCTCCATCCGCTCCCCCTCAGTCATTTGTGTAGCATCCCTCAGGCAGCCCTGACTGCCACGAACAATAAGCAAATAGTTAACTTGCAGAGCTCACAATCCTGCTAGACAGGAGTCTCCCTTGGCTTACAAATGTCCTAAATCTCACTAACAAAGACGATTGAGGGGCACCTGGGTAGCTCAGTAGGTTAAAGCCTCTGCCTTCGGCTCGGGTCATGATCCCAGAGTCCTGGGATCGAGCCCCACATCGGGCTCTCTGCTCAGCGGGGAGCCTGCTTCCTCCTCTCTCTCTCTGCCTGCCTCTCTGCCTACTTGTGATCTCTGTCTGTCAAATAAATAAATAAAATCTTAAAAAAAAAAAAGACGATTGATAACAGGATTGTGACATCCCACCAAAAAGTCTCCCAACTATCTTAATGTTAATGGCTGGTCTAAAGACAACATTGATCCAGACACAAGGGCAAGGCCTCCGGTAGGTAGGCCTGGGACATCCTGGCACCTCGTAGGACCTCTTTAGCATATGAAAACTCCATTGAAACCTCCCTTCCCCTCACCTTCCCCCAACCGCAGGGTACATAACCTGCCATCCCTCACAACCCGGGGCAGCAGCTCTTCCTGCCTATGGGTCCTGTCCCCGTGTTTTAATAAACCACCATTTTGCACCAAAGATGTCTCAAGAATTCTTTCTTGGTCATCGGCTCCGGACCTCAGCCCACCAAACCTCACCTAGGTTCTAGAATTTCATCACCTGGATCTCCTAGCTCCTAAAAACTATCCTATAATTCATGAGCGATATTCTAAATCGAGTATATCTTAACTAGATATTAGGGTTAGGTTCAGGGTCAAGTCGCATACATTAATTATGGACAGCTTTTTGTATGTCCATCTTATCTGCCTAAAGTGTTTTTAAAACATAAAATGGAAGAGGCTACAGTCACCAAAGCACTGAGCACATTACCTATCCCAGGAAATAGGTCACTAAACATAAATACTGTTTCATCTTAGCCGAGGATCAGGAGCTGCTCCTACAGTTACTAGGCAGGTAGCATCGGTGGCCAGCAGGCCACCTCCCCCTGACCCCCACACCCAGCTCAGCACATCCCCTGCTCTGCTCAAGGGCAGCAAACAGACGGACCAGGGGCCGGTGTGACTCCCTCCTGTCAGGCATGGCTTGCTTCCGACAGGTAGAGACGTGGGCCCCCTCACAGACACAACATGTTCTTTTGGTTCCTTGCTCCCTGCCTCCTGTTTCTATCACCATGGTCCTGAACATTTAGCTCCTGTGAGAACTTGGGTTTGCAGATTTCTGTTGACATTTAGAAGTGTAGGTCTGTGCTGCCTTTGTTCCCTGTCCTTGGGTCGGAGATGAAGGCAGGAAAAGTCATCAGACTCTGAAAGCAACAAAAAGAAATGTCAAGTATGCTCTGTCCCTGGCACCTCAGACTTGAAAGAAATGTCAAACTACAGGGACGCCTGCATGGCTGAGTCAGGTAAACCATTGCCTTCGGCTCAGGTCGTGATCCCAGGGCGCTGGGACCACTGGGCTCCTCGCTCAGCAGGGAGCCTGCTTCTCTCTCTGCCTCTGCCTGCCTCCATGCCTGCTTGGGCGCTCTCTCTCTCACTGACAAATAAATAAATAAATAAAATCTTTTCAAAAATAAAAAAAAGAAATGGCAAACTATGTACTTCATGTTCTACATAATCAGCTTTAGGGACTCACAGATGCATCTGAAATGAAATTGTACTGAAAGAAATGTACTGAACTTTCGCCTCGCAGAAGACAGTTTAGGGACACTGTCCCTCGCCCGCCCTGTCATTTCCTTTCTGGCCAATGCCGGTCACACTGACACATATAGTCACACAATTGTGACATCCTCCTGGAGCACTCTCGGTCCCCCACCTCCCAGTCTGGCCAACACTGCACACCCCCAGTCCTCCTGGAGCATTCCTGTGTCTGCATTTCCCTTAATTCTGTATGGTTTCTGATTCATTGTTTCTATTTCTGGAGAAGTCAGGGGATAACTGGGGTCCATTGCAGTTCGAATTTCCAAAATGTACAGGATCCAGCTGGACCCCAGGAGGGGCAGGTGCCTCCCCTGAACTGAGTGCACCGCATCCGGCTCTGCCCCCACCGCCGGCAGGGGGCGCCCGACTCACCGCGCCTCGTCCTGCACGGCCCGCAGGGGGCGCCCCAGCCCCACTCCAGGACCCTTGCTGGGCATGCGCGTTGGGGCCGCCTTCTCCGCGCTGACAGGCGTTCCAAGGCCTCGGGACCGTCTGTGCGGACGCCCGGGCTTCAGGAGGAAGCGGGGCCTCCTCCACGGTCAGGAGCCCGGGCTCCTCAGGACCCGTTGTGGGGGATGTGGGTCTGCATACATGCCGACAGGACCGGTGTGGAGGACGCGAGGCCACGTCCACGGTGACAGGACCCGCTGACAGGACCCGCTGTGGAGGGTGTGCGGCCACGTCCACGCTGACAGGACCTGCTGTGGAGGGTGTGGGGCCGCGTCCACGCTGACAGGACCCGCTGTGGAGGACGCGAGGCCACGTCCACGGTGACAGGACCTGCTGTGGAGGACGCGGGGCCGCGTCCACGCTGACAGGACCCGCTGTGGAGGGTGTGAGGCCGCGTCCACGCCGACACGAGTCCGGCCCCCTCAGGCCCCGTCGTGGGAGAAGGTGAGCAGAAGCCGCCGGGGCGGGCACTGCCGAGGGTTGCGGGGCTCGCAGGGCCCCGCGGAGGAAGGGCGCGCTGTGTAGACCGTGCGGCTTCCGCGGGTTTGTGGGCGGCGCGGGGGTCCCGCGGGGCTGAGCGCGGGGCTGTGGGGTCCCCCGGTCCGGGCTCGGATGCGCCCCGGGTCGCGGCTGTGTCGGTGCGCGGCGGTCGCGGCTCCTGCGGCTCCTCAGACGGTCCGGGCGCGGCCGCCCCTCGGGGCTCCCGCTCCGCCCGCCCCGCCCGCCTCGGCCCCGCGCGTCCTTCCCGCGTCCACACCCGCCGCGGGGCCGAGTCCGGGCGTCCGGGAGCGACAGCGCGGGCTCTGCGGGCGGCGGCGGGGACGGCGGGTGTTTCCCGGCGCGGTTCGTCCCCGAGCCCGAGCGTCTCCCGTCCCCGCGCGTCCCGCTCCGTGTCCGTCGGCGGCGGCGCGCGGCGTCGGAGCACCGGCCTGTCCCCGGCTCGGCGGGTCCCGGACAAGGCGCGGGAAGCCGGGAGGGCTGCCGGGAGGGCGCGTCCGTGGAGAGAGGCGGGGGCCGGGGGGACCGAGGTTCCCGCCGCGGAGCTGCGGGGGCGGCGACTTCCTGCGGGGGATGAACCGCGGCTCCGGGCCGGGAGCGGGCGCGTCTCCACCGCGGGGTCTGCGGCGCGCCGAGCCGCCCCCTTCCCTCCGCGGCTCCCGCTGCCCGGCCGCCGGCCCGAGGCCCGACCCGCTTCCTCACGGCTCCGACCGGGCTGTGGGGCGCCGCGGGGACCTGGGACCCCGAGTCCCGCCGCGTCTGACTCGCCCCGACTCCCGCGAGTCTCGGGCCGGCCGCGGCCTCCTGCGAGGGCGAGTGGCCTGTCCGCGCGGGGGACCTGGACCCGGCGGGCTCGGCCTCCCTCCCGGAGCCCGACGTCGGCTCTGCTCCTGCGACCTGGTGCCGCGGGGGTCGGGAAGCGCCGCGTCCTCTGCGGTGACCTCGGATCTGCGGGTCTCACAGAGACGCTCGTCCCCGCACGCAGACCCCCCGCCGTCGCTTCCGAACCGTCCGTAGTGTGACACGGGCTGCGTCGGGCGTTTGACCCCAAACAGCGACACCGTCCCGCGGAACCCCCACGGAACCCCAGGTGAGGAAACCCTGACGGCGCCCGCAGTGGCCCCCGGACCGCAGGCCCACGTCGCCGGTCACCGCCCGCCGCCCCGTCCGCGGCGCCTTCTCCGGTCCCGACCGGTTTTCTCCCTCCGGAGCCGCTCCCGAGAGTCCCCCGTGTGCACGACCCGGACGGGCTTACGGAGCGCGGAGGGTCCCGTCTGAGGGGCATTTCCACAGGGCTGTGTCCCTGGGGCCGTTCCCGGGGTCCACGCGCGTGGTGACAGGCGTCATCCTTCGCGTCCTCACGGCGACTAAACACGACGACACGGCCCGCTTCAGACACGGCGGGTGGCAGTTCGCCGCCCCGGCCGAGGCCACGTGCCGCACGTCGTTCTCCGGAACGTTCTCGCTGTCCCCGAGGGGACTGTGCGCGCGACCCACCAGCTCCCCGGTCCCCTCCCTCGGTCCCGCAGCCGCGTCCGACCGTGAGTCCCGGACGCCGCCCCCGAGTGCGGTCCTGGGGTCTGTCCCTCGGTGGGCACCAGCGTCCGCCCTCGTTCCGGACTCCGAGGGGAGCCGGCGGCCTTCAGACGTGCGCGCCGTGTTCGCCGGAGATTTACGGGAAAATGACCCCTTCTTCCTGCGTTCGTGAGAGGTTGTCTCGGCAGCAGACGTGGATTTGGGTCAGAACCTTTTCCGCGCCACTGAGACGACCGCGTGGTTTTACTCCCGCACTCATTGCGCCGCGCAACATTGTTTCACTCTGTTGCACAGCGGGAGACGCCTGGGAACAGACACTGGCTTACGGCGCCCGGCGTGTCCGCGAGCTCTCGGTTTCGCAATGTTCCTGACCAGGATCCTCACATTTGCTTAAAGAAACGTATAGGACTGCATTTCGCTGATTTTGTGATGATTTCATTGGGGTTGGTATTCGTGGTTAGGATGGGGGTTAGGGTTAGGGGTTAGGGTTAGGGTGGCCTTAGGGTTAGGGTCTCCCTGTCCTCGCCGGCACAGAGCCCGTCCTCCTCCAGTAACCACAGTGATCTTTCTGGGACATAATCTTCGGGCCTCTCTGTGGTTTGCTCCCCTCCTGCTCCCCTCCCAGTCTCACCTCTCCCACGGGGACCCCCCCCTCGGTGGGCACCCCGGAGTGTGGATTCCCACAGGTGCCTCAGGCTGGAACCCAAGCCTTTGCCTATGCTGTGCCTCTGCCAGGAGCACCGTTCCCTCCTCCTGCTTCCCGTCCGGCTTGTTTCCCCATTGGCTGAGCCGCGATTTGCCCCCTGATGACCTGCCTCATGCCTGCTGTGTGTGTGTGAGCTTTCCCCCCACTTAAATGTTGGGCTGCATGGGTTTCCAACCTTCTAAGCCTTAGGGTCCCCTTTGTAAGATGGGGTGCTAATGGCCCCCATCTCTGGGAGCAGGAGGCAGGGAGACCCCAGGGGCAGACTCACTCAGGACAGGCTGGGAGAGTGACTGTCGCTTAAAACAGCCCAGAGCCTGCCCCCTTGAAGAAGGTGTACATGTTCACGGCCCCCAGCTCTGGGGTCCTGCTGCCAGCCTCTGGCAGTAAAACTTCTCATGCCCTGTCCCCTGTCCCTACAGCTTCCTGGACCTGTTCTTGCAGACAGTGGAGAAGCCCTCCATGGTGGGACACAGGGTCACCTACTACATCTTCACTGACCAGCTGGCTGCCAGGTCCATATGCCCCTCCAGGAGGGCTGAAAGATAGTGGTCTTCATGGTGAGACACAGGGTCACCTGCTACATCTTCACTGACCAACTGGCTGCTGGGTCCATGTGCCCCTCTGGGAGAGCCAGATGTTGGTGGTCCTCATGGTGGCACGGGGTTACCTACTATGTCTTCATTGACCAGCCGGCTGCCAGGCCTGTGTGCCTGTCCGGGAGGGCTGAAAGATAGTGGTCTTCGTGGTGAGACACAGGGTCACCTGCTACATCTTCACTGACCGGCTCGCTGCCGGGTCCTTGTGTCCCCACCAGGAGGGCTAGAGGGTGGTGGTCCTCCAGGTCTGTGGTGCTCCACACTGGCAGGATGTGTCCATGGAGCACATGGTGATGGTCAGCTGCTTCTGTGAGCAGCACTTCCTCTGCGAGGTGGACGACTTGGTGTGCAGGTGTAGACGTGAAGTTCTGTGACCACATGGGTATGGAGCTCCTGTCCCCCCTCTTTGGCACCCTGTACCCCAGTTCCTACTGGGAGCCTGCAAGGACTTCAGCTATGGATGCCAGCTAGAGTCCCAGGCCCATATCCCCAGGGATCAGGGCAACATTTACTACCTGGGGGCCTTTTTTAGGGTATTGGTGGTGGAGGTTCACTGACTGACCTTGGCCTGTCACCACGCAATGGGGGTCGACCTGCCCAATGGGATGGAGGCCATGTAGCATGACAAGAGCCACCTGAGCAGGTACCTGCTCAACCACCAAGACGCTATCCCCAGAAGACCTGTGGGACCTCCAGTGGCTGCGTTGTGCCCTGGAGGACCTGTGGGACCTGTGGCTGCCACGCTGTCCCCTGGAGGACCTGTGGGACCTTCAGATGCTGGGCTGTTCCTGGAGGATCTGTGGGATCCGAAGCTGCTGGGCTACCCCCCACCCCTAATCATGGAGAAGCTGAGATACATGGCTGTGCCCAAGAATCACCTGGACACCAGGAACACATGAGGGGCTGCCCCCCTTTCCATCAGGAGATGCTGCCAGTGGAGCCATCAGAGCAGGTTCCTTTTTCTGTCCCCTTGAGGGAGACTGTGAGGCCCAGATGTCCAGGACCTCTGAACATCTGGGGCTGCACCTGCATATGAGATGTTGATGAAGTTCTAGAACCTATGTGAGGTTTGGTGGGCTGAGGTCCGGAGCTGATGACCAAGAAAGAACTCTTGAGACATCTTTGGTGCAAAATGGTGGTTTTTGCTTTTGCTTTGTCTTCAGTCAGCCTCTTGCTCCCTTATCAATGTCAGCTTGGAGACACAAGTTTCTCTCTTTGTGGTCACTGCATTTTGATAACTTCTGGGTCCCTGGCAGCTGTGAACGGCTCCAGTTTTATGTCAGATGTTTTTCTGTGTCAATGCTGAGCAATCATCTTTAAGAAGAACAGTGGAGAGAAAAGATTTCCTCCCTGGTTCTAAACAGACACATCTTGGTGGGGCTGGGAGTGGCCCCGCAGCGGCCGTGGAGTCAGAAGGGGCCCTGGCTGGGTCTTCCCTCACAGTCCCATGGGGCTTCAGGGTCGAGGGTGTGCCAAGCCACCTGCCAGACCCCCAGTCCCCTGACTGCCAGAGACCTTGGCTGTGGCTGCTAGCTCAGCCTCTAAGAGAATGGAACCCTCTGGGTTATATGGTTATATGTGGTTCCTGCCTTGGTTTTAAGTGGCTATTTCTGTGCTGGTATTTGTAATGGCTCCGCCGGGATGTGCATCTTGTTGGGACTCCTCAGTGCCCACTGGTGGGTTTGCACTTGTGCCCCCATCTGCCTGTGCTGTGTCTTAGCAAGCATTCACTGAGTGCCTACTGTGAGCTCGGTCACCAACAAGGGGCAGAGCGTGAGAGTGAGAACTAAGATACAGGATCCCTGCTCCAGGGCCCTCCTGGGACTCATGATGACCCAGACCTCCTGACTCACTTCTTTCCTACTGTGGCGTACCAGACATATAACCGACTCTGTTAAGCACATTTCAGGATCAGTTCAGTGGCAATAAGTACATTTGCTCTTCTGGACCTGCCACCGCCATCCACTGCCATAACTTTGTCCTCACCCCAAACCGAACTCTACTCACCCTAACCCTAACCCTCCATCTCCCCTCCCCCGCCTTGGCACCCACTAGCTCCTTCCATCTCTATGAATTGGTGCTCTCCGTCCCTCACAAGTGGGGTCCTTCAGTATCAGTCCTTTGGGGACTGGCTTATTTCATGTAGCATAATGGCCTCAAGGCCTGTCCCCATGAGCCTGGAGCTGATCCACTTTTCCCCCAAAGGCGTGGCTCAGCCCTTTCCTGTCTACAGTCCCCTCTGTCCCCCTCATCTTCCTTCTCAGCCTGAAAATGATCCCAACTGATCTGCAGCTTTGAAGACCTGTTCAGTCCAGATGCCAGGAACATCCCCCGGGGCCTCACTTACCCCATCTGCCCATGTCAGGCACCTGCACTCCCCACCAACTGGCCACCTGCTCTTCTCACAGGTGTCCCCATCTCAGGAGAGGGAAACACCAAGTCCAGACCTTTGGAGTCCTCTGTGACTTCTTGATGGCCACCAACTCTCCCAGTAGTGAGGTGGCTGCCTTCAGATGCTCCTCAGTTACTCCTGTGCCTCTGGTGTCTTCCCAGAACCCTGACCTGACTGTTTTCAGACAGTTCATCCAGCGGTACCTGCACTTTCCGGGCGGGGGATTTGCTGGAATCTGCAGTGTGTCCTCGTGCCCCACCTTTTTGAAGGCACATTGTTGGGGCTGTCTGAGGACCCAAGACTGTGGGTCTGTGGCCTGGAGGGATTTAAGCAGAGCTGGTGGGCTGGGAGGGCTGCAGGGCACAGAGGCATGTTTCAGAAAGCTTTCCATGGTCCCAGGCATCCTACTGTTTTTGACTTCAAGCCCTGAGATTTTTAAAATGCCAGCAGTGTTACAGTGTGGGCCAGAAAATCACATGTCTCTGCACCCAACACCACCTAAATTATTGGCCCTTTCTTGTCACTTGAGCTGAATACAAAAGATTGGGAGTAGGAGCTTGAGGGCAGGTCCTGAGTCAGACTTTGTGTTTGGGGCACAAAGGCCATCCAGACAAGCTTGTGCCGAGCCTGAGGAGGGGGTCTGTGTGGAGACCCCAGCTGCAGACACTGCTGTCTCCTGATGCCCCCTCAGTGCACCTGCTGCTGGGAGAGCCCCTGCCCCCTCCTCTCTGTGGAGGGCTCTCTCCTGCTCCAGTAGTGCCTCCTCCCCTGCCAGTCACTGCCAGCCTGCTGCATGGGAGGGTAGATACCCCGATGACCTCCAGCCCTGGGGACAGAGCCAGTGCGGGTGGGGTGTGGTCTTCCAGCTGGCTTGAGCGCCAGGCCCCCAAGGTGCTCACTCTCCTGGGGGCTCAGTGTACTACGTTCTCCCTTAGGCTTCTTAGGCCCAAGCCGTCCCCTGCTCAGGGACCATTCTCGGCCCAGGCTCCACACGCTGGGATTGGGAGCAGGTCATCTGGACCTTCTGGACTCGTGCTTCCATGCCCATGACATGGGCATAGGCTGGCCTCACAGACTCGTCAGAGGAGACCCAGATGCAGGCCACTACCTGGAGGTGCTAAGTGACCCCAGAGGGATCACACAGGTCTTGAACAAAGCACCAGGCTCAAGGGACCCAGCGCAGGATCTGGGCACCAGGCCACAGGGCATGGGGAGTCCTGGTGGGGGAGGCCCTGGCGAGGGGTAGGAGTCCATGGAAGTGTCCCAGAAGAGGCAGGAGACAAGGAAGGCAACAGAACCGGGCTTCCCCGGAGGTCGATGGAAGAGTCAGAGGCTCACACAGACCTTTGGGTAAACTCAGAGGCCCTGGAGATGTTGGCTGAAATGCTGTCATTTGGTCAGAAAAGTTGTGTTACAAACCCCAGTCAACATTGAATGGTTTACTCTTTGTTGCTTCTAGGAATCAGTGTGTATGGGCCAGTAGAACTCACAGTGCATGAAGTCTAGGATATATTTACTTTTCATCATTTCTCAGGACTAGATTTTTCTTGAGGAAATGCTAAGCATGTGTATTTCCAACATTTTTTGGTGAAATGGGCCTCTGTTTTCAGGAGCAGATTCTTGGTGCTCATCACCGCTGCGAGCCCTGAGGACTGCGCCCTGTCACCTTCCACAGTGGAGGTGACCCCATGGGTGAGGGGACCTCACTGATGAAGCCCCAGTGCTCAGTACAGAGCAGGGACCCCAGGTCCTCTGCTGAATGAGGGGGGGCATGAGAGAGGCTGGGGGTGACGGAGGGCAGAGAGGGAGGGAGGCGGGGGGGGAGCATGCAGTCAGGGAGGGCAGGGAGGGGTGGAGGGGAAGGAAGGGGAATGAGTGATGGAGTGAGGAAATGAGGCAGGGAGGGAGGGAGGGAAACCCCAGAAGCCAGTCCACACATCAGGAGCCGTTATTTTGGGTGAGATCGGAAGGAATCACAGCCCAGGCCCTGGATGGTAGCTCGGGGCTGGTCCATCTGTCCTCCCAGTGCTGACCTTCCTTCTCCTTGGCCCTGGATCCTCTCCACTTCCTCCTTAAACTGTTACAAATGTCCCCAGGAGCAGGGGGGCAGGAGTGGTGTCTCAGAGGGGCTGCCTCGATCCTGTGCCCCAGACAACACTGAGAAAGGAGCCCCAGGACATTGTGTCATGAGGACTGGGATGAGGATCCCCTCCATCTCCTTGGGCATGAACACTGTTCCATTCCCTGCTGTCTCACCACTGCTGTGCCCAATCCTACTGAAAACACATCTGTGACCCACCGAGCCAGAGTTTCTGGGGGTGAGTCCCAGGCTGAGCCCTGCTAGGTGACAGGTGCACCTGTGGCCTGGGATGGGTGCCGCTCACGGTTGTCTCAGACAGGGGTGCCTGTCCCCCTTCTCTCCGGGGGCCCTGCATTGGACCTTTGCTTCCTCACGTTCTCCCCAGGGCTGCTGGTCCCCAGATCAGACACCTGCCAGTCTGAGGGTGACCAGCACTGCCTCCCCAGGGTTTCCTTTGCCTGAGTCCTTCCCCGGGAGCTCCTGCATCTCCTGACACATACTCCCTGTGTGCCTCTCCTCCCCCTTGAACTTGCACGTGTCTAGTCTCTGTCCCTGTGGGACCCAGTGACTTGGAGCATGGATTGGAGCAGACCCATGGGAGACCTTTCCCTGGCCTAGGGTTGTGAGCGATGCTTTTGCCCTCTGCGGAGCATCTTCCAGCTTTCTGCATTTCCCTGGATTCTGTGTGGGCCACAGGAGGAAACAGCCGTGTCCTGTCTGGGGCCGACTGTGGTGTCCCAGCAGGAACAGGGGCCTTGGCCCCGAGATTGTGCCCAGAATTCCTAAAGGGGTCCCTAGGATGACATCTCCTCTGTAATCCATTGGGCGTCTCAACATCCAATAAGGGAAATTCTATGTCAAACAGACAGAAGAAACAAAAACCCAACCCAACCCAACCCCAAACAAGTGCCCTTTGAAAATAGGTGCAGACACAAAGTCACCTATTGAGGGATTCCACTTCCAGAAACCTCCAGAACACGTGCAGGACCAGAAAGAGAAAGCAGCTTAGGGGTAGCGAGGGGCCAGGCTGGGGGAACAATGGGCAGGAGGGCTTGGGCTCAGGGTCTCCTCCTTTGGGGAAGGAGATAGCCTGCAACGATGCTCTGGGGCGTGGTGGCACAGCGTTGGGAATGCACTTCATGCTCATGACGTGTTCAAGGGAAAATAAGAACTTTTATTTAAAATAAATAATACACGGCAGAGGAGATGGACGGCGATGAGAACGGTGACTTCATACAGGAGAGGAAGAACACAAGGAGGGGGGATGAAACATTCTGGGGGGATGTCGGGGTCAGGGGATGGAACTGACGGCATTTTTCTGGGGAGATCTCCCCGCAGAGTTGTGGGCTCTGGATGCGGGTCTGGGAGGCCCGCAGGAGAAGGTGTTGGGGCAGGGGTTGGGCTAGGGGCGGGGACAGGGTCAGCAGTAGTGGCCGGTGCAGGATCCAGAGCAGGAGCTGGGTCAGAGGCAGGAACAGGAGCCCAGGCAAGGGCAGGGAAAGGAGCAGGAGCAAATGAGAGGGACTGGGTCTGGGGTGGGAACAGGGGCCTAGGCAGGGCCAGGGGAAGGGGCAGTGGTCCTGGCAGGGCCAGGAGAAGGGATGGCGGCAGTTGAAGGGGAAGACGAGGGGCAGGGTCTGGGTCTGGGGCAGGGGCAGTGGCCCTGGCAGGGAAAGGAGAAGGGATAGGGGCAGGAGCAGGAGTTGGGGCAAGTGCAGGGGTGATGGCCGGTGCAGGGTCAAGGGCAGGAGCTGGGTCTGGGGCAGGAACAGGGGCACAGACAGGGGCTGGGGAAGTGAGGGTAACTCTGGCAGGGGCAGGGGCAGGGGGAGTGGCAGGAGCAGGGGTGGGGGCAGGAGCAGGAGCCAGCTCTCCCTGGACAGCATCAGCATTTCCGTGGGCAGGCGCCTGGGCACCTGTGGGCTCCCGGTCTCCCGCCGAAGTGACTCCAGACATCATGTGCCCCTCCGGAGTTGCTGAAGTTGGGAGTGGGTCTAGCTCCTTGGCTGGGGAAGCTGGGAGAGGAGAGAGGTCACCTGCAGGCCTGCCTCTCCCTGTGGCTTTGCAGAGACAGAGCACAGCCCAGGGCCTCCCAGAGAAGCCGCAGCCACGAAGGAACCCTCCCCGGGACGTCTCCCCGACTGCAGTCCACCCCCTGGGTGCTCCGAGCCAAGTCGAGGCTCCTGGCCCCACACCGGCCTGTGGGGGCTTCTCCCTGTGGGGCCCAGCACCGACCCCTCCCCACACAGCCACAGGCACCCCACCCCAGCCTTCTCACCCTCGGACTTGGCCTCCGTGGGCTCCGTGTCCAGGACCGCAGTGCAGTGGAGTACCGCGGGCAGTGGTCTGGGAGGTAGCGAGGGCCTTCCCAGGACCGGGGACTCCGGGGTCGGGGAGGGGTGCGTGTCTTCCCGCCTCCTTCCTAGTTCATCCGTGGCCTGCCAAGGCAGAGACGGGGAGTGTGCAAGAGGCGTCAGAGCCCTGCCCAGCCATACCCACCGTGCTCCTGCCCAGTGCCCCTGCTTCTCCCAGATCCCACGCAGACCTGTGTGTGCACAGCCCCGCACCTGGGTCAGTGACCCGTCCCTGCAGGGTCTCAGGATCAACCCTGGGCAGAAGGGTGCAGCCCCCACACTCCGTCCCACCTAGCCAGCCTTAACCTGGGGTGTGAACATGACCTGCCCACCAGGCATCTGACCCCTCATCAGCCTGCTCCTGCTTGGGGCGTCTCCACCCCCCATGAGCTCTCTTTACACACACACACACACACACACACACACACACACACGGGGAGGAGACATAGGCCTACACGGGTCGGTCAGAAGGTGTGGGGCTGTCTGACTTGAGCCTCCCGGTATCACCTTTTGATTCTTTTTGCCAAAGGGCCAGAGTCGTCGGGGAAGCCTGACACGACCTGCCCAGTGGGGGGACGTGTTTGGGGGGCGAGCTCTCCTCTGCCTGCATCCCCTGGGCTTCGGTAGGCAGCAGCAGAACATGTCGCTTCCTTCAGGATCTGCCCAGAAATGAGCTGGGCAGGGGGGTTTTCTTTGGAATGTGGGTGCCTGGATACATGGGTTCCAAGTCCGTTGGGCTGTGTCGTCAGGGAAGTGAGGTCACCACTGCCTGGGGGCTCCTTACCGGACTTCCTGCTCCCACCAGAGCTCCCTGAGGGTTAGGGTTATCGTTAGGGTTAGGGTTAGGGTTAGGGTTAGGGTTTAGGGTTAGGGTTAGTGTTAGGGTCAGGGTCAGGTTCACGGTCAGGGTCAGGCTTAGGGTCAGAGTCAGGGTTTAGTTAGGTTCCAGTATAGGGTCAGGTCAGGGTTAGGGTTAGGGTTAGGTTCAGGGTCCGGGTAGGGTCAGGGTTAGGGTTTGGGGTTAGGGTTAGGTTTAGTCTTAGGGTTGGGGTTAGGGTAGGGTTAGACAGTGTTAGGGTCAGGGTTAGGGCTAGTGTAGGGGTTAGGGTTAGGTTTAGAATCAGGGTTAGGGTCAGGATCCGTGTTAGGGTCCGGTTCAGGGTGAGGTTTAGGGTCATCTTCATCGGTGTTATGCTCAGGGTTTGGGTCAGGCCCACCGTCAGGGTCAGGGTCAGTGTTAGGGTCAGGGTTTGTTTCTTGGTTAGGGTCAGGGTCAGCTTCAGGGTATGGTTAGGGTTGGGTCAGGCTCACAGTCAGGGTCCGGGTTAGGGTTATGGTTAGGGTTATGGTTAGGGATAGGGTTTAGGGTTAGGGTTAGTGTTAGGGTCAGTATCAGCTTCACGGTCAGGGTCAGGCTTAGGGTCAGAGTCAGGGTTTAGTTAGGTTTCAGTATAGGGTCAGGTCAGGGTTAGGGTTAGGGTTAGGTTCAGGGTCAGGGTTATGGTCAGGGTTTTGGTTTGGGGTTAGGGTTAGGTTTAGTCTTAGGGTTGCGGTCAGGGTAGGGTTAGACAGTGTTAGGGTCAGGGTTAGGGCTAGTGTAGGGGTTAGGGTTAGGTTTAGAATCAGGGTTAGGTTTAGGGTCAGGATCCGTGTTAGGGTCCGGTTCAGGGTGAGGTTTAGGGTCAGCGCCATTGGTGTTACGGTCAGGGTTTGGGTCAGGCCCACCGTCAGGGTCAGGGTCATTGTTAGGGTCAGGGTTTGTTTCTTGGTTAGGGTCAGGGTCAGCTTCAGGGTATGGTTAGGGTTGGGTCAGGCTCACAGTCAGGGTCCGGGTCAGGGTTAGGAGTTACTGTTAGTGTTAGGGTTAGGTTTAGGGTTAGGGTCCGGGTTAGGGTCAAGGTCAGGATCAGGGTCAGGTCAGGGTCAGGGTCATGTTTAGGCTTTGGGTCAGAGTCAGGGTTCAGTTTGGTTCCAGTTTAGGGTCAGGGTCAGGGTTAGGGTTAGGTTCAGGGTCAGGGTTAGGGTCCGGGTTAGGGTTTGTGGTTAGGATTGGGGTTAGAGTTAGGGTTGGGGTTAGGGTAGGGTGAGACAGGGTTAGGTTCAGTGTTAGGGCTAGTGTAGGGGTTAGGGTTAGGTTTAGAATCAGGGTTAGGTTTAGGGTCAGGATCCGTGTTAGGGTCCGGTTCAGGGTGAGGTTTAGGGTCAGCGTCATCGGTGTTACGGTCAGGGTTTGGGTCAGGCCCACCGTCAGGGTCAGGGTCCGTGTTAGGGTCAGGGTTTGTTTCTTGGTTAGGGTCAGGGTCAGCTTCAGGGTATGGTTAGGTTTAGGGTCAGGCTCACAGTCAGGGTCCTGGTCAGGGTTAGGTGTTAGTGTTAGGGTTAGGGTTCGGGTTTGGGTTCCGGTTTACGATTTGAGGTTAGGGTTTGGGTTTGCGTTGAGGTTCGGTGTTAGGGTTAAGATTTAGGGTTCGGGTTCCGGTTCAGATTCGGCTTAGTATTAGTGTTCTGGTTCGGGTTAGGATTAGGCCCTGCATGGTGGCTCGGGGCTGGTCCATCTGTCCTCCCAGTGCTGACCTTCCTTCTCCTTGGCCCTCTGTCATCCTGGATCCTCTCTACGTCCTCCTTAAACTATTATGAATGTCCCCAGGAGCAGGGTGGCAGGAGTGGGGTCTCAGAGGGGCTGCCTCGATCCTGTGCCCCAGACAACACTGAGAAAGGAGCCCCAGGACATTGTGTCAGGAGGACGGGGATGAGGATCCCCTCCATCTCCTTGGGCATGAACACTGTTCCATTCCCTGCTGTCTCACCACTGCTGTGCCCAATACTACTGAAAACACATCCGTGGCCAATCGAGCCAGAGTTTCTGGGGGTGAGTCCCAGGCTGAGCCCTCCTAGGTGATAGGTGGGCCTGTGGCCTGGGATGGGTGCCGCTCACTGTTGTCTCAGACAGGGGTGCCTGTCCGCCTTCTCTCCAGGGGCCCTGCATCGGACTTCTGCTTCCTCACGTTTTCCCCAGGGCTGCTGGTCCCCAGACCAGACACCTGCCAGTCTGATGGTGACCAGCACTGCCTCCCCAGGGTTTCCTTTGCCTGAGTCCTTCCCCGGGAGCTCCTGCATCTCCTGACACACACTCCCTGTGTGCCTCTCCTCCCCCTTGAACTTGCACGTGTCTAGTCTCTGTCCCGATGTTTGTCCCTGTGGGACCCAGAGACTTGGAGCATGGAGTGGAGCAGACCCATGGGAGACCTTTCTCTGGTCTAGGGTGGTGAGCGATGCTTTTGCCCTCCGCGGTGTGTCTTCCAGCTTTCTGCATTTCCCTGGTTGCTGTGTGGGCCACAGGAGGAAACAGCCGTGTCCTGTCTGGGGACCGACTGTGGTGTCCCAGCAGGAACAGGGGCCTTGGCCCCGAGATTGTGCCCAGAATTCCTAAAGGGGTCCCTAGGATGACATCTCCTCTGTAATCCATTGGGCGTCTCAACATCCAAGAAGGGAAATTCTATGTCAAACAGAGAGAAGAAACAAAAACCAAACCTAACCAAACCCCAAACAAGGGCCCTTTGAAAATAGGTGCAGACACAAAGGCACCTATTGAGGGATTCCACTTCCAGAAACCTCCAGAACACGTGCAGGAACAGAAAGAGAAAGCAGCTTAGGGCTTGCGAGGGGCCAGGCTGGAGGAACAATGGGCAGGAGGGCTTGGGCTCAGGGTCTCCTCCTTTGGGGAAGGAGAGAGCCTGCAACGATGTTCTGGGGCGTGGTGGCACAGCGTTGGGAATGCACTTCATGCTCATGACGTGTTCAAGGGAAAACAAGAACTTTTATTTAAAATAAATAATACACGGCATAGAGGAGATGGACGGCGGCGAGAACGGTGACTCCATACAGGAGAGGAAGAACACAAGGAGGGGGGATGATGAAACATTCTGGGGGGGATGTCGGGGTCAGGGGATGGAACTGATGGCATTTTTCTGGGAAGATCTCCCCGCAGAGCTGTGGGCTCTGGATGCGGGTCTGGGAGGCCCGCAGGAGAAGGTGTTGGGGCAGGGGTTGGGCTAGGGGCGGGGACAGGGTCAGCAGTAGTGGCCGGTGCAGGATCCAGAGCAGGAGCTGGGTCAGAGGCAGGAACAGGAGGCCAGGCAAGGGCAGGGAAAGGAGCAGGAGCAAATGAGAGGGACTGGGTCTGGGGCGGGAACAGGGGCCTAGGCAGGGCCAGGGGAAGGGGCAGTGGTCCTGGCAGGGCCAGGGGAAGGGATGGCGGCAGTTGAAGGGGAAGACGCAGGGGCAGGGGCTGGGTCTGGGGCCGGAACAGGGGTCCAGGCGGGGAAAGTGGAGGCCTTCCTGGCAGGGGCAGGGGCAGGGGCAGGGGCAAGACCAGGGGTAGGACCTGGGTCTGGGGCAGGTGCAGGGGCAGTGGCCCTGGCAGGGAAAGGAGAAAGGACAGGGGCAGGGGCAGGGGCAGACGCAGGGGCAGGGGAAGGGGCAGGAGCAGGAACTGGGGCAAGTGCATTGGTGATGACTGGTGCAGGGTCAAGGGCAGGAGCTGGGTCTGGGGTGGGAGCATGGGTCTTGGCAGGGCCAGGGGAAGGGGCAGTGGTCCTGGCAGGGCCAGGGGAAGGGATGGCGGCAGTTGAAGGGGAAGACACAGGGACAGGGCCTGGGTCTGGGGCAGGAACAGGGAAAGTGGAGGCCTTCCTGGCAGGGGCAGGAGCAGGGGCAGATGCAGGGGTAGGGGCAGGGCCAGGGGCAAGACCAGGGGTAGGACCTGGGTCTGGGTCAGGTGCAGGGGCAGTGGCCCTGGCAGGGAAAAGAGAACGGACAGGGGCAGGGGCAGACGCAGGGGCAGGGGCAGGGGAAGGGGCAAGAGCAGGAGCAGGAGCAGGAGCAGGAACGGAGGCAAGTGCCTTGGTGATGACTGGTGCAGGGTCAAGGGCAGGAGCTGGGTCTGGGGCAGGAACAGGGGCACCGGCAGGGAAAGTGGAGGTCTTCCAGGGAGAGGCACGGGAAGGGGCAGGGGAAAGGGCAGGAACAGGGTTAGGACCTGGGTCTGGGGCCGGTGCAGGGGCAGGTGTCTGGGCAGTGGCCCTGGCAGGGAAAGGCGAAGGGATAGGGGCGGGGGCAGGGGCAGGGGCAGGAGCTGGGGCAAGGGCAGGGGTGATGGCCTGGGTGAGGTCAAGGGCAGGAGCTGGGTCTGTGGAGGGAACAGGGGCCCAGGGAGGGGTCGGGGAAGGGGTGGGACCAAGGGAGGATCTGGGTCAAGGGCCAGAACAGGAGCACAGGCAGGGGCAGGGGAAGTGGGAGTCACTCTGGCAGGGGCAGGGGCAGGGGGAGAGGCAGGAGCAGGGGTGGGGGCAGGAGCAGGAGCCAGCTCTCCCCGGACAGCATCAGCATCTCCGTGGGCAGGCGCCCGGGCACCTGTGGGCTCCCGGTCTCCCGCCGAAGTGACTCCAGACATCATGTGCCCCTCCGGAGTTGCTGAAGTTGGGAGTGGGTCTAGCTCCTCCGCTGGAGAAGCTGGGAGAGGAGAGAAGGTCACCCGCGGGCCTGCCTCTCCCTGTGGCTTTGCAGAGACAGAGCCCAGCCCAGGGCCTCCCGGAGAAGCCGCAGCCACGAAGGAACCCTCCCCGGGACGTCTCCCTGACTGCAGTCCACCCCCTGGGTGCTCCGAGCCAAGTCGAGGCTCCTGGCCCCACACCGGCCTGTGGGGGCTTCTCCCTGTGGGGCCCAGCACCGACCCCTCCCCACACAGCCACAGGCACCCCACCCCAGCCTTCTCACCCTCGGACTTGGCCTCCGTGGGCTCCGTGTCCAGGACCGCAGTGCAGTGGAGTACCGCGGGCAGTGGTCTGGGAGGTAGCGAGGGCCTTCCCAGGACCGGGGACTCCGGGGTCGGGGAGGGGTGCGTGTCTTCCCGCCTCCTTCCTAGTTCATCCGTGGCCTGCCAAGGCAGAGACGGGGAGTGTGCAAGAGGCGTCAGAGCCCTGCCCAGCCATACCCACCGTGCTCCTGCCCAGTGCCCCTGCTTCTCCCAGATCCCACACAGACCTGTGTGTGCACAGCCCCGCACCTGGGTCAGTGACCCGTCCCTGCAGGGTCTCAGGATCAACCCTGGGCAGAAGGGTGCAGCCCCCACACTCCGTCCCACCTAGCCAGCCTTAACCTGGGGTGTGAACATGACCTGCCCACCAGGCATCTGACCCCTCATCAGCCTGCTCCTGCTTGGGGCGTCTCCACCCCCCATGAGCTCTCTTAAACACACACACACACACACACACACACACACACATCCACACACGGGGAGGAGACGTAGACCTACACGGGTCGGTCAGAAGGTGTGGGGCTGTCTGACTTGAGCCTCCCGGTATCACCTTTTGATTCTTTTTGCCAAAGGGCCAGAGTCGTCGGGGAAGCCTGACACGACCTGCCCAGTGGGGGGACGTGTCTGGCGGGCGAGCTCTCCTCTGCCTGCATCCCCTGGGCTTCGGTAGGCAGCAGCAGAACATGTCGCTTCCTTCAGGATCTGCCCAGAAATGAGCTGGGCCGGGGGGTTTTCTCTGGAATGTGGGTGCCTGGATATGTGGGTTCCAATTCCGTTGGGCTGTGTCGTCAGGGAAGTGAGGTCACCACTGCCTGGGGGCTCCTTACCGGACTTCCTGCTCCCACCAGAGCTCCCTGAGGGTTAGGGTTAGCGTTAGGGTTAGGGTTAGGGTTAGGGTTTAGGGTTAGGGTTAGTGTTAGGGTCAGGGTCAGGTTCACGGTCAGGGTCAGGCTTAGGGTCAGAGTCAGGGTTTAGTTAGGTTCCAGTATAGGGTCAGGTCGGGGTTAGGGTTAGGGTTAGGTTCAGGGTCAGGTTTAGGGTCCGGTTTAGGATTTGGGGTTAGGGTTAGGTTTAGTCTTAGGGTTGGGGTTAGGGTAGGGTTAGACAGTGTTAGGGTCAGGGTTAGGGCTAGTGTAGGGGTTAGGGTTAGGTTTAGAATCAGGGTTAGGTTTAGGGTCAGGATCCGTGTTTGGGTCTGGTTCAGGGTGAGGTTTAGGGTCAGCGTCATCGATGTTACGGTCAGGGTTTGGGTCAGGCCCACCGTCAGGGTCAGGGTCCGTGTTAGGGTCAGGGTTTGTTTCTTGGTTAGGGTCAGGGTCAGCTTCAGGGTATGGTTAGGGTTGGGTCAGACTCACTGTCAGGGTCCGAGGCAGGGTTATGAGTTACTTTAGGGTTAGGTTTATGGTTAGGGTTAGGGTGTGGATTCAGGTTTACGATTGGTGTGTGTGTGCACACACACACATGCACGCTCAAACACATATGCCTCTAGCTGTCTGTGGATGCCCGAGTTCATGTCCCGTCATGGGATGGGGTGGTAGCTCTCCCCAAGCATCTGAGGAGCTCTCACCCTCAAAGCAAACCTCCTGGGAGGGTCAGGAATTGCCTCGGACTGGAGGGAAGCTCTGCTCCTTGGACTCTGTACCCGAGTTTTGTCCTGGGCCAGTCGCTGCGTCTCTTGAGCCCAGGTTCCCAACTGACCCTGAGGGTTGGACATGGAAATGCTTGAACCTGGCTGTTCCTCCAGGGGTAGGTGGAGGTGGAGGAAAGGTGCACCAGGCACACAGACCTCCATTCCGAGAGGGCCAGGTGTGCCCAGGAGACCTGCACACAGCACCTGTCCCCTGACCCAGCCTTGTGGTGGATGCGGACCCACCATGGCGCTGTCCCCGACTTGTCCCCCATGTTCCCTCACCACTGCCAAGTCCTCTGTGGCCCCAAAGTCTGCTGAGCCCCGGAACCGTGCCTATCCTGGGAAGCAAGGCTCAGGGTGCAAGGCCAGGCAGGTTGGACATCTGGGCATGCAAAGGTCATCGAGTAACCCCCACCCAGCTGGCCTGGAATTCAGGATCCCTCCCAGGGTCCTGCTCAATGCGGTCTTGAGCCAGAGGACTTGGAGACGTCAGTGGAGGCCAAATCAGGACAGGGAGCTCAGTGGGCCCCTTCCACTTCTCTCTCCCTCTGCTGGGTCTTCCTGGGTGTTCCCTGGGACAGAGGTCCAGCATGTCCTTGGATAGAGCCCTGGCTTGAGTCGGTGGGTGGGCAGGAGGACAGAGAAGGTTAGGGTTTGAGTTAGGGGTTAGGGTTAGGGTTAGGGTTAGGGTCAGGGTCAGGGCCAGGGTTAGGGTCAGGGTTAGGTTTAGGGACTGGGTCAAGGTCAGGGTCAGGGTCAGGGTTCAGGTCAGGTCCAGGGTTAGGTTTAGGGTCAAAGTCAGGGTTAGTTTAGGTGACAGTTTAGTGTAGGGTCTGGGTTAGGGTTAGGTTCAGGGTCTGGGTAGGGCCAGGGTTAGGGTTTTGGGTTAGGGTTAAGGTTAGGGTTAGGGTTGTGGTTAGGATAGGGTGTGACAGGTTTAGGATCAGGGTTAGGGTTAGGGTTAGGGTTAGGGTTAGGGGTTAGGGTTAGGGTTAGGGTTAGGGTTAGGGTTAGGGTTAGGGTTAGGGTTAGGGTTAGGGTTAGTGTTAGGGTCAGGGTTAGGTTTAGGGTTAGGGTTAGGGTTAGGGTTAGGGTTAGGGTTAGGGTTAGGGTTAGGGTTAGGGTTAGGGCTAGGGTTAGGGTTAGGGTTAGGGTTAGGGTTAGGGTTAGGGTTAGGGTTAGGGTTAGGGTTAGTGTTAGGGTCAGGGTCAGGTCACGGTCAGGGTCAGGCTTAGGGTCAGAGTCAGGGTTTAGTTAGGTTCCAGTATAGGGTCAGGTCAGGGTTAGGGTTAGGGTTAGGTTCAGGGTCCGGGTAGGGTCAGGGTTAGGGTTTGGGGTTAGGGTTAGGTTTAGTCTTAGGGTTGGGGTTAGGGTAGGGTTAGACAGTGTTAGGGTCAGGGTTAGGGCTAATGTAGGGGTTAGGGTTAGGTTTAGAATCAGGGTTAGGGTCAGGATCCGTGTTAGGGTCTGGTTCAGGGTGAGGTTTAGGGTCATCTTCATCGGTGTTTTGCTCAGGGGTTTGGGTCAGGCCCACCGTCAGGGTCAGGGTCCGTGTTAGGGTCAGGGTTTGTTTCTTGGTTAGGGTCTGTGTCAGGAGAGACGGGGGATGAGGATCCCTCTCCATCTCCTTGGGGCATGAACACTGTTCCATTCCCTGCTGTCTCACCACTGCTGTGCCCAATACTACTGAAAAACCCATCCGTGGCCAATTCGAGCCAGAGTTTCTGGGGGTGAGTCCCAGGCTGAGCCCTCCTAGGTGATAGGTGGGCCTGTGGCCTGGGATGGGTGCCGCTCACTGTTGTCTCAGACATAAGGGGTGCCTGTCTGCCTTCTCTCCAGGGGCCCTGCAAATCGGACTTTCTGCTTCCTCACGTTTTCCCCCAGGGCTGCTGGTCCCCAGACAACAGACACCTGCCAGTCTGATGGTGACCAGCACTGCCCTCCCCAGGGTTTCCTTTGCCTGAGTTCCTTCCCCGGGAGCTCCTGCATCTCCTGACACACACTCCCTGTGTGCCTCTCCTCCCCCTTGAACTTGCACGTGTCTAGTCTCTGTCCCGATGTTTGTCCCTGTGGGACCCAGAGACTTGGAGCATGGAGTGGTAGGCGGACCCATGGGGAGACCTTTCTCTGGTCTAGGGTTGGGTGAGCGATGCTTTTGCCCCTCCGCGGTGTGTCTTTCCAGCCTTTTCTTTCTGCATTTCCCTGGTTGCTGTGTGGGCCAACAGGAGGACCAGCCGTGTCCTGTCTGGGGACCGACTGTGGTGTCCCCAGCAGGAACAGGGGCCTTGGCCCCGAGATTGTGCCCAGAATTCCTAAAGGGGGTCCCTAGGATGACATCTCCTCTGTAATCCATTGGGCCGTCTCAACACACCTCCAAGAAGGAAATTCTATGTCAAACAGAGAGAAAGAAACCAAAACCAAACCTAACCCAAACCCAAACAAGGGCCCTTTGAAAATAGGTGCAGACACAAAGAGCACCTATTGGAGGGATTTCCACTTCCAGAAAAAACCTCCAGAACCCCTTGCAGGAACAGAAAGAGGGAAGCAGCTTTATGGCTTGCGAGGGGCCAGGTCTGGAGGAACAATGGGCAGGAGGGGGGCTTGGGCTCAGGGTCTCCTCCTTTGGGAAGGAGAGAGCCTGCAAACGATTTTCTGGGGCGTGGTGGCACAGCGTTGGGAATGCACTTCATGCTCATGAAGACGTGTTCAATGGGAAAACAAGAACTTTTATTTAAATAGAAATCATACAACGGCATAGAGGAGATGGACGGCTCAGGACGAGACCGGTGACTCCATACAGGAGAGGAAGAACCACAAGGAGGGGGGCATGAAACATTCTGGGGGGGGGGGATGTCGGGGTCAGGGGATGGAACTGATGGCATTTTTCTGGGAAGATCTCCCCGCAGAGCTGTGGGCCTCTGGATGCGGGTCTGGGAGGCCCGCAGGAGAAGGTGTTTGGGGCAGGGGGTTGGGGGCTATGGGCGGGGGACAGGGGTCAGCATAGTGGCCGGTGCAGGATCCAGAGCAGGAGCTGGGTCAGAGGCAGGAACAGGAGGCCAGGCAAGGGCAGGAAAGGAGCAGGAGCAAATGAGAGGGACTGGGTCTGGGGCGGGAAACAGGGGCCTAGGCAGGGCCAGGGGAAGGGGCAGTGGTCCTTGGCAGTGGCCAGGG
The DNA here is from genome assembly GCF_011764305.1 of Mustela putorius furo. Lineage (NCBI taxonomy): Eukaryota > Metazoa > Chordata > Mammalia > Carnivora > Mustelidae > Mustela > Mustela putorius. The sequence goes on from NW_025421288.1 coordinate 17,084,553, forward strand.
GAACGGGATGGCGGCAGTTGAAGGGGAAGACACCGGGACAGGGCCTGGGTCTGGGGCAGGAACAGGGAAAGTGGAGGCCTTCCTGGCAGGGGCAGGTGCAGGGGCCAGATGCAAGGGGTAGGGGCAGGGGGCCAGGGGCAAGACCAGGGGTAGGACCTTGGTCTGGGTCAGGTGCAGGGGCAGTGGGCCTGGCAGGGAAAAGAGAAAGGACAGGGGCAGGGGCAGACCGCAGGGGCAGGGGCAGGGGCAGGGGAAGGGGCAGGAGCAGGAGCAGGAGGCAGGAGCAGGAACGGAGGCAAGTGCCTTGGTGATGACTGGTTGCAGGGTCAAGTACAGGAGCTGGGTCTGGGGGCAGGAACAGGGGCACCGGCAGGGAAAGAGGAGGCCTTTGCTGGCAGGGGCAGGGGCAGGGGCAGGGTCAAGGGTCAGGGGCAGGGGCAGGGGCAGGGGCAGGGGCAGGGGGGCAAGAAACAGGGTTAGGATTGGGGGTCTGCGGCAGGTGTAGGGGCAGGTACAGGGGCAGTACCGGGTGTCTGGGGCACGTGCCGGCAGGGCAGGTGCATGGGCAGAGGTGGACGGTGTCAGGGAAAGGAGACGGGATAGGAGCAGGGGAATGGCAGGGCAGGAGCTGGGGCAAGGGCAGGGGTGATGGCCTGGGGCCAGGTCAGGGCAGGAGCGCTGGGTTCTGGGGCGGGAACAGGGCCTAGTCAGGGCGATGGGAAGGGCAGTAGGTCCTTTCAGGGCCAGGGGAAGGGATGGCGGCAGTTG